>NW_027182371.1:0-339210 GCF_040938575.1 Ambystoma mexicanum
TGCCTTCCAAAGAGTCGAGGGAATAGAAGCAGGAAAATTGTGTGTGTGTTTATTTCTTCTTTTTTAGAGATTCTTTCTATTTTTGTAAGGAACTGACGACTGGGTGAGTGCTAGTGTGGCTTGAGGTGAATTTACGGGCAGCTTCTTTGCAAACTTTTGCCAAACCAACTTGGAGCAGCACTGGGGTAGAGAGTCAGCCTTCCGCTGATGCCTGCCTAGGCGTGGCTGGGCTGGGGGCCTCAGCTGCTGTTACTGGCCCTGCTTCTTTCCTGGTCTTGTAGGCCGCCAGCCAGAGAAGGTAAGGGCTTCAACCAACATCGCCCTCTGCCTTCCAAAGAGTCGAGGAGACCGCAGCAGGAAAATTGTGTGTGTGTTTATTTCTTCTTTTTTTAGAGGTGCTTTCTATTTTTGTAAGGAACCGACGCCTGGGTGAGTGCTAGTGTGGCGTGAGTTACATTTACAGGCATCTTCTTTGCAAAATTTTGCCAAACCAACTTGGACCAGCACTGGGGTAGAGAGTCAGCCTTCAGCTGATGGCTGCCTGGGCTGGGCTGGGCTGGTCTGGGGGCCTCAGCTGCTGTTACTGGGCATGCTTCTTTCCTGGACTTGTAGGCCACCAGCCGGAGAAGGTAAGGGCCTCAACCAACATCGCCCTCTGCCTTTCAAAGAGTCGAGGAGACCCCAGCAGGAAAATTGTGTGTGTGTTTATTTCTTCTTTTTTAGAGGTGCTTTCTATTTTTGTAAGGAACCGACGCCTGGGTGAGTGCTAGTGTGGCGTGAGTTAAATTTACAGGCATCTTCTTTGCAAACTTTTGCCAAACCAATTTGGGGCAGCAGTGGGGTAGAGAGTCAGCCTTAAGCTGATGCCTGCCTGGGCTGGGCTGGGGGCCTCAGCTGCTGTTACTGGGCCTGCTTCTTTCCTGGACTTGTAGGCCGCCAGCCCGAGAAGGTAAGGCCTCAACCAACATCGCCCTCTGCCTTCCAAAGAGTCGAGGAGACCCCAGCAGGAAAATTGTGTGTGTGTTTATTTCCATCTTTCTTTCCGAGTTTTTTTTTAAAGTTTTGTAAGGAACGGATGCTTGGGTGAGTGAGTGCAAGTGTGGCTTGGCCTGAATTTACAGACACTTTCTTTGCAAACATGAGTAGGCAAGTGGGTATTTCAAAAGTGGGTGCATGGAGCCGCTCGTTGCTTTTCCAAGCTGGCAGCTGTGGCTCCTGAGCTTGAGGCAAAAAGAAGGGCAGAAGCACACTGCAGAGGACAGCGTTCAGCCTTGCAAGAGGGCAGTGGACGTCGGAGGAGCCGACACAGCACAAGAGGCTCGGAATCGGCGCACTCTTCGCCTACGGCCATACCACCCTGAATGCGCCCGATCTCGTCCGATCTCGGAAGCTAAGCAGGGTCGGGCCTGGTTAGTACTTGGATGGGAGACCGCCTGGGAATACCAGGTGCTGTAGGCATTTTGCTACTCTGTGCCCGATAGGCGGCGTTCGTCTTCCCCGTCTTGAACTACATTTTTCCTCCATTCCGCTTTTAATTTTAACAAACACGGCGCGTGAAAAAGGCACAGGGGCAGACAGCAGCCCTCGCTCCAATGCAGAGCCCCGTCAGAGGCGGACACGTTGTCGCCAAACTAACTTGGAGCAGCAGGAGACTGAAGCCAGGGCAGCAGCTCGCCGCCTCGGGTGGGTGGATGCAGCCAGAAAGGGCCACTCGTGTCCCTGGCAAAGCACCTCCAGCGTCTCCCCGTTTTCTCTCCAGTGGACGCGCAAGGCCCCCTACAGCTAGGGGAGGCAAGTGGATGGGCCTCATCTGCATATGTGGGCTCTAGAGGAAGAGTGCACCCTGGGAGACAAGGGGACACTTGGAGCGGGAAGTGCTCACGGGGGAGAAGTGCCTACAAGAGGCAGGAAGGGAGGGAGGCCACATCATGCCTCTCCATAGCCAGGCCTCTGGATGATGGGGCAGAAGCGGCCGTCACCCTAAGCTTCCTAGAAGTCCCAGCTGGGCCCCATGCTACCTAATATCTCGCCTGATCGAGCCTGGTCGAGCACTGGTCGAGCCTTCAGCCAAGGGACACAGGAGCCAAGGGGTCTGGCCTCGAGCCTTCAACCGAGGGACCCAGGAGCCCAGGGTCTGGCCTCAGTGCTTCCCAAGTCGGCCTTCAGCTGAAGCCTGCCTGGGCTGGGAGCCTCAGCTGCTGTTCCTGGGTGTGCTTCTTTCCTGCATGTGAAGGCCACCAGCGGCGAAGGTTGCCCTCCGCCTTCCAAGGAGTCGAGGGGATAGAAGCAGGAAAATTGTGTGTGTGTTTATTTCTTCTTTTTTAGAGATTCTTTCTATTTTTGTAAGGAACTGACGCCTGGGTGAGTGCTAGTGTGGCTTGAGGTGAATTTACGGGCAGCTTCTTTGCAAACTTTTGCCAAACCAACTTGGAGCAGCACTGGGGTAGAGAGTCAGCATTCCGCTGATGCCTGCCTAGGCGTGGCTGGGCTGGGGGCCTCAGCTGCTGTTACTGGGCCTGCTTCTTTCCTGGTCTTGTAGGCCGCCAGCCAGAGAAGGTAAGGGCTTCAACCAACATCGCCCTCTGCCTTCCAAAGAGTCGAGGAGACCGCAGCAGGAAAATTGTGTGTGTGTTTATTTCTTCTTTTTTAGAGGTGCTTTCTATTTTTGTAAGGAACCGACGCCTGGGTGAGTGCTAGTGTGGCGTGAGTTAAATTTACAGGCATCTTCTTTGCAAACTTTTGCCAAACCAATTTGGGGCAGCAGTGGGGTAGAGAGTCAGCCTTAAGCTGATGCCTGCCTAGGCGTGGCTGGGCTGGGGGCCTCAGCTGCTGTTACTGGGCCTGCTTCTTTCCTGGTCTTGTAGGCCGCCAGCCAGAGAAGGTAAGGGCTTCAACCAACATCGCCCTCTGCCTTCCAAAGAGTCGAGGAGACCGCAGCAGGAAAATTGTGTGTGTGTTTATTTCTTCTTTTTTTAGAGGTGCTTTCTATTTTTGTAAGGAACCGACGCCTGGGTGAGTGCTAGTGTGGCGTGAGTTACATTTACAGGCATCTTCTTTGCAAAATTTTGCCAAACCAACTTGGACCAGCACTGGGGTAGAGAGTCAGCCTTCAGCTGATGGCTGCCTGGGCTGGGCTGGGCTGGTCTGGGGGCCTCAGCTGCTGTTACTGGGCATGCTTCTTTCCTGGACTTGTAGGCCACCAGCCGGAGAAGGTAAGGGCCTCAACCAACATCGCCCTCTGCCTTTCAAAGAGTCGAGGAGACCCCAGCAGGAAAATTGTGTGTGTGTTTATTTCTTCTTTTTTAGAGGTGCTTTCTATTTTTGTAAGGAACCGACGCCTGGGTGAGTGCTAGTGTGGCGTGAGTTAAATTTACAGGCATCTTCTTTGCAAACTTTTGCCAAACCAATTTGGGGCAGCAGTGGGGTAGAGAGTCAGCCTTAAGCTGATGCCTGCCTGGGCTGGGCTGGGCTGGGGGCCTCAGCTGCTGTTACTGGGCCTGCTTCTTTCCTGGACTTGTAGGCCGCCAGCCCGAGAAGGTAAGGCCTCAACCAACATCGCCCTCTGCCTTCCAAAGAGTCGAGGGGATAGAAGCAGGAAAATTGTGTGTGTGTTTATTTCTTCTTTTTTAGAGATTCTTTCTATTTTTGTAAGGAACTGACGACTGGGTGAGTGCTAGTGTGGCTTGAGGTGAATTTACGGGCAGCTTCTTTGCAAACTTTTGCCAAACCAACTTGGAGCAGCACTGGGGTAGAGAGTCAGCCTTCCGCTGATGCCTGCCTAGGCGTGGCTGGGCTGGGGGCCTCAGCTGCTGTTACTGGGCCTGCTTCTTTCCTGGTCTTGTAGGCCGCCAGCCAGAGAAGGTAAGGGCTTCAACCAACATCGCCCTCTGCCTTCCAAAGAGTCGAGGAGACCGCAGCAGGAAAATTGTGTGTGTGTTTATTTCTTCTTTTTTAGAGGTGCTTTCTATTTTTGTAAGGAACCGACGCCTGGGTGAGTGCTAGTGTGGCGTGAGTTAAATTTACAGGCATCTTCTTTGCAAACTTTTGCCAAACCAATTTGGGGCAGCAGTGGGGTAGAGAGTCAGCCTTAAGCTGATGCCTGCCTGGGCTGGGCTGGGCTGGGGGCCTCAGCTGCTGTTACTGGGCCTGCTTCTTTCCTGGACTTGTAGGCCGCCAGCCCGAGAAGGTAAGGCCTCAACCAACATCGCCCTCTGCCTTCCAAAGAGTCGAGGGAATAGAAGCAGGAAAATTGTGTGTGTGTTTATTTCTTCTTTTTTAGAGATTCTTTCTATTTTTGTAAGGAACTGACGACTGGGTGAGTGCTAGTGTGGCTTGAGGTGAATTTACGGGCAGCTTCTTTGCAAACTTTTGCCAAACCAACTTGGAGCAGCACTGGGGTAGAGAGTCAGCCTTCCGCTGATGCCTGCCTAGGCGTGGCTGGGCTGGGGGCCTCAGCTGCTGTTACTGGCCCTGCTTCTTTCCTGGTCTTGTAGGCCGCCAGCCAGAGAAGGTAAGGGCTTCAACCAACATCGCCCTCTGCCTTCCAAAGAGTCGAGGAGACCGCAGCAGGAAAATTGTGTGTGTGTTTATTTCTTCTTTTTTTAGAGGTGCTTTCTATTTTTGTAAGGAACCGACGCCTGGGTGAGTGCTAGTGTGGCGTGAGTTACATTTACAGGCATCTTCTTTGCAAAATTTTGCCAAACCAACTTGGACCAGCACTGGGGTAGAGAGTCAGCCTTCAGCTGATGGCTGCCTGGGCTGGGCTGGGCTGGTCTGGGGGCCTCAGCTGCTGTTACTGGGCATGCTTCTTTCCTGGACTTGTAGGCCACCAGCCGGAGAAGGTAAGGGCCTCAACCAACATCGCCCTCTGCCTTTCAAAGAGTCGAGGAGACCCCAGCAGGAAAATTGTGTGTGTGTTTATTTCTTCTTTTTTAGAGGTGCTTTCTATTTTTGTAAGGAACCGACGCCTGGGTGAGTGCTAGTGTGGCGTGAGTTAAATTTACAGGCATCTTCTTTGCAAACTTTTGCCAAACCAATTTGGGGCAGCAGTGGGGTAGAGAGTCAGCCTTAAGCTGATGCCTGCCTGGGCTGGGCTGGGGGCCTCAGCTGCTGTTACTGGGCCTGCTTCTTTCCTGGACTTGTAGGCCGCCAGCCCGAGAAGGTAAGGCCTCAACCAACATCGCCCTCTGCCTTCCAAAGAGTCGAGGAGACCCCAGCAGGAAAATTGTGTGTGTGTTTATTTCCATCTTTCTTTCCGAGTTTTTTTTTAAAGTTTTGTAAGGAACGGATGCTTGGGTGAGTGAGTGCAAGTGTGGCTTGGCCTGAATTTACAGACACTTTCTTTGCAAACATGAGTAGGCAAGTGGGTATTTCAAAAGTGGGTGCATGGAGCCGCTCGTTGCTTTTCCAAGCTGGCAGCTGTGGCTCCTGAGCTTGAGGCAAAAAGAAGGGCAGAAGCACACTGCAGAGGACAGCGTTCAGCCTTGCAAGAGGGCAGTGGACGTCGGAGGAGCCGACACAGCACAAGAGGCTCGGAATCGGCGCACTCTTCGCCTACGGCCATACCACCCTGAATGCGCCCGATCTCGTCCGATCTCGGAAGCTAAGCAGGGTCGGGCCTGGTTAGTACTTGGATGGGAGACCGCCTGGGAATACCAGGTGCTGTAGGCATTTTGCTACTCTGTGCCCGATAGGCGGCGTTCGTCTTCCCCGTCTTGAACTACATTTTTCCTCCATTCCGCTTTTAATTTTAACAAACACGGCGCGTGAAAAAGGCACAGGGGCAGACAGCAGCCCTCGCTCCAATGCAGAGCCCCGTCAGAGGCGGACACGTTGTCGCCAAACTAACTTGGAGCAGCAGGAGACTGAAGCCAGGGCAGCAGCTCGCCGCCTCGGGTGGGTGGATGCAGCCAGAAAGGGCCACTCGTGTCCCTGGCAAAGCACCTCCAGCGTCTCCCCGTTTTCTCTCCAGTGGACGCGCAAGGCCCCCTACAGCTAGGGGAGGCAAGTGGATGGGCCTCATCTGCATATGTGGGCTCTAGAGGAAGAGTGCACCCTGGGAGACAAGGGGACACTTGGAGCGGGAAGTGCTCACGGGGGAGAAGTGCCTACAAGAGGCAGGAAGGGAGGGAGGCCACATCATGCCTCTCCATAGCCAGGCCTCTGGATGATGGGGCAGAAGCGGCCGTCACCCTAAGCTTCCTAGAAGTCCCAGCTGGGCCCCATGCTACCTAATATCTCGCCTGATCGAGCCTGGTCGAGCACTGGTCGAGCCTTCAGCCAAGGGACACAGGAGCCAAGGGGTCTGGCCTCGAGCCTTCAACCGAGGGACCCAGGAGCCCAGGGTCTGGCCTCAGTGCTTCCCAAGTCGGCCTTCAGCTGAAGCCTGCCTGGGCTGGGAGCCTCAGCTGCTGTTCCTGGGTGTGCTTCTTTCCTGCATGTGAAGGCCACCAGCGGCGAAGGTTGCCCTCCGCCTTCCAAGGAGTCGAGGGGATAGAAGCAGGAAAATTGTGTGTGTGTTTATTTCTTCTTTTTTAGAGATTCTTTCTATTTTTGTAAGGAACTGACGCCTGGGTGAGTGCTAGTGTGGCTTGAGGTGAATTTACGGGCAGCTTCTTTGCAAACTTTTGCCAAACCAACTTGGAGCAGCACTGGGATAGAGAGTCAGCCTTCCGCTGATGCCTGCCTAGGCGTGGCTGGGCTGGGGGCCTCAGCTGCTGTTACTGGGCCTGCTTCTTTCCTGGTCTTGTAGGCCGCCAGCCAGAGAAGGTAAGGGCTTCAACCAACATCGCCCTCTGCCTTCCAAAGAGTCGAGGAGACCGCAGCAGGAAAATTGTGTGTGTGTTTATTTCTTCTTTTTTAGAGGTGCTTTCTATTTTTGTAAGGAACCGACGCCTGGGTGAGTGCTAGTGTGGCGTGAGTTAAATTTACAGGCATCTTCTTTGCAAACTTTTGCCAAACCAATTTGGGGCAGCAGTGGGGTAGAGAGTCAGCCTTAAGCTGATGCCTGCCTAGGCGTGGCTGGGCTGGGGGCCTCAGCTGCTGTTACTGGGCCTGCTTCTTTCCTGGTCTTGTAGGCCGCCAGCCAGAGAAGGTAAGGGCTTCAACCAACATCGCCCTCTGCCTTCCAAAGAGTCGAGGAGACCGCAGCAGGAAAATTGTGTGTGTGTTTATTTCTTCTTTTTTTAGAGGTGCTTTCTATTTTTGTAAGGAACCGACGCCTGGGTGAGTGCTAGTGTGGCGTGAGTTACATTTACAGGCATCTTCTTTGCAAAATTTTGCCAAACCAACTTGGACCAGCACTGGGGTAGAGAGTCAGCCTTCAGCTGATGGCTGCCTGGGCTGGGCTGGGCTGGTCTGGGGGCCTCAGCTGCTGTTACTGGGCATGCTTCTTTCCTGGACTTGTAGGCCACCAGCCGGAGAAGGTAAGGGCCTCAACCAACATCGCCCTCTGCCTTTCAAAGAGTCGAGGAGACCCCAGCAGGAAAATTGTGTGTGTGTTTATTTCTTCTTTTTTAGAGGTGCTTTCTATTTTTGTAAGGAACCGACGCCTGGGTGAGTGCTAGTGTGGCGTGAGTTAAATTTACAGGCATCTTCTTTGCAAACTTTTGCCAAACCAATTTGGGGCAGCAGTGGGGTAGAGAGTCAGCCTTAAGCTGATGCCTGCCTGGGCTGGGCTGGGCTGGGGGCCTCAGCTGCTGTTACTGGGCCTGCTTCTTTCCTGGACTTGTAGGCCGCCAGCCCGAGAAGGTAAGGCCTCAACCAACATCGCCCTCTGCCTTCCAAAGAGTCGAGGGGATAGAAGCAGGAAAATTGTGTGTGTGTTTATTTCTTCTTTTTTAGAGATTCTTTCTATTTTTGTAAGGAACTGACGACTGGGTGAGTGCTAGTGTGGCTTGAGGTGAATTTACGGGCAGCTTCTTTGCAAACTTTTGCCAAACCAACTTGGAGCAGCACTGGGGTAGAGAGTCAGCCTTCCGCTGATGCCTGCCTAGGCGTGGCTGGGCTGGGGGCCTCAGCTGCTGTTACTGGGCCTGCTTCTTTCCTGGTCTTGTAGGCCGCCAGCCAGAGAAGGTAAGGGCTTCAACCAACATCGCCCTCTGCCTTCCAAAGAGTCGAGGAGACCGCAGCAGGAAAATTGTGTGTGTGTTTATTTCTTCTTTTTTAGAGGTGCTTTCTATTTTTGTAAGGAACCGACGCCTGGGTGAGTGCTAGTGTGGCGTGAGTTAAATTTACAGGCATCTTCTTTGCAAACTTTTGCCAAACCAATTTGGGGCAGCAGTGGGGTAGAGAGTCAGCCTTAAGCTGATGCCTGCCTGGGCTGGGCTGGGCTGGGGGCCTCAGCTGCTGTTACTGGGCCTGCTTCTTTCCTGGACTTGTAGGCCGCCAGCCCGAGAAGGTAAGGCCTCAACCAACATCGCCCTCTGCCTTCCAAAGAGTCGAGGGAATAGAAGCAGGAAAATTGTGTGTGTGTTTATTTCTTCTTTTTTAGAGATTCTTTCTATTTTTGTAAGGAACTGACGACTGGGTGAGTGCTAGTGTGGCTTGAGGTGAATTTACGGGCAGCTTCTTTGCAAACTTTTGCCAAACCAACTTGGAGCAGCACTGGGGTAGAGAGTCAGCCTTCCGCTGATGCCTGCCTAGGCGTGGCTGGGCTGGGGGCCTCAGCTGCTGTTACTGGCCCTGCTTCTTTCCTGGTCTTGTAGGCCGCCAGCCAGAGAAGGTAAGGGCTTCAACCAACATCGCCCTCTGCCTTCCAAAGAGTCGAGGAGACCGCAGCAGGAAAATTGTGTGTGTGTTTATTTCTTCTTTTTTTAGAGGTGCTTTCTATTTTTGTAAGGAACCGACGCCTGGGTGAGTGCTAGTGTGGCGTGAGTTACATTTACAGGCATCTTCTTTGCAAAATTTTGCCAAACCAACTTGGACCAGCACTGGGGTAGAGAGTCAGCCTTCAGCTGATGGCTGCCTGGGCTGGGCTGGGCTGGTCTGGGGGCCTCAGCTGCTGTTACTGGGCATGCTTCTTTCCTGGACTTGTAGGCCACCAGCCGGAGAAGGTAAGGGCCTCAACCAACATCGCCCTCTGCCTTTCAAAGAGTCGAGGAGACCCCAGCAGGAAAATTGTGTGTGTGTTTATTTCTTCTTTTTTAGAGGTGCTTTCTATTTTTGTAAGGAACCGACGCCTGGGTGAGTGCTAGTGTGGCGTGAGTTAAATTTACAGGCATCTTCTTTGCAAACTTTTGCCAAACCAATTTGGGGCAGCAGTGGGGTAGAGAGTCAGCCTTAAGCTGATGCCTGCCTGGGCTGGGCTGGGGGCCTCAGCTGCTGTTACTGGGCCTGCTTCTTTCCTGGACTTGTAGGCCGCCAGCCCGAGAAGGTAAGGCCTCAACCAACATCGCCCTCTGCCTTCCAAAGAGTCGAGGAGACCCCAGCAGGAAAATTGTGTGTGTGTTTATTTCCATCTTTCTTTCCGAGTTTTTTTTTAAAGTTTTGTAAGGAACGGATGCTTGGGTGAGTGAGTGCAAGTGTGGCTTGGCCTGAATTTACAGACACTTTCTTTGCAAACATGAGTAGGCAAGTGGGTATTTCAAAAGTGGGTGCATGGAGCCGCTCGTTGCTTTTCCAAGCTGGCAGCTGTGGCTCCTGAGCTTGAGGCAAAAAGAAGGGCAGAAGCACACTGCAGAGGACAGCGTTCAGCCTTGCAAGAGGGCAGTGGACGTCGGAGGAGCCGACACAGCACAAGAGGCTCGGAATCGGCGCACTCTTCGCCTACGGCCATACCACCCTGAATGCGCCCGATCTCGTCCGATCTCGGAAGCTAAGCAGGGTCGGGCCTGGTTAGTACTTGGATGGGAGACCGCCTGGGAATACCAGGTGCTGTAGGCATTTTGCTACTCTGTGCCCGATAGGCGGCGTTCGTCTTCCCCGTCTTGAACTACATTTTTCCTCCATTCCGCTTTTAATTTTAACAAACACGGCGCGTGAAAAAGGCACAGGGGCAGACAGCAGCCCTCGCTCCAATGCAGAGCCCCGTCAGAGGCGGACACGTTGTCGCCAAACTAACTTGGAGCAGCAGGAGACTGAAGCCAGGGCAGCAGCTCGCCGCCTCGGGTGGGTGGATGCAGCCAGAAAGGGCCACTCGTGTCCCTGGCAAAGCACCTCCAGCGTCTCCCCGTTTTCTCTCCAGTGGACGCGCAAGGCCCCCTACAGCTAGGGGAGGCAAGTGGATGGGCCTCATCTGCATATGTGGGCTCTAGAGGAAGAGTGCACCCTGGGAGACAAGGGGACACCTGGAGCGGGAAGTGCTCACGGGGGAGAAGTGCCTACAAGAGGCAGGAAGGGAGGGAGGCCACATCATGCCTCTCCATAGCCAGGCCTCTGGATGATGGGGCAGAAGCGGCCGTCACCCTAAGCTTCCTAGAAGTCCCAGCTGGGCCCCATGCTACCTAATATCTCGCCTGATCGAGCCTGGTCGAGCACTGGTCGAGCCTTCAGCCAAGGGACACAGGAGCCAAGGGGTCTGGCCTCGAGCCTTCAACCGAGGGACCCAGGAGCCCAGGGTCTGGCCTCAGTGCTTCCCAAGTCGGCCTTCAGCTGAAGCCTGCCTGGGCTGGGAGCCTCAGCTGCTGTTCCTGGGTGTGCTTCTTTCCTGCATGTGAAGGCCACCAGCGGCGAAGGTTGCCCTCCGCCTTCCAAGGAGTCGAGGGGATAGAAGCAGGAAAATTGTGTGTGTGTTTATTTCTTCTTTTTTAGAGATTCTTTCTATTTTTGTAAGGAACTGACGCCTGGGTGAGTGCTAGTGTGGCTTGAGGTGAATTTACGGGCAGCTTCTTTGCAAACTTTTGCCAAACCAACTTGGAGCAGCACTGGGGTAGAGAGTCAGCCTTCCGCTGATGCCTGCCTAGGCGTGGCTGGGCTGGGGGCCTCAGCTGCTGTTACTGGGCCTGCTTCTTTCCTGGTCTTGTAGGCCGCCAGCCAGAGAAGGTAAGGGCTTCAACCAACATCGCCCTCTGCCTTCCAAAGAGTCGAGGAGACCGCAGCAGGAAAATTGTGTGTGTGTTTATTTCTTCTTTTTTAGAGGTGCTTTCTATTTTTGTAAGGAACCGACGCCTGGGTGAGTGCTAGTGTGGCGTGAGTTAAATTTACAGGCATCTTCTTTGCAAACTTTTGCCAAACCAATTTGGGGCAGCAGTGGGGTAGAGAGTCAGCCTTAAGCTGATGCCTGCCTAGGCGTGGCTGGGCTGGGGGCCTCAGCTGCTGTTACTGGGCCTGCTTCTTTCCTGGTCTTGTAGGCCGCCAGCCAGAGAAGGTAAGGGCTTCAACCAACATCGCCCTCTGCCTTCCAAAGAGTCGAGGAGACCGCAGCAGGAAAATTGTGTGTGTGTTTATTTCTTCTTTTTTTAGAGGTGCTTTCTATTTTTGTAAGGAACCGACGCCTGGGTGAGTGCTAGTGTGGCGTGAGTTACATTTACAGGCATCTTCTTTGCAAAATTTTGCCAAACCAACTTGGACCAGCACTGGGGTAGAGAGTCAGCCTTCAGCTGATGGCTGCCTGGGCTGGGCTGGGCTGGTCTGGGGGCCTCAGCTGCTGTTACTGGGCATGCTTCTTTCCTGGACTTGTAGGCCACCAGCCGGAGAAGGTAAGGGCCTCAACCAACATCGCCCTCTGCCTTTCAAAGAGTCGAGGAGACCCCAGCAGGAAAATTGTGTGTGTGTTTATTTCTTCTTTTTTAGAGGTGCTTTCTATTTTTGTAAGGAACCGACGCCTGGGTGAGTGCTAGTGTGGCGTGAGTTAAATTTACAGGCATCTTCTTTGCAAACTTTTGCCAAACCAATTTGGGGCAGCAGTGGGGTAGAGAGTCAGCCTTAAGCTGATGCCTGCCTGGGCTGGGCTGGGCTGGGGGCCTCAGCTGCTGTTACTGGGCCTGCTTCTTTCCTGGACTTGTAGGCCGCCAGCCCGAGAAGGTAAGGCCTCAACCAACATCGCCCTCTGCCTTCCAAAGAGTCGAGGGGATAGAAGCAGGAAAATTGTGTGTGTGTTTATTTCTTCTTTTTTAGAGATTCTTTCTATTTTTGTAAGGAACTGACGACTGGGTGAGTGCTAGTGTGGCTTGAGGTGAATTTACGGGCAGCTTCTTTGCAAACTTTTGCCAAACCAACTTGGAGCAGCACTGGGGTAGAGAGTCAGCCTTCCGCTGATGCCTGCCTAGGCGTGGCTGGGCTGGGGGCCTCAGCTGCTGTTACTGGGCCTGCTTCTTTCCTGGTCTTGTAGGCCGCCAGCCAGAGAAGGTAAGGGCTTCAACCAACATCGCCCTCTGCCTTCCAAAGAGTCGAGGAGACCGCAGCAGGAAAATTGTGTGTGTGTTTATTTCTTCTTTTTTAGAGGTGCTTTCTATTTTTGTAAGGAACCGACGCCTGGGTGAGTGCTAGTGTGGCGTGAGTTAAATTTACAGGCATCTTCTTTGCAAACTTTTGCCAAACCAATTTGGGGCAGCAGTGGGGTAGAGAGTCAGCCTTAAGCTGATGCCTGCCTGGGCTGGGCTGGGCTGGGGGCCTCAGCTGCTGTTACTGGGCCTGCTTCTTTCCTGGACTTGTAGGCCGCCAGCCCGAGAAGGTAAGGCCTCAACCAACATCGCCCTCTGCCTTCCAAAGAGTCGAGGGAATAGAAGCAGGAAAATTGTGTGTGTGTTTATTTCTTCTTTTTTAGAGATTCTTTCTATTTTTGTAAGGAACTGACGACTGGGTGAGTGCTAGTGTGGCTTGAGGTGAATTTACGGGCAGCTTCTTTGCAAACTTTTGCCAAACCAACTTGGAGCAGCACTGGGGTAGAGAGTCAGCCTTCCGCTGATGCCTGCCTAGGCGTGGCTGGGCTGGGGGCCTCAGCTGCTGTTACTGGCCCTGCTTCTTTCCTGGTCTTGTAGGCCGCCAGCCAGAGAAGGTAAGGGCTTCAACCAACATCGCCCTCTGCCTTCCAAAGAGTCGAGGAGACCGCAGCAGGAAAATTGTGTGTGTGTTTATTTCTTCTTTTTTTAGAGGTGCTTTCTATTTTTGTAAGGAACCGACGCCTGGGTGAGTGCTAGTGTGGCGTGAGTTACATTTACAGGCATCTTCTTTGCAAAATTTTGCCAAACCAACTTGGACCAGCACTGGGGTAGAGAGTCAGCCTTCAGCTGATGGCTGCCTGGGCTGGGCTGGTCTGGGGGCCTCAGCTGCTGTTACTGGGCATGCTTCTTTCCTGGACTTGTAGGCCACCAGCCGGAGAAGGTAAGGGCCTCAACCAACATCGCCCTCTGCCTTTCAAAGAGTCGAGGAGACCCCAGCAGGAAAATTGTGTGTGTGTTTATTTCTTCTTTTTTAGAGGTGCTTTCTATTTTTGTAAGGAACCGACGCCTGGGTGAGTGCTAGTGTGGCGTGAGTTAAATTTACAGGCATCTTCTTTGCAAACTTTTGCCAAACCAATTTGGGGCAGCAGTGGGGTAGAGAGTCAGCCTTAAGCTGATGCCTGCCTGGGCTGGGCTGGGGGCCTCAGCTGCTGTTACTGGGCCTGCTTCTTTCCTGGACTTGTAGGCCGCCAGCCCGAGAAGGTAAGGCCTCAACCAACATCGCCCTCTGCCTTCCAAAGAGTCGAGGAGACCCCAGCAGGAAAATTGTGTGTGTGTTTATTTCCATCTTTCTTTCCGAGTTTTTTTTTAAAGTTTTGTAAGGAACGGATGCTTGGGTGAGTGAGTGCAAGTGTGGCTTGGCCTGAATTT
Organism: Ambystoma mexicanum; assembly: GCF_040938575.1. Classification (NCBI taxonomy): domain Eukaryota; kingdom Metazoa; phylum Chordata; class Amphibia; order Caudata; family Ambystomatidae; genus Ambystoma; species Ambystoma mexicanum. The sequence continues at coordinate 13,749 of NW_027182371.1, forward strand.
ACAGACACTTTCTTTGCAAACATGAGTAGGCAAGTGGGTATTTCAAAAGTGGGTGCATGGAGCCGCTCGTTGCTTTTCCAAGCTGGCAGCTGTGGCTCCTGAGCTTGAGGCAAAAAGAAGGGCAGAAGCACACTGCAGAGGACAGCGTTCAGCCTTGCAAGAGGGCAGTGGACGTCGGAGGAGCCGACACAGCACAAGAGGCTCGGAATCGGCGCACTCTTCGCCTACGGCCATACCACCCTGAATGCGCCCGATCTCGTCCGATCTCGGAAGCTAAGCAGGGTCGGGCCTGGTTAGTACTTGGATGGGAGACCGCCTGGGAATACCAGGTGCTGTAGGCATTTTGCTACTCTGTGCCCGATAGGCGGCGTTCGTCTTCCCCGTCTTGAACTACATTTTTCCTCCATTCCGCTTTTAATTTTAACAAACACGGCGCGTGAAAAAGGCACAGGGGCAGACAGCAGCCCTCGCTCCAATGCAGAGCCCCGTCAGAGGCGGACACGTTGTCGCCAAACTAACTTGGAGCAGCAGGAGACTGAAGCCAGGGCAGCAGCTCGCCGCCTCGGGTGGGTGGATGCAGCCAGAAAGGGCCACTCGTGTCCCTGGCAAAGCACCTCCAGCGTCTCCCCGTTTTCTCTCCAGTGGACGCGCAAGGCCCCCTACAGCTAGGGGAGGCAAGTGGATGGGCCTCATCTGCATATGTGGGCTCTAGAGGAAGAGTGCACCCTGGGAGACAAGGGGACACTTGGAGCGGGAAGTGCTCACGGGGGAGAAGTGCCTACAAGAGGCAGGAAGGGAGGGAGGCCACATCATGCCTCTCCATAGCCAGGCCTCTGGATGATGGGGCAGAAGCGGCCGTCACCCTAAGCTTCCTAGAAGTCCCAGCTGGGCCCCATGCTACCTAATATCTCGCCTGATCGAGCCTGGTCGAGCACTGGTCGAGCCTTCAGCCAAGGGACACAGGAGCCAAGGGGTCTGGCCTCGAGCCTTCAACCGAGGGACCCAGGAGCCCAGGGTCTGGCCTCAGTGCTTCCCAAGTCGGCCTTCAGCTGAAGCCTGCCTGGGCTGGGAGCCTCAGCTGCTGTTCCTGGGTGTGCTTCTTTCCTGCATGTGAAGGCCACCAGCGGCGAAGGTTGCCCTCCGCCTTCCAAGGAGTCGAGGGGATAGAAGCAGGAAAATTGTGTGTGTGTTTATTTCTTCTTTTTTAGAGATTCTTTCTATTTTTGTAAGGAACTGACGCCTGGGTGAGTGCTAGTGTGGCTTGAGGTGAATTTACGGGCAGCTTCTTTGCAAACTTTTGCCAAACCAACTTGGAGCAGCACTGGGGTAGAGAGTCAGCATTCCGCTGATGCCTGCCTAGGCGTGGCTGGGCTGGGGGCCTCAGCTGCTGTTACTGGGCCTGCTTCTTTCCTGGTCTTGTAGGCCGCCAGCCAGAGAAGGTAAGGGCTTCAACCAACATCGCCCTCTGCCTTCCAAAGAGTCGAGGAGACCGCAGCAGGAAAATTGTGTGTGTGTTTATTTCTTCTTTTTTAGAGGTGCTTTCTATTTTTGTAAGGAACCGACGCCTGGGTGAGTGCTAGTGTGGCGTGAGTTAAATTTACAGGCATCTTCTTTGCAAACTTTTGCCAAACCAATTTGGGGCAGCAGTGGGGTAGAGAGTCAGCCTTAAGCTGATGCCTGCCTAGGCGTGGCTGGGCTGGGGGCCTCAGCTGCTGTTACTGGGCCTGCTTCTTTCCTGGTCTTGTAGGCCGCCAGCCAGAGAAGGTAAGGGCTTCAACCAACATCGCCCTCTGCCTTCCAAAGAGTCGAGGAGACCGCAGCAGGAAAATTGTGTGTGTGTTTATTTCTTCTTTTTTTAGAGGTGCTTTCTATTTTTGTAAGGAACCGACGCCTGGGTGAGTGCTAGTGTGGCGTGAGTTACATTTACAGGCATCTTCTTTGCAAAATTTTGCCAAACCAACTTGGACCAGCACTGGGGTAGAGAGTCAGCCTTCAGCTGATGGCTGCCTGGGCTGGGCTGGGCTGGTCTGGGGGCCTCAGCTGCTGTTACTGGGCATGCTTCTTTCCTGGACTTGTAGGCCACCAGCCGGAGAAGGTAAGGGCCTCAACCAACATCGCCCTCTGCCTTTCAAAGAGTCGAGGAGACCCCAGCAGGAAAATTGTGTGTGTGTTTATTTCTTCTTTTTTAGAGGTGCTTTCTATTTTTGTAAGGAACCGACGCCTGGGTGAGTGCTAGTGTGGCGTGAGTTAAATTTACAGGCATCTTCTTTGCAAACTTTTGCCAAACCAATTTGGGGCAGCAGTGGGGTAGAGAGTCAGCCTTAAGCTGATGCCTGCCTGGGCTGGGCTGGGCTGGGGGCCTCAGCTGCTGTTACTGGGCCTGCTTCTTTCCTGGACTTGTAGGCCGCCAGCCCGAGAAGGTAAGGCCTCAACCAACATCGCCCTCTGCCTTCCAAAGAGTCGAGGGGATAGAAGCAGGAAAATTGTGTGTGTGTTTATTTCTTCTTTTTTAGAGATTCTTTCTATTTTTGTAAGGAACTGACGACTGGGTGAGTGCTAGTGTGGCTTGAGGTGAATTTACGGGCAGCTTCTTTGCAAACTTTTGCCAAACCAACTTGGAGCAGCACTGGGGTAGAGAGTCAGCCTTCCGCTGATGCCTGCCTAGGCGTGGCTGGGCTGGGGGCCTCAGCTGCTGTTACTGGGCCTGCTTCTTTCCTGGTCTTGTAGGCCGCCAGCCAGAGAAGGTAAGGGCTTCAACCAACATCGCCCTCTGCCTTCCAAAGAGTCGAGGAGACCGCAGCAGGAAAATTGTGTGTGTGTTTATTTCTTCTTTTTTAGAGGTGCTTTCTATTTTTGTAAGGAACCGACGCCTGGGTGAGTGCTAGTGTGGCGTGAGTTAAATTTACAGGCATCTTCTTTGCAAACTTTTGCCAAACCAATTTGGGGCAGCAGTGGGGTAGAGAGTCAGCCTTAAGCTGATGCCTGCCTGGGCTGGGCTGGGCTGGGGGCCTCAGCTGCTGTTACTGGGCCTGCTTCTTTCCTGGACTTGTAGGCCGCCAGCCCGAGAAGGTAAGGCCTCAACCAACATCGCCCTCTGCCTTCCAAAGAGTCGAGGGAATAGAAGCAGGAAAATTGTGTGTGTGTTTATTTCTTCTTTTTTAGAGATTCTTTCTATTTTTGTAAGGAACTGACGACTGGGTGAGTGCTAGTGTGGCTTGAGGTGAATTTACGGGCAGCTTCTTTGCAAACTTTTGCCAAACCAACTTGGAGCAGCACTGGGGTAGAGAGTCAGCCTTCCGCTGATGCCTGCCTAGGCGTGGCTGGGCTGGGGGCCTCAGCTGCTGTTACTGGCCCTGCTTCTTTCCTGGTCTTGTAGGCCGCCAGCCAGAGAAGGTAAGGGCTTCAACCAACATCGCCCTCTGCCTTCCAAAGAGTCGAGGAGACCGCAGCAGGAAAATTGTGTGTGTGTTTATTTCTTCTTTTTTTAGAGGTGCTTTCTATTTTTGTAAGGAACCGACGCCTGGGTGAGTGCTAGTGTGGCGTGAGTTACATTTACAGGCATCTTCTTTGCAAAATTTTGCCAAACCAACTTGGACCAGCACTGGGGTAGAGAGTCAGCCTTCAGCTGATGGCTGCCTGGGCTGGGCTGGGCTGGTCTGGGGGCCTCAGCTGCTGTTACTGGGCATGCTTCTTTCCTGGACTTGTAGGCCACCAGCCGGAGAAGGTAAGGGCCTCAACCAACATCGCCCTCTGCCTTTCAAAGAGTCGAGGAGACCCCAGCAGGAAAATTGTGTGTGTGTTTATTTCTTCTTTTTTAGAGGTGCTTTCTATTTTTGTAAGGAACCGACGCCTGGGTGAGTGCTAGTGTGGCGTGAGTTAAATTTACAGGCATCTTCTTTGCAAACTTTTGCCAAACCAATTTGGGGCAGCAGTGGGGTAGAGAGTCAGCCTTAAGCTGATGCCTGCCTGGGCTGGGCTGGGGGCCTCAGCTGCTGTTACTGGGCCTGCTTCTTTCCTGGACTTGTAGGCCGCCAGCCCGAGAAGGTAAGGCCTCAACCAACATCGCCCTCTGCCTTCCAAAGAGTCGAGGAGACCCCAGCAGGAAAATTGTGTGTGTGTTTATTTCCATCTTTCTTTCCGAGTTTTTTTTTAAAGTTTTGTAAGGAACGGATGCTTGGGTGAGTGAGTGCAAGTGTGGCTTGGCCTGAATTTACAGACACTTTCTTTGCAAACATGAGTAGGCAAGTGGGTATTTCAAAAGTGGGTGCATGGAGCCGCTCGTTGCTTTTCCAAGCTGGCAGCTGTGGCTCCTGAGCTTGAGGCAAAAAGAAGGGCAGAAGCACACTGCAGAGGACAGCGTTCAGCCTTGCAAGAGGGCAGTGGACGTCGGAGGAGCCGACACAGCACAAGAGGCTCGGAATCGGCGCACTCTTCGCCTACGGCCATACCACCCTGAATGCGCCCGATCTCGTCCGATCTCGGAAGCTAAGCAGGGTCGGGCCTGGTTAGTACTTGGATGGGAGACCGCCTGGGAATACCAGGTGCTGTAGGCATTTTGCTACTCTGTGCCCGATAGGCGGCGTTCGTCTTCCCCGTCTTGAACTACATTTTTCCTCCATTCCGCTTTTAATTTTAACAAACACGGCGCGTGAAAAAGGCACAGGGGCAGACAGCAGCCCTCGCTCCAATGCAGAGCCCCGTCAGAGGCGGACACGTTGTCGCCAAACTAACTTGGAGCAGCAGGAGACTGAAGCCAGGGCAGCAGCTCGCCGCCTCGGGTGGGTGGATGCAGCCAGAAAGGGCCACTCGTGTCCCTGGCAAAGCACCTCCAGCGTCTCCCCGTTTTCTCTCCAGTGGACGCGCAAGGCCCCCTACAGCTAGGGGAGGCAAGTGGATGGGCCTCATCTGCATATGTGGGCTCTAGAGGAAGAGTGCACCCTGGGAGACAAGGGGACACTTGGAGCGGGAAGTGCTCACGGGGGAGAAGTGCCTACAAGAGGCAGGAAGGGAGGGAGGCCACATCATGCCTCTCCATAGCCAGGCCTCTGGATGATGGGGCAGAAGCGGCCGTCACCCTAAGCTTCCTAGAAGTCCCAGCTGGGCCCCATGCTACCTAATATCTCGCCTGATCGAGCCTGGTCGAGCACTGGTCGAGCCTTCAGCCAAGGGACACAGGAGCCAAGGGGTCTGGCCTCGAGCCTTCAACCGAGGGACCCAGGAGCCCAGGGTCTGGCCTCAGTGCTTCCCAAGTCGGCCTTCAGCTGAAGCCTGCCTGGGCTGGGAGCCTCAGCTGCTGTTCCTGGGTGTGCTTCTTTCCTGCATGTGAAGGCCACCAGCGGCGAAGGTTGCCCTCCGCCTTCCAAGGAGTCGAGGGGATAGAAGCAGGAAAATTGTGTGTGTGTTTATTTCTTCTTTTTTAGAGATTCTTTCTATTTTTGTAAGGAACTGACGCCTGGGTGAGTGCTAGTGTGGCTTGAGGTGAATTTACGGGCAGCTTCTTTGCAAACTTTTGCCAAACCAACTTGGAGCAGCACTGGGGTAGAGAGTCAGCCTTCCGCTGATGCCTGCCTAGGCGTGGCTGGGCTGGGGGCCTCAGCTGCTGTTACTGGGCCTGCTTCTTTCCTGGTCTTGTAGGCCGCCAGCCAGAGAAGGTAAGGGCTTCAACCAACATCGCCCTCTGCCTTCCAAAGAGTCGAGGAGACCGCAGCAGGAAAATTGTGTGTGTGTTTATTTCTTCTTTTTTAGAGGTGCTTTCTATTTTTGTAAGGAACCGACGCCTGGGTGAGTGCTAGTGTGGCGTGAGTTAAATTTACAGGCATCTTCTTTGCAAACTTTTGCCAAACCAATTTGGGGCAGCAGTGGGGTAGAGAGTCAGCCTTAAGCTGATGCCTGCCTGGGCTGGGCTGGGCTGGGGGCCTCAGCTGCTGTTACTGGGCCTGCTTCTTTCCTGGACTTGTAGGCCGCCAGCCCGAGAAGGTAAGGCCTCAACCAACATCGCCCTCTGCCTTCCAAAGAGTCGAGGGAATAGAAGCAGGAAAATTGTGTGTGTGTTTATTTCTTCTTTTTTAGAGATTCTTTCTATTTTTGTAAGGAACTGACGACTGGGTGAGTGCTAGTGTGGCTTGAGGTGAATTTACGGGCAGCTTCTTTGCAAACTTTTGCCAAACCAACTTGGAGCAGCACTGGGGTAGAGAGTCAGCCTTCCGCTGATGCCTGCCTAGGCGTGGCTGGGCTGGGGGCCTCAGCTGCTGTTACTGGGCCTGCTTCTTTCCTGGTCTTGTAGGCCGCCAGCCAGAGAAGGTAAGGGCTTCAACCAACATCGCCCTCTGCCTTCCAAAGAGTCGAGGAGACCGCAGCAGGAAAATTGTGTGTGTGTTTATTTCTTCTTTTTTTAGAGGTGCTTTCTATTTTTGTAAGGAACCGACGCCTGGGTGAGTGCTAGTGTGGCGTGAGTTACATTTACAGGCATCTTCTTTGCAAAATTTTGCCAAACCAACTTGGACCAGCACTGGGGTAGAGAGTCAGCCTTCAGCTGATGGCTGCCTGGGCTGGGCTGGGCTGGTCTGGGGGCCTCAGCTGCTGTTACTGGGCATGCTTCTTTCCTGGACTTGTAGGCCACCAGCCGGAGAAGGTAAGGGCCTCAACCAACATCGCCCTCTGCCTTTCAAAGAGTCGAGGAGACCCCAGCAGGAAAATTGTGTGTGTGTTTATTTCTTCTTTTTTAGAGGTGCTTTCTATTTTTGTAAGGAACCGACGCCTGGGTGAGTGCTAGTGTGGCGTGAGTTAAATTTACAGGCATCTTCTTTGCAAACTTTTGCCAAACCAATTTGGGGCAGCAGTGGGGTAGAGAGTCAGCCTTAAGCTGATGCCTGCCTGGGCTGGGCTGGGGGCCTCAGCTGCTGTTACTGGGCCTGCTTCTTTCCTGGACTTGTAGGCCGCCAGCCCGAGAAGGTAAGGCCTCAACCAACATCGCCCTCTGCCTTCCAAAGAGTCGAGGAGACCCCAGCAGGAAAATTGTGTGTGTGTTTATTTCCATCTTTCTTTCCGAGTTTTTTTTTAAAGTTTTGTAAGGAACGGATGCTTGGGTGAGTGAGTGCAAGTGTGGCTTGGCCTGAATTTACAGACACTTTCTTTGCAAACATGAGTAGGCAAGTGGGTATTTCAAAAGTGGGTGCATGGAGCCGCTCGTTGCTTTTCCAAGCTGGCAGCTGTGGCTCCTGAGCTTGAGGCAAAAAGAAGGGCAGAAGCACACTGCAGAGGACAGCGTTCAGCCTTGCAAGAGGGCAGTGGACGTCGGAGGAGCCGACACAGCACAAGAGGCTCGGAATCGGCGCACTCTTCGCCTACGGCCATACCACCCTGAATGCGCCCGATCTCGTCCGATCTCGGAAGCTAAGCAGGGTCGGGCCTGGTTAGTACTTGGATGGGAGACCGCCTGGGAATACCAGGTGCTGTAGGCATTTTGCTACTCTGTGCCCGATAGGCGGCGTTCGTCTTCCCCGTCTTGAACTACATTTTTCCTCCATTCCGCTTTTAATTTTAACAAACACGGCGCGTGAAAAAGGCACAGGGGCAGACAGCAGCCCTCGCTCCAATGCAGAGCCCCGTCAGAGGCGGACACGTTGTCGCCAAACTAACTTGGAGCAGCAGGAGACTGAAGCCAGGGCAGCAGCTCGCCGCCTCGGGTGGGTGGATGCAGCCAGAAAGGGCCACTCGTGTCCCTGGCAAAGCACCTCCAGCGTCTCCCCGTTTTCTCTCCAGTGGACGCGCAAGGCCCCCTACAGCTAGGGGAGGCAAGTGGATGGGCCTCATCTGCATATGTGGGCTCTAGAGGAAGAGTGCACCCTGGGAGACAAGGGGACACTTGGAGCGGGAAGTGCTCACGGGGGAGAAGTGCCTACAAGAGGCAGGAAGGGAGGGAGGCCACATCATGCCTCTCCATAGCCAGGCCTCTGGATGATGGGGCAGAAGCGGCCGTCACCCTAAGCTTCCTAGAAGTCCCAGCTGGGCCCCATGCTACCTAATATCTCGCCTGATCGAGCCTGGTCGAGCACTGGTCGAGCCTTCAGCCAAGGGACACAGGAGCCAAGGGGTCTGGCCTCGAGCCTTCAACCGAGGGACCCAGGAGCCCAGGGTCTGGCCTCAGTGCTTCCCAAGTCGGCCTTCAGCTGAAGCCTGCCTGGGCTGGGAGCCTCAGCTGCTGTTCCTGGGTGTGCTTCTTTCCTGCATGTGAAGGCCACCAGCGGCGAAGGTTGCCCTCCGCCTTCCAAGGAGTCGAGGGGATAGAAGCAGGAAAATTGTGTGTGTGTTTATTTCTTCTTTTTTAGAGATTCTTTCTATTTTTGTAAGGAACTGACGCCTGGGTGAGTGCTAGTGTGGCTTGAGGTGAATTTACGGGCAGCTTCTTTGCAAACTTTTGCCAAACCAACTTGGAGCAGCACTGGGGTAGAGAGTCAGCCTTCCGCTGATGCCTGCCTAGGCGTGGCTGGGCTGGGGGCCTCAGCTGCTGTTACTGGGCCTGCTTCTTTCCTGGTCTTGTAGGCCGCCAGCCAGAGAAGGTAAGGGCTTCAACCAACATCGCCCTCTGCCTTCCAAAGAGTCGAGGAGACCGCAGCAGGAAAATTGTGTGTGTGTTTATTTCTTCTTTTTTAGAGGTGCTTTCTATTTTTGTAAGGAACCGACGCCTGGGTGAGTGCTAGTGTGGCGTGAGTTAAATTTACAGGCATCTTCTTTGCAAACTTTTGCCAAACCAATTTGGGGCAGCAGTGGGGTAGAGAGTCAGCCTTAAGCTGATGCCTGCCTGGGCTGGGCTGGGCTGGGGGCCTCAGCTGCTGTTACTGGGCCTGCTTCTTTCCTGGACTTGTAGGCCGCCAGCCCGAGAAGGTAAGGCCTCAACCAACATCGCCCTCTGCCTTCCAAAGAGTCGAGGGAATAGAAGCAGGAAAATTGTGTGTGTGTTTATTTCTTCTTTTTTAGAGATTCTTTCTATTTTTGTAAGGAACTGACGACTGGGTGAGTGCTAGTGTGGCTTGAGGTGAATTTACGGGCAGCTTCTTTGCAAACTTTTGCCAAACCAACTTGGAGCAGCACTGGGGTAGAGAGTCAGCCTTCCGCTGATGCCTGCCTAGGCGTGGCTGGGCTGGGGGCCTCAGCTGCTGTTACTGGGCCTGCTTCTTTCCTGGTCTTGTAGGCCGCCAGCCAGAGAAGGTAAGGGCTTCAACCAACATCGCCCTCTGCCTTCCAAAGAGTCGAGGAGACCGCAGCAGGAAAATTGTGTGTGTGTTTATTTCTTCTTTTTTTAGAGGTGCTTTCTATTTTTGTAAGGAACCGACGCCTGGGTGAGTGCTAGTGTGGCGTGAGTTACATTTACAGGCATCTTCTTTGCAAAATTTTGCCAAACCAACTTGGACCAGCACTGGGGTAGAGAGTCAGCCTTCAGCTGATGGCTGCCTGGGCTGGGCTGGGCTGGTCTGGGGGCCTCAGCTGCTGTTACTGGGCATGCTTCTTTCCTGGACTTGTAGGCCACCAGCCGGAGAAGGTAAGGGCCTCAACCAACATCGCCCTCTGCCTTTCAAAGAGTCGAGGAGACCCCAGCAGGAAAATTGTGTGTGTGTTTATTTCTTCTTTTTTAGAGGTGCTTTCTATTTTTGTAAGGAACCGACGCCTGGGTGAGTGCTAGTGTGGCGTGAGTTAAATTTACAGGCATCTTCTTTGCAAACTTTTGCCAAACCAATTTGGGGCAGCAGTGGGGTAGAGAGTCAGCCTTAAGCTGATGCCTGCCTGGGCTGGGCTGGGGGCCTCAGCTGCTGTTACTGGGCCTGCTTCTTTCCTGGACTTGTAGGCCGCCAGCCCGAGAAGGTAAGGCCTCAACCAACATCGCCCTCTGCCTTCCAAAGAGTCGAGGAGACCCCAGCAGGAAAATTGTGTGTGTGTTTATTTCCATCTTTCTTTCCGAGTTTTTTTTTAAAGTTTTGTAAGGAACGGATGCTTGGGTGAGTGAGTGCAAGTGTGGCTTGGCCTGAATTTACAGACACTTTCTTTGCAAACATGAGTAGGCAAGTGGGTATTTCAAAAGTGGGTGCATGGAGCCGCTCGTTGCTTTTCCAAGCTGGCAGCTGTGGCTCCTGAGCTTGAGGCAAAAAGAAGGGCAGAAGCACACTGCAGAGGACAGCGTTCAGCCTTGCAAGAGGGCAGTGGACGTCGGAGGAGCCGACACAGCACAAGAGGCTCGGAATCGGCGCACTCTTCGCCTACGGCCATACCACCCTGAATGCGCCCGATCTCGTCCGATCTCGGAAGCTAAGCAGGGTCGGGCCTGGTTAGTACTTGGATGGGAGACCGCCTGGGAATACCAGGTGCTGTAGGCATTTTGCTACTCTGTGCCCGATAGGCGGCGTTCGTCTTCCCCGTCTTGAACTACATTTTTCCTCCATTCCGCTTTTAATTTTAACAAACACGGCGCGTGAAAAAGGCACAGGGGCAGACAGCAGCCCTCGCTCCAATGCAGATCCCCGTCAGAGGCGGACACGTTGTCGCCAAACTAACTTGGAGCAGCAGGAGACTGAAGCCAGGGCAGCAGCTCGCCGCCTCGGGTGGGTGGATGCAGCCAGAAAGGGCCACTCGTGTCCCTGGCAAAGCACCTCCAGCGTCTCCCCGTTTTCTCTCCAGTGGACGCGCAAGGCCCCCTACAGCTAGGGGAGGCAAGTGGATGGGCCTCATCTGCATATGTGGGCTCTAGAGGAAGAGTGCACCCTGGGAGACAAGGGGACACTTGGAGCGGGAAGTGCTCACGGGGGAGAAGTGCCTACAAGAGGCAGGAAGGGAGGGAGGCCACATCATGCCTCTCCATAGCCAGGCCTCTGGATGATGGGGCAGAAGCGGCCGTCACCCTAAGCTTCCTAGAAGTCCCAGCTGGGCCCCATGCTACCTAATATCTCGCCTGATCGAGCCTGGTCGAGCACTGGTCGAGCCTTCAGCCAAGGGACACAGGAGCCAAGGGGTCTGGCCTCGAGCCTTCAACCGAGGGACCCAGGAGCCCAGGGTCTGGCCTCAGTGCTTCCCAAGTCGGCCTTCAGCTGAAGCCTGCCTGGGCTGGGAGCCTCAGCTGCTGTTCCTGGGTGTGCTTCTTTCCTGCATGTGAAGGCCACCAGCGGCGAAGGTTGCCCTCCGCCTTCCAAGGAGTCGAGGGGATAGAAGCAGGAAAATTGTGTGTGTGTTTATTTCTTCTTTTTTAGAGATTCTTTCTATTTTTGTAAGGAACTGACGCCTGGGTGAGTGCTAGTGTGGCTTGAGGTGAATTTACGGGCAGCTTCTTTGCAAACTTTTGCCAAACCAACTTGGAGCAGCACTGGGGTAGAGAGTCAGCCTTCCGCTGATGCCTGCCTAGGCGTGGCTGGGCTGGGGGCCTCAGCTGCTGTTACTGGGCCTGCTTCTTTCCTGGTCTTGTAGGCCGCCAGCCAGAGAAGGTAAGGGCTTCAACCAACATCGCCCTCTGCCTTCCAAAGAGTCGAGGAGACCGCAGCAGGAAAATTGTGTGTGTGTTTATTTCTTCTTTTTTAGAGGTGCTTTCTATTTTTGTAAGGAACCGACGCCTGGGTGAGTGCTAGTGTGGCGTGAGTTAAATTTACAGGCATCTTCTTTGCAAACTTTTGCCAAACCAATTTGGGGCAGCAGTGGGGTAGAGAGTCAGCCTTAAGCTGATGCCTGCCTGGGCTGGGCTGGGCTGGGGGCCTCAGCTGCTGTTACTGGGCCTGCTTCTTTCCTGGACTTGTAGGCCGCCAGCCCGAGAAGGTAAGGCCTCAACCAACATCGCCCTCTGCCTTCCAAAGAGTCGAGGGAATAGAAGCAGGAAAATTGTGTGTGTGTTTATTTCTTCTTTTTTAGAGATTCTTTCTATTTTTGTAAGGAACTGACGACTGGGTGAGTGCTAGTGTGGCTTGAGGTGAATTTACGGGCAGCTTCTTTGCAAACTTTTGCCAAACCAACTTGGAGCAGCACTGGGGTAGAGAGTCAGCCTTCCGCTGATGCCTGCCTAGGCGTGGCTGGGCTGGGGGCCTCAGCTGCTGTTACTGGCCCTGCTTCTTTCCTGGTCTTGTAGGCCGCCAGCCAGAGAAGGTAAGGGCTTCAACCAACATCGCCCTCTGCCTTCCAAAGAGTCGAGGAGACCGCAGCAGGAAAATTGTGTGTGTGTTTATTTCTTCTTTTTTTAGAGGTGCTTTCTATTTTTGTAAGGAACCGACGCCTGGGTGAGTGCTAGTGTGGCGTGAGTTACATTTACAGGCATCTTCTTTGCAAAATTTTGCCAAACCAACTTGGACCAGCACTGGGGTAGAGAGTCAGCCTTCAGCTGATGGCTGCCTGGGCTGGGCTGGGCTGGTCTGGGGGCCTCAGCTGCTGTTACTGGGCATGCTTCTTTCCTGGACTTGTAGGCCACCAGCCGGAGAAGGTAAGGGCCTCAACCAACATCGCCCTCTGCCTTTCAAAGAGTCGAGGAGACCCCAGCAGGAAAATTGTGTGTGTGTTTATTTCTTCTTTTTTAGAGGTGCTTTCTATTTTTGTAAGGAACCGACGCCTGGGTGAGTGCTAGTGTGGCGTGAGTTAAATTTACAGGCATCTTCTTTGCAAACTTTTGCCAAACCAATTTGGGGCAGCAGTGGGGTAGAGAGTCAGCCTTAAGCTGATGCCTGCCTGGGCTGGGCTGGGGGCCTCAGCTGCTGTTACTGGGCCTGCTTCTTTCCTGGACTTGTAGGCCGCCAGCCCGAGAAGGTAAGGCCTCAACCAACATCGCCCTCTGCCTTCCAAAGAGTCGAGGAGACCCCAGCAGGAAAATTGTGTGTGTGTTTATTTCCATCTTTCTTTCCGAGTTTTTTTTTAAAGTTTTGTAAGGAACGGATGCTTGGGTGAGTGAGTGCAAGTGTGGCTTGGCCTGAATTTACAGACACTTTCTTTGCAAACATGAGTAGGCAAGTGGGTATTTCAAAAGTGGGTGCATGGAGCCGCTCGTTGCTTTTCCAAGCTGGCAGCTGTGGCTCCTGAGCTTGAGGCAAAAAGAAGGGCAGAAGCACACTGCAGAGGACAGCGTTCAGCCTTGCAAGAGGGCAGTGGACGTCGGAGGAGCCGACACAGCACAAGAGGCTCGGAATCGGCGCACTCTTCGACTACGGCCATACCACCCTGAATGCGCCCGATCTCGTCCGATCTCGGAAGCTAAGCAGGGTCGGGCCTGGTTAGTACTTGGATGGGAGACCGCCTGGGAATACCAGGTGCTGTAGGCATTTTGCTACTCTGTGCCCGATAGGCGGCGTTCGTCTTCCCCGTCTTGAACTACATTTTTCCTCCATTCCGCTTTTAATTTTAACAAACACGGCGCGTGAAAAAGGCACAGGGGCAGACAGCAGCCCTCGCTCCAATGCAGAGCCCCGTCAGAGGCGGACACGTTGTCGCCAAACTAACTTGGAGCAGCAGGAGACTGAAGCCAGGGCAGCAGCTCGCCGCCTCGGGTGGGTGGATGCAGCCAGAAAGGGCCACTCGTGTCCCTGGCAAAGCACCTCCAGCGTCTCCCCGTTTTCTCTCCAGTGGACGCGCAAGGCCCCCTACAGCTAGGGGAGGCAAGTGGATGGGCCTCATCTGCATATGTGGGCTCTAGAGGAAGAGTGCACCCTGGGAGACAAGGGGACACTTGGAGCGGGAAGTGCTCACGGGGGAGAAGTGCCTACAAGAGGCAGGAAGGGAGGGAGGCCACATCATGCCTCTCCATAGCCAGGCCTCTGGATGATGGGGCAGAAGCGGCCGTCACCCTAAGCTTCCTAGAAGTCCCAGCTGGGCCCCATGCTACCTAATATCTCGCCTGATCGAGCCTGGTCGAGCACTGGTCGAGCCTTCAGCCAAGGGACACAGGAGCCAAGGGGTCTGGCCTCGAGCCTTCAACCGAGGGACCCAGGAGCCCAGGGTCTGGCCTCAGTGCTTCCCAAGTCGGCCTTCAGCTGAAGCCTGCCTGGGCTGGGAGCCTCAGCTGCTGTTCCTGGGTGTGCTTCTTTCCTGCATGTGAAGGCCACCAGCGGCGAAGGTTGCCCTCCGCCTTCCAAGGAGTCGAGGGGATAGAAGCAGGAAAATTGTGTGTGTGTTTATTTCTTCTTTTTTAGAGATTCTTTCTATTTTTGTAAGGAACTGACGCCTGGGTGAGTGCTAGTGTGGCTTGAGGTGAATTTACGGGCAGCTTCTTTGCAAACTTTTGCCAAACCAACTTGGAGCAGCACTGGGGTAGAGAGTCAGCCTTCCGCTGATGCCTGCCTAGGCGTGGCTGGGCTGGGGGCCTCAGCTGCTGTTACTGGGCCTGCTTCTTTCCTGGTCTTGTAGGCCGCCAGCCAGAGAAGGTAAGGGCTTCAACCAACATCGCCCTCTGCCTTCCAAAGAGTCGAGGAGACCGCAGCAGGAAAATTGTGTGTGTGTTTATTTCTTCTTTTTTAGAGGTGCTTTCTATTTTTGTAAGGAACCGACGCCTGGGTGAGTGCTAGTGTGGCGTGAGTTAAATTTACAGGCATCTTCTTTGCAAACTTTTGCCAAACCAATTTGGGGCAGCAGTGGGGTAGAGAGTCAGCCTTAAGCTGATGCCTGCCTAGGCGTGGCTGGGCTGGGGGCCTCAGCTGCTGTTACTGGGCCTGCTTCTTTCCTGGTCTTGTAGGCCGCCAGCCAGAGAAGGTAAGGGCTTCAACCAACATCGCCCTCTGCCTTCCAAAGAGTCGAGGAGACCGCAGCAGGAAAATTGTGTGTGTGTTTATTTCTTCTTTTTTTAGAGGTGCTTTCTATTTTTGTAAGGAACCGACGCCTGGGTGAGTGCTAGTGTGGCGTGAGTTACATTTACAGGCATCTTCTTTGCAAAATTTTGCCAAACCAACTTGGACCAGCACTGGGGTAGAGAGTCAGCCTTCAGCTGATGGCTGCCTGGGCTGGGCTGGGCTGGTCTGGGGGCCTCAGCTGCTGTTACTGGGCATGCTTCTTTCCTGGACTTGTAGGCCACCAGCCGGAGAAGGTAAGGGCCTCAACCAACATCGCCCTCTGCCTTTCAAAGAGTCGAGGAGACCCCAGCAGGAAAATTGTGTGTGTGTTTATTTCTTCTTTTTTAGAGGTGCTTTCTATTTTTGTAAGGAACCGACGCCTGGGTGAGTGCTAGTGTGGCGTGAGTTAAATTTACAGGCATCTTCTTTGCAAACTTTTGCCAAACCAATTTGGGGCAGCAGTGGGGTAGAGAGTCAGCCTTAAGCTGATGCCTGCCTGGGCTGGGCTGGGCTGGGGGCCTCAGCTGCTGTTACTGGGCCTGCTTCTTTCCTGGACTTGTAGGCCGCCAGCCCGAGAAGGTAAGGCCTCAACCAACATCGCCCTCTGCCTTCCAAAGAGTCGAGGGGATAGAAGCAGGAAAATTGTGTGTGTGTTTATTTCTTCTTTTTTAGAGATTCTTTCTATTTTTGTAAGGAACTGACGACTGGGTGAGTGCTAGTGTGGCTTGAGGTGAATTTACGGGCAGCTTCTTTGCAAACTTTTGCCAAACCAACTTGGAGCAGCACTGGGGTAGAGAGTCAGCCTTCCGCTGATGCCTGCCTAGGCGTGGCTGGGCTGGGGGCCTCAGCTGCTGTTACTGGGCCTGCTTCTTTCCTGGTCTTGTAGGCCGCCAGCCAGAGAAGGTAAGGGCTTCAACCAACATCGCCCTCTGCCTTCCAAAGAGTCGAGGAGACCGCAGCAGGAAAATTGTGTGTGTGTTTATTTCTTCTTTTTTAGAGGTGCTTTCTATTTTTGTAAGGAACCGACGCCTGGGTGAGTGCTAGTGTGGCGTGAGTTAAATTTACAGGCATCTTCTTTGCAAACTTTTGCCAAACCAATTTGGGGCAGCAGTGGGGTAGAGAGTCAGCCTTAAGCTGATGCCTGCCTGGGCTGGGCTGGGCTGGGGGCCTCAGCTGCTGTTACTGGGCCTGCTTCTTTCCTGGACTTGTAGGCCGCCAGCCCGAGAAGGTAAGGCCTCAACCAACATCGCCCTCTGCCTTCCAAAGAGTCGAGGGAATAGAAGCAGGAAAATTGTGTGTGTGTTTATTTCTTCTTTTTTAGAGATTCTTTCTATTTTTGTAAGGAACTGACGACTGGGTGAGTGCTAGTGTGGCTTGAGGTGAATTTACGGGCAGCTTCTTTGCAAACTTTTGCCAAACCAACTTGGAGCAGCACTGGGGTAGAGAGTCAGCCTTCCGCTGATGCCTGCCTAGGCGTGGCTGGGCTGGGGGCCTCAGCTGCTGTTACTGGCCCTGCTTCTTTCCTGGTCTTGTAGGCCGCCAGCCAGAGAAGGTAAGGGCTTCAACCAACATCGCCCTCTGCCTTCCAAAGAGTCGAGGAGACCGCAGCAGGAAAATTGTGTGTGTGTTTATTTCTTCTTTTTTTAGAGGTGCTTTCTATTTTTGTAAGGAACCGACGCCTGGGTGAGTGCTAGTGTGGCGTGAGTTACATTTACAGGCATCTTCTTTGCAAAATTTTGCCAAACCAACTTGGACCAGCACTGGGGTAGAGAGTCAGCCTTCAGCTGATGGCTGCCTGGGCTGGGCTGGGCTGGTCTGGGGGCCTCAGCTGCTGTTACTGGGCATGCTTCTTTCCTGGACTTGTAGGCCACCAGCCGGAGAAGGTAAGGGCCTCAACCAACATCGCCCTCTGCCTTTCAAAGAGTCGAGGAGACCCCAGCAGGAAAATTGTGTGTGTGTTTATTTCTTCTTTTTTAGAGGTGCTTTCTATTTTTGTAAGGAACCGACGCCTGGGTGAGTGCTAGTGTGGCGTGAGTTAAATTTACAGGCATCTTCTTTGCAAACTTTTGCCAAACCAATTTGGGGCAGCAGTGGGGTAGAGAGTCAGCCTTAAACTGATGCCTGCCTGGGCTGGGCTGGGGGCCTCAGCTGCTGTTACTGGGCCTGCTTCTTTCCTGGACTTGTAGGCCGCCAGCCCGAGAAGGTAAGGCCTCAACCAACATCGCCCTCTGCCTTCCAAAGAGTCGAGGAGACCCCAGCAGGAAAATTGTGTGTGTGTTTATTTCCATCTTTCTTTCCGAGTTTTTTTTTAAAGTTTTGTAAGGAACGGATGCTTGGGTGAGTGAGTGCAAGTGTGGCTTGGCCTGAATTTACAGACACTTTCTTTGCAAACATGAGTAGGCAAGTGGGTATTTCAAAAGTGGGTGCATGGAGCCGCTCGTTGCTTTTCCAAGCTGGCAGCTGTGGCTCCTGAGCTTGAGGCAAAAAGAAGGGCAGAAGCACACTGCAGAGGACAGCGTTCAGCCTTGCAAGAGGGCAGTGGACGTCGGAGGAGCCGACACAGCACAAGAGGCTCGGAATCGGCGCACTCTTCGCCTACGGCCATACCACCCTGAATGCGCCCGATCTCGTCCGATCTCGGAAGCTAAGCAGGGTCGGGCCTGGTTAGTACTTGGATGGGAGACCGCCTGGGAATACCAGGTGCTGTAGGCATTTTGCTACTCTGTGCCCGATAGGCGGCGTTCGTCTTCCCCGTCTTGAACTACATTTTTCCTCCATTCCGCTTTTAATTTTAACAAACACGGCGCGTGAAAAAGGCACAGGGGCAGACAGCAGCCCTCGCTCCAATGCAGAGCCCCGTCAGAGGCGGACACGTTGTCGCCAAACTAACTTGGAGCAGCAGGAGACTGAAGCCAGGGCAGCAGCTCGCCGCCTCGGGTGGGTGGATGCAGCCAGAAAGGGCCACTCGTGTCCCTGGCAAAGCACCTCCAGCGTCTCCCCGTTTTCTCTCCAGTGGACGCGCAAGGCCCCCTACAGCTAGGGGAGGCAAGTGGATGGGCCTCATCTGCATATGTGGGCTCTAGAGGAAGAGTGCACCCTGGGAGACAAGGGGACACCTGGAGCGGGAAGTGCTCACGGGGGAGAAGTGCCTACAAGAGGCAGGAAGGGAGGGAGGCCACATCATGCCTCTCCATAGCCAGGCCTCTGGATGATGGGGCAGAAGCGGCCGTCACCCTAAGCTTCCTAGAAGTCCCAGCTGGGCCCCATGCTACCTAATATCTCGCCTGATCGAGCCTGGTCGAGCACTGGTCGAGCCTTCAGCCAAGGGACACAGGAGCCAAGGGGTCTGGCCTCGAGCCTTCAACCGAGGGACCCAGGAGCCCAGGGTCTGGCCTCAGTGCTTCCCAAGTCGGCCTTCAGCTGAAGCCTGCCTGGGCTGGGAGCCTCAGCTGCTGTTCCTGGGTGTGCTTCTTTCCTGCATGTGAAGGCCACCAGCGGCGAAGGTTGCCCTCCGCCTTCCAAGGAGTCGAGGGGATAGAAGCAGGAAAATTGTGTGTGTGTTTATTTCTTCTTTTTTAGAGATTCTTTCTATTTTTGTAAGGAACTGACGCCTGGGTGAGTGCTAGTGTGGCTTGAGGTGAATTTACGGGCAGCTTCTTTGCAAACTTTTGCCAAACCAACTTGGAGCAGCACTGGGGTAGAGAGTCAGCCTTCCGCTGATGCCTGCCTAGGCGTGGCTGGGCTGGGGGCCTCAGCTGCTGTTACTGGGCCTGCTTCTTTCCTGGTCTTGTAGGCCGCCAGCCAGAGAAGGTAAGGGCTTCAACCAACATCGCCCTCTGCCTTCCAAAGAGTCGAGGAGACCGCAGCAGGAAAATTGTGTGTGTGTTTATTTCTTCTTTTTTAGAGGTGCTTTCTATTTTTGTAAGGAACCGACGCCTGGGTGAGTGCTAGTGTGGCGTGAGTTAAATTTACAGGCATCTTCTTTGCAAACTTTTGCCAAACCAATTTGGGGCAGCAGTGGGGTAGAGAGTCAGCCTTAAGCTGATGCCTGCCTAGGCGTGGCTGGGCTGGGGGCCTCAGCTGCTGTTACTGGGCCTGCTTCTTTCCTGGTCTTGTAGGCCGCCAGCCAGAGAAGGTAAGGGCTTCAACCAACATCGCCCTCTGCCTTCCAAAGAGTCGAGGAGACCGCAGCAGGAAAATTGTGTGTGTGTTTATTTCTTCTTTTTTTAGAGGTGCTTTCTATTTTTGTAAGGAACCGACGCCTGGGTGAGTGCTAGTGTGGCGTGAGTTACATTTACAGGCATCTTCTTTGCAAAATTTTGCCAAACCAACTTGGACCAGCACTGGGGTAGAGAGTCAGCCTTCAGCTGATGGCTGCCTGGGCTGGGCTGGGCTGGTCTGGGGGCCTCAGCTGCTGTTACTGGGCATGCTTCTTTCCTGGACTTGTAGGCCACCAGCCGGAGAAGGTAAGGGCCTCAACCAACATCGCCCTCTGCCTTTCAAAGAGTCGAGGAGACCCCAGCAGGAAAATTGTGTGTGTGTTTATTTCTTCTTTTTTAGAGGTGCTTTCTATTTTTGTAAGGAACCGACGCCTGGGTGAGTGCTAGTGTGGCGTGAGTTAAATTTACAGGCATCTTCTTTGCAAACTTTTGCCAAACCAATTTGGGGCAGCAGTGGGGTAGAGAGTCAGCCTTAAGCTGATGCCTGCCTGGGCTGGGCTGGGCTGGGGGCCTCAGCTGCTGTTACTGGGCCTGCTTCTTTCCTGGACTTGTAGGCCGCCAGCCCGAGAAGGTAAGGCCTCAACCAACATCGCCCTCTGCCTTCCAAAGAGTCGAGGGGATAGAAGCAGGAAAATTGTGTGTGTGTTTATTTCTTCTTTTTTAGAGATTCTTTCTATTTTTGTAAGGAACTGACGACTGGGTGAGTGCTAGTGTGGCTTGAGGTGAATTTACGGGCAGCTTCTTTGCAAACTTTTGCCAAACCAACTTGGAGCAGCACTGGGGTAGAGAGTCAGCCTTCCGCTGATGCCTGCCTAGGCGTGGCTGGGCTGGGGGCCTCAGCTGCTGTTACTGGGCCTGCTTCTTTCCTGGTCTTGTAGGCCGCCAGCCAGAGAAGGTAAGGGCTTCAACCAACATCGCCCTCTGCCTTCCAAAGAGTCGAGGAGACCGCAGCAGGAAAATTGTGTGTGTGTTTATTTCTTCTTTTTTAGAGGTGCTTTCTATTTTTGTAAGGAACCGACGCCTGGGTGAGTGCTAGTGTGGCGTGAGTTAAATTTACAGGCATCTTCTTTGCAAACTTTTGCCAAACCAATTTGGGGCAGCAGTGGGGTAGAGAGTCAGCCTTAAGCTGATGCCTGCCTGGGCTGGGCTGGGCTGGGGGCCTCAGCTGCTGTTACTGGGCCTGCTTCTTTCCTGGACTTGTAGGCCGCCAGCCCGAGAAGGTAAGGCCTCAACCAACATCGCCCTCTGCCTTCCAAAGAGTCGAGGGAATAGAAGCAGGAAAATTGTGTGTGTGTTTATTTCTTCTTTTTTAGAGATTCTTTCTATTTTTGTAAGGAACTGACGACTGGGTGAGTGCTAGTGTGGCTTGAGGTGAATTTACGGGCAGCTTCTTTGCAAACTTTTGCCAAACCAACTTGGAGCAGCACTGGGGTAGAGAGTCAGCCTTCCGCTGATGCCTGCCTAGGCGTGGCTGGGCTGGGGGCCTCAGCTGCTGTTACTGGCCCTGCTTCTTTCCTGGTCTTGTAGGCCGCCAGCCAGAGAAGGTAAGGGCTTCAACCAACATCGCCCTCTGCCTTCCAAAGAGTCGAGGAGACCGCAGCAGGAAAATTGTGTGTGTGTTTATTTCTTCTTTTTTTAGAGGTGCTTTCTATTTTTGTAAGGAACCGACGCCTGGGTGAGTGCTAGTGTGGCGTGAGTTACATTTACAGGCATCTTCTTTGCAAAATTTTGCCAAACCAACTTGGACCAGCACTGGGGTAGAGAGTCAGCCTTCAGCTGATGGCTGCCTGGGCTGGGCTGGGCTGGTCTGGGGGCCTCAGCTGCTGTTACTGGGCATGCTTCTTTCCTGGACTTGTAGGCCACCAGCCGGAGAAGGTAAGGGCCTCAACCAACATCGCCCTCTGCCTTTCAAAGAGTCGAGGAGACCCCAGCAGGAAAATTGTGTGTGTGTTTATTTCTTCTTTTTTAGAGGTGCTTTCTATTTTTGTAAGGAACCGACGCCTGGGTGAGTGCTAGTGTGGCGTGAGTTAAATTTACAGGCATCTTCTTTGCAAACTTTTGCCAAACCAATTTGGGGCAGCAGTGGGGTAGAGAGTCAGCCTTAAGCTGATGCCTGCCTGGGCTGGGCTGGGGGCCTCAGCTGCTGTTACTGGGCCTGCTTCTTTCCTGGACTTGTAGGCCGCCAGCCCGAGAAGGTAAGGCCTCAACCAACATCGCCCTCTGCCTTCCAAAGAGTCGAGGAGACCCCAGCAGGAAAATTGTGTGTGTGTTTATTTCCATCTTTCTTTCCGAGTTTTTTTTTAAAGTTTTGTAAGGAACGGATGCTTGGGTGAGTGAGTGCAAGTGTGGCTTGGCCTGAATTTACAGACACTTTCTTTGCAAACATGAGTAGGCAAGTGGGTATTTCAAAAGTGGGTGCATGGAGCCGCTCGTTGCTTTTCCAAGCTGGCAGCTGTGGCTCCTGAGCTTGAGGCAAAAAGAAGGGCAGAAGCACACTGCAGAGGACAGCGTTCAGCCTTGCAAGAGGGCAGTGGACGTCGGAGGAGCCGACACAGCACAAGAGGCTCGGAATCGGCGCACTCTTCGCCTACGGCCATACCACCCTGAATGCGCCCGATCTCGTCCGATCTCGGAAGCTAAGCAGGGTCGGGCCTGGTTAGTACTTGGATGGGAGACCGCCTGGGAATACCAGGTGCTGTAGGCATTTTGCTACTCTGTGCCCGATAGGCGGCGTTCGTCTTCCCCGTCTTGAACTACATTTTTCCTCCATTCCGCTTTTAATTTTAACAAACACGGCGCGTGAAAAAGGCACAGGGGCAGACAGCAGCCCTCGCTCCAATGCAGAGCCCCGTCAGAGGCGGACACGTTGTCGCCAAACTAACTTGGAGCAGCAGGAGACTGAAGCCAGGGCAGCAGCTCGCCGCCTCGGGTGGGTGGATGCAGCCAGAAAGGGCCACTCGTGTCCCTGGCAAAGCACCTCCAGCGTCTCCCCGTTTTCTCTCCAGTGGACGCGCAAGGCCCCCTACAGCTAGGGGAGGCAAGTGGATGGGCCTCATCTGCATATGTGGGCTCTAGAGGAAGAGTGCACCCTGGGAGACAAGGGGACACTTGGAGCGGGAAGTGCTCACGGGGGAGAAGTGCCTACAAGAGGCAGGAAGGGAGGGAGGCCACATCATGCCTCTCCATAGCCAGGCCTCTGGATGATGGGGCAGAAGCGGCCGTCACCCTAAGCTTCCTAGAAGTCCCAGCTGGGCCCCATGCTACCTAATATCTCGCCTGATCGAGCCTGGTCGAGCACTGGTCGAGCCTTCAGCCAAGGGACACAGGAGCCAAGGGGTCTGGCCTCGAGCCTTCAACCGAGGGACCCAGGAGCCCAGGGTCTGGCCTCAGTGCTTCCCAAGTCGGCCTTCAGCTGAAGCCTGCCTGGGCTGGGAGCCTCAGCTGCTGTTCCTGGGTGTGCTTCTTTCCTGCATGTGAAGGCCACCAGCGGCGAAGGTTGCCCTCCGCCTTCCAAGGAGTCGAGGGGATAGAAGCAGGAAAATTGTGTGTGTGTTTATTTCTTCTTTTTTAGAGATTCTTTCTATTTTTGTAAGGAACTGACGCCTGGGTGAGTGCTAGTGTGGCTTGAGGTGAATTTACGGGCAGCTTCTTTGCAAACTTTTGCCAAACCAACTTGGAGCAGCACTGGGGTAGAGAGTCAGCCTTCCGCTGATGCCTGCCTAGGCGTGGCTGGGCTGGGGGCCTCAGCTGCTGTTACTGGGCCTGCTTCTTTCCTGGTCTTGTAGGCCGCCAGCCAGAGAAGGTAAGGGCTTCAACCAACATCGCCCTCTGCCTTCCAAAGAGTCGAGGAGACCGCAGCAGGAAAATTGTGTGTGTGTTTATTTCTTCTTTTTTAGAGGTGCTTTCTATTTTTGTAAGGAACCGACGCCTGGGTGAGTGCTAGTGTGGCGTGAGTTAAATTTACAGGCATCTTCTTTGCAAACTTTTGCCAAACCAATTTGGGGCAGCAGTGGGGTAGAGAGTCAGCCTTAAGCTGATGCCTGCCTAGGCGTGGCTGGGCTGGGGGCCTCAGCTGCTGTTACTGGGCCTGCTTCTTTCCTGGTCTTGTAGGCCGCCAGCCAGAGAAGGTAAGGGCTTCAACCAACATCGCCCTCTGCCTTCCAAAGAGTCGAGGAGACCGCAGCAGGAAAATTGTGTGTGTGTTTATTTCTTCTTTTTTTAGAGGTGCTTTCTATTTTTGTAAGGAACCGACGCCTGGGTGAGTGCTAGTGTGGCGTGAGTTACATTTACAGGCATCTTCTTTGCAAAATTTTGCCAAACCAACTTGGACCAGCACTGGGGTAGAGAGTCAGCCTTCAGCTGATGGCTGCCTGGGCTGGGCTGGGCTGGTCTGGGGGCCTCAGCTGCTGTTACTGGGCATGCTTCTTTCCTGGACTTGTAGGCCACCAGCCGGAGAAGGTAAGGGCCTCAACCAACATCGCCCTCTGCCTTTCAAAGAGTCGAGGAGACCCCAGCAGGAAAATTGTGTGTGTGTTTATTTCTTCTTTTTTAGAGGTGCTTTCTATTTTTGTAAGGAACCGACGCCTGGGTGAGTGCTAGTGTGGCGTGAGTTAAATTTACAGGCATCTTCTTTGCAAACTTTTGCCAAACCAATTTGGGGCAGCAGTGGGGTAGAGAGTCAGCCTTAAGCTGATGCCTGCCTGGGCTGGGCTGGGGGCCTCAGCTGCTGTTACTGGGCCTGCTTCTTTCCTGGACTTGTAGGCCGCCAGCCCGAGAAGGTAAGGCCTCAACCAACATCGCCCTCTGCCTTCCAAAGAGTCGAGGAGACCCCAGCAGGAAAATTGTGTGTGTGTTTATTTCCATCTTTCTTTCCGAGTTTTTTTTTAAAGTTTTGTAAGGAACGGATGCTTGGGTGAGTGAGTGCAAGTGTGGCTTGGCCTGAATTTACAGACACTTTCTTTGCAAACATGAGTAGGCAAGTGGGTATTTCAAAAGTGGGTGCATGGAGCCGCTCGTTGCTTTTCCAAGCTGGCAGCTGTGGCTCCTGAGCTTGAGGCAAAAAGAAGGGCAGAAGCACACTGCAGAGGACAGCGTTCAGCCTTGCAAGAGGGCAGTGGACGTCGGAGGAGCCGACACAGCACAAGAGGCTCGGAATCGGCGCACTCTTCGCCTACGGCCATACCACCCTGAATGCGCCCGATCTCGTCCGATCTCGGAAGCTAAGCAGGGTCGGGCCTGGTTAGTACTTGGATGGGAGACCGCCTGGGAATACCAGGTGCTGTAGGCATTTTGCTACTCTGTGCCCGATAGGCGGCGTTCGTCTTCCCCGTCTTGAACTACATTTTTCCTCCATTCCGCTTTTAATTTTAACAAACACGGCGCGTGAAAAAGGCACAGGGGCAGACAGCAGCCCTCGCTCCAATGCAGAGCCCCGTCAGAGGCGGACACGTTGTCGCCAAACTAACTTGGAGCAGCAGGAGACTGAAGCCAGGGCAGCAGCTCGCCGCCTCGGGTGGGTGGATGCAGCCAGAAAGGGCCACTCGTGTCCCTGGCAAAGCACCTCCAGCGTCTCCCCGTTTTCTCTCCAGTGGACGCGCAAGGCCCCCTACAGCTAGGGGAGGCAAGTGGATGGGCCTCATCTGCATATGTGGGCTCTAGAGGAAGAGTGCACCCTGGGAGACAAGGGGACACCTGGAGCGGGAAGTGCTCACGGGGGAGAAGTGCCTACAAGAGGCAGGAAGGGAGGGAGGCCACATCATGCCTCTCCATAGCCAGGCCTCTGGATGATGGGGCAGAAGCGGCCGTCACCCTAAGCTTCCTAGAAGTCCCAGCTGGGCCCCATGCTACCTAATATCTCGCCTGATCGAGCCTGGTCGAGCACTGGTCGAGCCTTCAGCCAAGGGACACAGGAGCCAAGGGGTCTGGCCTCGAGCCTTCAACCGAGGGACCCAGGAGCCCAGGGTCTGGCCTCAGTGCTTCCCAAGTCGGCCTTCAGCTGAAGCCTGCCTGGGCTGGGAGCCTCAGCTGCTGTTCCTGGGTGTGCTTCTTTCCTGCATGTGAAGGCCACCAGCGGCGAAGGTTGCCCTCCGCCTTCCAAGGAGTCGAGGGGATAGAAGCAGGAAAATTGTGTGTGTGTTTATTTCTTCTTTTTTAGAGATTCTTTCTATTTTTGTAAGGAACTGACGCCTGGGTGAGTGCTAGTGTGGCTTGAGGTGAATTTACGGGCAGCTTCTTTGCAAACTTTTGCCAAACCAACTTGGAGCAGCACTGGGGTAGAGAGTCAGCCTTCCGCTGATGCCTGCCTAGGCGTGGCTGGGCTGGGGGCCTCAGCTGCTGTTACTGGGCCTGCTTCTTTCCTGGTCTTGTAGGCCGCCAGCCAGAGAAGGTAAGGGCTTCAACCAACATCGCCCTCTGCCTTCCAAAGAGTCGAGGAGACCGCAGCAGGAAAATTGTGTGTGTGTTTATTTCTTCTTTTTTAGAGGTGCTTTCTATTTTTGTAAGGAACCGACGCCTGGGTGAGTGCTAGTGTGGCGTGAGTTAAATTTACAGGCATCTTCTTTGCAAACTTTTGCCAAACCAATTTGGGGCAGCAGTGGGGTAGAGAGTCAGCCTTAAGCTGATGCCTGCCTAGGCGTGGCTGGGCTGGGGGCCTCAGCTGCTGTTACTGGGCCTGCTTCTTTCCTGGTCTTGTAGGCCGCCAGCCAGAGAAGGTAAGGGCTTCAACCAACATCGCCCTCTGCCTTCCAAAGAGTCGAGGAGACCGCAGCAGGAAAATTGTGTGTGTGTTTATTTCTTCTTTTTTTAGAGGTGCTTTCTATTTTTGTAAGGAACCGACGCCTGGGTGAGTGCTAGTGTGGCGTGAGTTACATTTACAGGCATCTTCTTTGCAAAATTTTGCCAAACCAACTTGGACCAGCACTGGGGTAGAGAGTCAGCCTTCAGCTGATGGCTGCCTGGGCTGGGCTGGGCTGGTCTGGGGGCCTCAGCTGCTGTTACTGGGCATGCTTCTTTCCTGGACTTGTAGGCCACCAGCCGGAGAAGGTAAGGGCCTCAACCAACATCGCCCTCTGCCTTTCAAAGAGTCGAGGAGACCCCAGCAGGAAAATTGTGTGTGTGTTTATTTCTTCTTTTTTAGAGGTGCTTTCTATTTTTGTAAGGAACCGACGCCTGGGTGAGTGCTAGTGTGGCGTGAGTTAAATTTACAGGCATCTTCTTTGCAAACTTTTGCCAAACCAATTTGGGGCAGCAGTGGGGTAGAGAGTCAGCCTTAAGCTGATGCCTGCCTGGGCTGGGCTGGGCTGGGGGCCTCAGCTGCTGTTACTGGGCCTGCTTCTTTCCTGGACTTGTAGGCCGCCAGCCCGAGAAGGTAAGGCCTCAACCAACATCGCCCTCTGCCTTCCAAAGAGTCGAGGGGATAGAAGCAGGAAAATTGTGTGTGTGTTTATTTCTTCTTTTTTAGAGATTCTTTCTATTTTTGTAAGGAACTGACGACTGGGTGAGTGCTAGTGTGGCTTGAGGTGAATTTACGGGCAGCTTCTTTGCAAACTTTTGCCAAACCAACTTGGAGCAGCACTGGGGTAGAGAGTCAGCCTTCCGCTGATGCCTGCCTAGGCGTGGCTGGGCTGGGGGCCTCAGCTGCTGTTACTGGGCCTGCTTCTTTCCTGGTCTTGTAGGCCGCCAGCCAGAGAAGGTAAGGGCTTCAACCAACATCGCCCTCTGCCTTCCAAAGAGTCGAGGAGACCGCAGCAGGAAAATTGTGTGTGTGTTTATTTCTTCTTTTTTAGAGGTGCTTTCTATTTTTGTAAGGAACCGACGCCTGGGTGAGTGCTAGTGTGGCGTGAGTTAAATTTACAGGCATCTTCTTTGCAAACTTTTGCCAAACCAATTTGGGGCAGCAGTGGGGTAGAGAGTCAGCCTTAAGCTGATGCCTGCCTGGGCTGGGCTGGGCTGGGGGCCTCAGCTGCTGTTACTGGGCCTGCTTCTTTCCTGGACTTGTAGGCCGCCAGCCCGAGAAGGTAAGGCCTCAACCAACATCGCCCTCTGCCTTCCAAAGAGTCGAGGGAATAGAAGCAGGAAAATTGTGTGTGTGTTTATTTCTTCTTTTTTAGAGATTCTTTCTATTTTTGTAAGGAACTGACGACTGGGTGAGTGCTAGTGTGGCTTGAGGTGAATTTACGGGCAGCTTCTTTGCAAACTTTTGCCAAACCAACTTGGAGCAGCACTGGGGTAGAGAGTCAGCCTTCCGCTGATGCCTGCCTAGGCGTGGCTGGGCTGGGGGCCTCAGCTGCTGTTACTGGCCCTGCTTCTTTCCTGGTCTTGTAGGCCGCCAGCCAGAGAAGGTAAGGGCTTCAACCAACATCGCCCTCTGCCTTCCAAAGAGTCGAGGAGACCGCAGCAGGAAAATTGTGTGTGTGTTTATTTCTTCTTTTTTTAGAGGTGCTTTCTATTTTTGTAAGGAACCGACGCCTGGGTGAGTGCTAGTGTGGCGTGAGTTACATTTACAGGCATCTTCTTTGCAAAATTTTGCCAAACCAACTTGGACCAGCACTGGGGTAGAGAGTCAGCCTTCAGCTGATGGCTGCCTGGGCTGGGCTGGGCTGGTCTGGGGGCCTCAGCTGCTGTTACTGGGCATGCTTCTTTCCTGGACTTGTAGGCCACCAGCCGGAGAAGGTAAGGGCCTCAACCAACATCGCCCTCTGCCTTTCAAAGAGTCGAGGAGACCCCAGCAGGAAAATTGTGTGTGTGTTTATTTCTTCTTTTTTAGAGGTGCTTTCTATTTTTGTAAGGAACCGACGCCTGGGTGAGTGCTAGTGTGGCGTGAGTTAAATTTACAGGCATCTTCTTTGCAAACTTTTGCCAAACCAATTTGGGGCAGCAGTGGGGTAGAGAGTCAGCCTTAAGCTGATGCCTGCCTGGGCTGGGCTGGGGGCCTCAGCTGCTGTTACTGGGCCTGCTTCTTTCCTGGACTTGTAGGCCGCCAGCCCGAGAAGGTAAGGCCTCAACCAACATCGCCCTCTGCCTTCCAAAGAGTCGAGGAGACCCCAGCAGGAAAATTGTGTGTGTGTTTATTTCCATCTTTCTTTCCGAGTTTTTTTTTAAAGTTTTGTAAGGAACGGATGCTTGGGTGAGTGAGTGCAAGTGTGGCTTGGCCTGAATTTACAGACACTTTCTTTGCAAACATGAGTAGGCAAGTGGGTATTTCAAAAGTGGGTGCATGGAGCCGCTCGTTGCTTTTCCAAGCTGGCAGCTGTGGCTCCTGAGCTTGAGGCAAAAAGAAGGGCAGAAGCACACTGCAGAGGACAGCGTTCAGCCTTGCAAGAGGGCAGTGGACGTCGGAGGAGCCGACACAGCACAAGAGGCTCGGAATCGGCGCACTCTTCGCCTACGGCCATACCACCCTGAATGCGCCCGATCTCGTCCGATCTCGGAAGCTAAGCAGGGTCGGGCCTGGTTAGTACTTGGATGGGAGACCGCCTGGGAATACCAGGTGCTGTAGGCATTTTGCTACTCTGTGCCCGATAGGCGGCGTTCGTCTTCCCCGTCTTGAACTACATTTTTCCTCCATTCCGCTTTTAATTTTAACAAACACGGCGCGTGAAAAAGGCACAGGGGCAGACAGCAGCCCTCGCTCCAATGCAGAGCCCCGTCAGAGGCGGACACGTTGTCGCCAAACTAACTTGGAGCAGCAGGAGACTGAAGCCAGGGCAGCAGCTCGCCGCCTCGGGTGGGTGGATGCAGCCAGAAAGGGCCACTCGTGTCCCTGGCAAAGCACCTCCAGCGTCTCCCCGTTTTCTCTCCAGTGGACGCGCAAGGCCCCCTACAGCTAGGGGAGGCAAGTGGATGGGCCTCATCTGCATATGTGGGCTCTAGAGGAAGAGTGCACCCTGGGAGACAAGGGGACACTTGGAGCGGGAAGTGCTCACGGGGGAGAAGTGCCTACAAGAGGCAGGAAGGGAGGGAGGCCACATCATGCCTCTCCATAGCCAGGCCTCTGGATGATGGGGCAGAAGCGGCCGTCACCCTAAGCTTCCTAGAAGTCCCAGCTGGGCCCCATGCTACCTAATATCTCGCCTGATCGAGCCTGGTCGAGCACTGGTCGAGCCTTCAGCCAAGGGACACAGGAGCCAAGGGGTCTGGCCTCGAGCCTTCAACCGAGGGACCCAGGAGCCCAGGGTCTGGCCTCAGTGCTTCCCAAGTCGGCCTTCAGCTGAAGCTGGGTGTGCTTCTTTCCTGCATGTGAAGGCCACCAGCGGCGAAGGTTGCCCTCCGCCTTCCAAGGAGTCGAGGGGATAGAAGCAGGAAAATTGTGTGTGTGTTTATTTCTTCTTTTTTAGAGATTCTTTCTATTTTTGTAAGGAACTGACGCCTGGGTGAGTGCTAGTGTGGCTTGAGGTGAATTTACGGGCAGCTTCTTTGCAAACTTTTGCCAAACCAACTTGGAGCAGCACTGGGGTAGAGAGTCAGCATTCCGCTGATGCCTGCCTAGGCGTGGCTGGGCTGGGGGCCTCAGCTGCTGTTACTGGGCCTGCTTCTTTCCTGGTCTTGTAGGCCGCCAGCCAGAGAAGGTAAGGGCTTCAACCAACATCGCCCTCTGCCTTCCAAAGAGTCGAGGAGACCGCAGCAGGAAAATTGTGTGTGTGTTTATTTCTTCTTTTTTAGAGGTGCTTTCTATTTTTGTAAGGAACCGACGCCTGGGTGAGTGCTAGTGTGGCGTGAGTTAAATTTACAGGCATCTTCTTTGCAAACTTTTGCCAAACCAATTTGGGGCAGCAGTGGGGTAGAGAGTCAGCCTTAAGCTGATGCCTGCCTAGGCGTGGCTGGGCTGGGGGCCTCAGCTGCTGTTACTGGGCCTGCTTCTTTCCTGGTCTTGTAGGCCGCCAGCCAGAGAAGGTAAGGGCTTCAACCAACATCGCCCTCTGCCTTCCAAAGAGTCGAGGAGACCGCAGCAGGAAAATTGTGTGTGTGTTTATTTCTTCTTTTTTTAGAGGTGCTTTCTATTTTTGTAAGGAACCGACGCCTGGGTGAGTGCTAGTGTGGCGTGAGTTACATTTACAGGCATCTTCTTTGCAAAATTTTGCCAAACCAACTTGGACCAGCACTGGGGTAGAGAGTCAGCCTTCAGCTGATGGCTGCCTGGGCTGGGCTGGGCTGGTCTGGGGGCCTCAGCTGCTGTTACTGGGCATGCTTCTTTCCTGGACTTGTAGGCCACCAGCCGGAGAAGGTAAGGGCCTCAACCAACATCGCCCTCTGCCTTTCAAAGAGTCGAGGAGACCCCAGCAGGAAAATTGTGTGTGTGTTTATTTCTTCTTTTTTAGAGGTGCTTTCTATTTTTGTAAGGAACCGACGCCTGGGTGAGTGCTAGTGTGGCGTGAGTTAAATTTACAGGCATCTTCTTTGCAAACTTTTGCCAAACCAATTTGGGGCAGCAGTGGGGTAGAGAGTCAGCCTTAAGCTGATGCCTGCCTGGGCTGGGCTGGGCTGGGGGCCTCAGCTGCTGTTACTGGGCCTGCTTCTTTCCTGGACTTGTAGGCCGCCAGCCCGAGAAGGTAAGGCCTCAACCAACATCGCCCTCTGCCTTCCAAAGAGTCGAGGGGATAGAAGCAGGAAAATTGTGTGTGTGTTTATTTCTTCTTTTTTAGAGATTCTTTCTATTTTTGTAAGGAACTGACGACTGGGTGAGTGCTAGTGTGGCTTGAGGTGAATTTACGGGCAGCTTCTTTGCAAACTTTTGCCAAACCAACTTGGAGCAGCACTGGGGTAGAGAGTCAGCCTTCCGCTGATGCCTGCCTAGGCGTGGCTGGGCTGGGGGCCTCAGCTGCTGTTACTGGGCCTGCTTCTTTCCTGGTCTTGTAGGCCGCCAGCCAGAGAAGGTAAGGGCTTCAACCAACATCGCCCTCTGCCTTCCAAAGAGTCGAGGAGACCGCAGCAGGAAAATTGTGTGTGTGTTTATTTCTTCTTTTTTAGAGGTGCTTTCTATTTTTGTAAGGAACCGACGCCTGGGTGAGTGCTAGTGTGGCGTGAGTTAAATTTACAGGCATCTTCTTTGCAAACTTTTGCCAAACCAATTTGGGGCAGCAGTGGGGTAGAGAGTCAGCCTTAAGCTGATGCCTGCCTGGGCTGGGCTGGGCTGGGGGCCTCAGCTGCTGTTACTGGGCCTGCTTCTTTCCTGGACTTGTAGGCCGCCAGCCCGAGAAGGTAAGGCCTCAACCAACATCGCCCTCTGCCTTCCAAAGAGTCGAGGGAATAGAAGCAGGAAAATTGTGTGTGTGTTTATTTCTTCTTTTTTAGAGATTCTTTCTATTTTTGTAAGGAACTGACGACTGGGTGAGTGCTAGTGTGGCTTGAGGTGAATTTACGGGCAGCTTCTTTGCAAACTTTTGCCAAACCAACTTGGAGCAGCACTGGGGTAGAGAGTCAGCCTTCCGCTGATGCCTGCCTAGGCGTGGCTGGGCTGGGGGCCTCAGCTGCTGTTACTGGCCCTGCTTCTTTCCTGGTCTTGTAGGCCGCCAGCCAGAGAAGGTAAGGGCTTCAACCAACATCGCCCTCTGCCTTCCAAAGAGTCGAGGAGACCGCAGCAGGAAAATTGTGTGTGTGTTTATTTCTTCTTTTTTTAGAGGTGCTTTCTATTTTTGTAAGGAACCGACGCCTGGGTGAGTGCTAGTGTGGCGTGAGTTACATTTACAGGCATCTTCTTTGCAAAATTTTGCCAAACCAACTTGGACCAGCACTGGGGTAGAGAGTCAGCCTTCAGCTGATGGCTGCCTGGGCTGGGCTGGGCTGGTCTGGGGGCCTCAGCTGCTGTTACTGGGCATGCTTCTTTCCTGGACTTGTAGGCCACCAGCCGGAGAAGGTAAGGGCCTCAACCAACATCGCCCTCTGCCTTTCAAAGAGTCGAGGAGACCCCAGCAGGAAAATTGTGTGTGTGTTTATTTCTTCTTTTTTAGAGGTGCTTTCTATTTTTGTAAGGAACCGACGCCTGGGTGAGTGCTAGTGTGGCGTGAGTTAAATTTACAGGCATCTTCTTTGCAAACTTTTGCCAAACCAATTTGGGGCAGCAGTGGGGTAGAGAGTCAGCCTTAAGCTGATGCCTGCCTGGGCTGGGCTGGGGGCCTCAGCTGCTGTTACTGGGCCTGCTTCTTTCCTGGACTTGTAGGCCGCCAGCCCGAGAAGGTAAGGCCTCAACCAACATCGCCCTCTGCCTTCCAAAGAGTCGAGGAGACCCCAGCAGGAAAATTGTGTGTGTGTTTATTTCCATCTTTCTTTCCGAGTTTTTTTTTAAAGTTTTGTAAGGAACGGATGCTTGGGTGAGTGAGTGCAAGTGTGGCTTGGCCTGAATTTACAGACACTTTCTTTGCAAACATGAGTAGGCAAGTGGGTATTTCAAAAGTGGGTGCATGGAGCCGCTCGTTGCTTTTCCAAGCTGGCAGCTGTGGCTCCTGAGCTTGAGGCAAAAAGAAGGGCAGAAGCACACTGCAGAGGACAGCGTTCAGCCTTGCAAGAGGGCAGTGGACGTCGGAGGAGCCGACACAGCACAAGAGGCTCGGAATCGGCGCACTCTTCGCCTACGGCCATACCACCCTGAATGCGCCCGATCTCGTCCGATCTCGGAAGCTAAGCAGGGTCGGGCCTGGTTAGTACTTGGATGGGAGACCGCCTGGGAATACCAGGTGCTGTAGGCATTTTGCTACTCTGTGCCCGATAGGCGGCGTTCGTCTTCCCCGTCTTGAACTACATTTTTCCTCCATTCCGCTTTTAATTTTAACAAACACGGCGCGTGAAAAAGGCACAGGGGCAGACAGCAGCCCTCGCTCCAATGCAGAGCCCCGTCAGAGGCGGACACGTTGTCGCCAAACTAACTTGGAGCAGCAGGAGACTGAAGCCAGGGCAGCAGCTCGCCGCCTCGGGTGGGTGGATGCAGCCAGAAAGGGCCACTCGTGTCCCTGGCAAAGCACCTCCAGCGTCTCCCCGTTTTCTCTCCAGTGGACGCGCAAGGCCCCCTACAGCTAGGGGAGGCAAGTGGATGGGCCTCATCTGCATATGTGGGCTCTAGAGGAAGAGTGCACCCTGGGAGACAAGGGGACACTTGGAGCGGGAAGTGCTCACGGGGGAGAAGTGCCTACAAGAGGCAGGAAGGGAGGGAGGCCACATCATGCCTCTCCATAGCCAGGCCTCTGGATGATGGGGCAGAAGCGGCCGTCACCCTAAGCTTCCTAGAAGTCCCAGCTGGGCCCCATGCTACCTAATATCTCGCCTGATCGAGCCTGGTCGAGCACTGGTCGAGCCTTCAGCCAAGGGACACAGGAGCCAAGGGGTCTGGCCTCGAGCCTTCAACCGAGGGACCCAGGAGCCCAGGGTCTGGCCTCAGTGCTTCCCAAGTCGGCCTTCAGCTGAAGCCTGCCTGGGCTGGGAGCCTCAGCTGCTGTTCCTGGGTGTGCTTCTTTCCTGCATGTGAAGGCCACCAGCGGCGAAGGTTGCCCTCCGCCTTCCAAGGAGTCGAGGGGATAGAAGCAGGAAAATTGTGTGTGTGTTTATTTCTTCTTTTTTAGAGATTCTTTCTATTTTTGTAAGGAACTGACGCCTGGGTGAGTGCTAGTGTGGCTTGAGGTGAATTTACGGGCAGCTTCTTTGCAAACTTTTGCCAAACCAACTTGGAGCAGCACTGGGGTAGAGAGTCAGCCTTCCGCTGATGCCTGCCTAGGCGTGGCTGGGCTGGGGGCCTCAGCTGCTGTTACTGGGCCTGCTTCTTTCCTGGTCTTGTAG
Organism: Ambystoma mexicanum; assembly: GCF_040938575.1. Lineage (NCBI taxonomy): Eukaryota > Metazoa > Chordata > Amphibia > Caudata > Ambystomatidae > Ambystoma > Ambystoma mexicanum. The sequence goes on from NW_027182371.1 coordinate 47,503, forward strand.
GCCGCCAGCCAGAGAAGGTAAGGGCTTCAACCAACATCGCCCTCTGCCTTCCAAAGAGTCGAGGAGACCGCAGCAGGAAAATTGTGTGTGTGTTTATTTCTTCTTTTTTAGAGGTGCTTTCTATTTTTGTAAGGAACCGACGCCTGGGTGAGTGCTAGTGTGGCGTGAGTTAAATTTACAGGCATCTTCTTTGCAAACTTTTGCCAAACCAATTTGGGGCAGCAGTGGGGTAGAGAGTCAGCCTTAAGCTGATGCCTGCCTGGGCTGGGCTGGGCTGGGGGCCTCAGCTGCTGTTACTGGGCCTGCTTCTTTCCTGGACTTGTAGGCCGCCAGCCCGAGAAGGTAAGGCCTCAACCAACATCGCCCTCTGCCTTCCAAAGAGTCGAGGGAATAGAAGCAGGAAAATTGTGTGTGTGTTTATTTCTTCTTTTTTAGAGATTCTTTCTATTTTTGTAAGGAACTGACGACTGGGTGAGTGCTAGTGTGGCTTGAGGTGAATTTACGGGCAGCTTCTTTGCAAACTTTTGCCAAACCAACTTGGAGCAGCACTGGGGTAGAGAGTCAGCCTTCCGCTGATGCCTGCCTAGGCGTGGCTGGGCTGGGGGCCTCAGCTGCTGTTACTGGGCCTGCTTCTTTCCTGGTCTTGTAGGCCGCCAGCCAGAGAAGGTAAGGGCTTCAACCAACATCGCCCTCTGCCTTCCAAAGAGTCGAGGAGACCGCAGCAGGAAAATTGTGTGTGTGTTTATTTCTTCTTTTTTTAGAGGTGCTTTCTATTTTTGTAAGGAACCGACGCCTGGGTGAGTGCTAGTGTGGCGTGAGTTACATTTACAGGCATCTTCTTTGCAAAATTTTGCCAAACCAACTTGGACCAGCACTGGGGTAGAGAGTCAGCCTTCAGCTGATGGCTGCCTGGGCTGGGCTGGGCTGGTCTGGGGGCCTCAGCTGCTGTTACTGGGCATGCTTCTTTCCTGGACTTGTAGGCCACCAGCCGGAGAAGGTAAGGGCCTCAACCAACATCGCCCTCTGCCTTTCAAAGAGTCGAGGAGACCCCAGCAGGAAAATTGTGTGTGTGTTTATTTCTTCTTTTTTAGAGGTGCTTTCTATTTTTGTAAGGAACCGACGCCTGGGTGAGTGCTAGTGTGGCGTGAGTTAAATTTACAGGCATCTTCTTTGCAAACTTTTGCCAAACCAATTTGGGGCAGCAGTGGGGTAGAGAGTCAGCCTTAAGCTGATGCCTGCCTAGGCGTGGCTGGGCTGGGGGCCTCAGCTGCTGTTACTGGGCCTGCTTCTTTCCTGGTCTTGTAGGCCGCCAGCCAGAGAAGGTAAGGGCTTCAACCAACATCGCCCTCTGCCTTCCAAAGAGTCGAGGAGACCGCAGCAGGAAAATTGTGTGTGTGTTTATTTCTTCTTTTTTTAGAGGTGCTTTCTATTTTTGTAAGGAACCGACGCCTGGGTGAGTGCTAGTGTGGCGTGAGTTACATTTACAGGCATCTTCTTTGCAAAATTTTGCCAAACCAACTTGGACCAGCACTGGGGTAGAGAGTCAGCCTTCAGCTGATGGCTGCCTGGGCTGGGCTGGGCTGGTCTGGGGGCCTCAGCTGCTGTTACTGGGCATGCTTCTTTCCTGGACTTGTAGGCCACCAGCCGGAGAAGGTAAGGGCCTCAACCAACATCGCCCTCTGCCTTTCAAAGAGTCGAGGAGACCCCAGCAGGAAAATTGTGTGTGTGTTTATTTCTTCTTTTTTAGAGGTGCTTTCTATTTTTGTAAGGAACCGACGCCTGGGTGAGTGCTAGTGTGGCGTGAGTTAAATTTACAGGCATCTTCTTTGCAAACTTTTGCCAAACCAATTTGGGGCAGCAGTGGGGTAGAGAGTCAGCCTTAAGCTGATGCCTGCCTGGGCTGGGCTGGGCTGGGGGCCTCAGCTGCTGTTACTGGGCCTGCTTCTTTCCTGGACTTGTAGGCCGCCAGCCCGAGAAGGTAAGGCCTCAACCAACATCGCCCTCTGCCTTCCAAAGAGTCGAGGGGATAGAAGCAGGAAAATTGTGTGTGTGTTTATTTCTTCTTTTTTAGAGATTCTTTCTATTTTTGTAAGGAACTGACGACTGGGTGAGTGCTAGTGTGGCTTGAGGTGAATTTACGGGCAGCTTCTTTGCAAACTTTTGCCAAACCAACTTGGAGCAGCACTGGGGTAGAGAGTCAGCCTTCCGCTGATGCCTGCCTAGGCGTGGCTGGGCTGGGGGCCTCAGCTGCTGTTACTGGGCCTGCTTCTTTCCTGGTCTTGTAGGCCGCCAGCCAGAGAAGGTAAGGGCTTCAACCAACATCGCCCTCTGCCTTCCAAAGAGTCGAGGAGACCGCAGCAGGAAAATTGTGTGTGTGTTTATTTCTTCTTTTTTAGAGGTGCTTTCTATTTTTGTAAGGAACCGACGCCTGGGTGAGTGCTAGTGTGGCGTGAGTTAAATTTACAGGCATCTTCTTTGCAAACTTTTGCCAAACCAATTTGGGGCAGCAGTGGGGTAGAGAGTCAGCCTTAAGCTGATGCCTGCCTGGGCTGGGCTGGGCTGGGGGCCTCAGCTGCTGTTACTGGGCCTGCTTCTTTCCTGGACTTGTAGGCCGCCAGCCCGAGAAGGTAAGGCCTCAACCAACATCGCCCTCTGCCTTCCAAAGAGTCGAGGGAATAGAAGCAGGAAAATTGTGTGTGTGTTTATTTCTTCTTTTTTAGAGATTCTTTCTATTTTTGTAAGGAACTGACGACTGGGTGAGTGCTAGTGTGGCTTGAGGTGAATTTACGGGCAGCTTCTTTGCAAACTTTTGCCAAACCAACTTGGAGCAGCACTGGGGTAGAGAGTCAGCCTTCCGCTGATGCCTGCCTAGGCGTGGCTGGGCTGGGGGCCTCAGCTGCTGTTACTGGCCCTGCTTCTTTCCTGGTCTTGTAGGCCGCCAGCCAGAGAAGGTAAGGGCTTCAACCAACATCGCCCTCTGCCTTCCAAAGAGTCGAGGAGACCGCAGCAGGAAAATTGTGTGTGTGTTTATTTCTTCTTTTTTTAGAGGTGCTTTCTATTTTTGTAAGGAACCGACGCCTGGGTGAGTGCTAGTGTGGCGTGAGTTACATTTACAGGCATCTTCTTTGCAAAATTTTGCCAAACCAACTTGGACCAGCACTGGGGTAGAGAGTCAGCCTTCAGCTGATGGCTGCCTGGGCTGGGCTGGGCTGGTCTGGGGGCCTCAGCTGCTGTTACTGGGCATGCTTCTTTCCTGGACTTGTAGGCCACCAGCCGGAGAAGGTAAGGGCCTCAACCAACATCGCCCTCTGCCTTTCAAAGAGTCGAGGAGACCCCAGCAGGAAAATTGTGTGTGTGTTTATTTCTTCTTTTTTAGAGGTGCTTTCTATTTTTGTAAGGAACCGACGCCTGGGTGAGTGCTAGTGTGGCGTGAGTTAAATTTACAGGCATCTTCTTTGCAAACTTTTGCCAAACCAATTTGGGGCAGCAGTGGGGTAGAGAGTCAGCCTTAAGCTGATGCCTGCCTGGGCTGGGCTGGGGGCCTCAGCTGCTGTTACTGGGCCTGCTTCTTTCCTGGACTTGTAGGCCGCCAGCCCGAGAAGGTAAGGCCTCAACCAACATCGCCCTCTGCCTTCCAAAGAGTCGAGGAGACCCCAGCAGGAAAATTGTGTGTGTGTTTATTTCCATCTTTCTTTCCGAGTTTTTTTTTAAAGTTTTGTAAGGAACGGATGCTTGGGTGAGTGAGTGCAAGTGTGGCTTGGCCTGAATTTACAGACACTTTCTTTGCAAACATGAGTAGGCAAGTGGGTATTTCAAAAGTGGGTGCATGGAGCCGCTCGTTGCTTTTCCAAGCTGGCAGCTGTGGCTCCTGAGCTTGAGGCAAAAAGAAGGGCAGAAGCACACTGCAGAGGACAGCGTTCAGCCTTGCAAGAGGGCAGTGGACGTCGGAGGAGCCGACACAGCACAAGAGGCTCGGAATCGGCGCACTCTTCGCCTACGGCCATACCACCCTGAATGCGCCCGATCTCGTCCGATCTCGGAAGCTAAGCAGGGTCGGGCCTGGTTAGTACTTGGATGGGAGACCGCCTGGGAATACCAGGTGCTGTAGGCATTTTGCTACTCTGTGCCCGATAGGCGGCGTTCGTCTTCCCCGTCTTGAACTACATTTTTCCTCCATTCCGCTTTTAATTTTAACAAACACGGCGCGTGAAAAAGGCACAGGGGCAGACAGCAGCCCTCGCTCCAATGCAGAGCCCCGTCAGAGGCGGACACGTTGTCGCCAAACTAACTTGGAGCAGCAGGAGACTGAAGCCAGGGCAGCAGCTCGCCGCCTCGGGTGGGTGGATGCAGCCAGAAAGGGCCACTCGTGTCCCTGGCAAAGCACCTCCAGCGTCTCCCCGTTTTCTCTCCAGTGGACGCGCAAGGCCCCCTACAGCTAGGGGAGGCAAGTGGATGGGCCTCATCTGCATATGTGGGCTCTAGAGGAAGAGTGCACCCTGGGAGACAAGGGGACACTTGGAGCGGGAAGTGCTCACGGGGGAGAAGTGCCTACAAGAGGCAGGAAGGGAGGGAGGCCACATCATGCCTCTCCATAGCCAGGCCTCTGGATGATGGGGCAGAAGCGGCCGTCACCCTAAGCTTCCTAGAAGTCCCAGCTGGGCCCCATGCTACCTAATATCTCGCCTGATCGAGCCTGGTCGAGCACTGGTCGAGCCTTCAGCCAAGGGACACAGGAGCCAAGGGGTCTGGCCTCGAGCCTTCAACCGAGGGACCCAGGAGCCCAGGGTCTGGCCTCAGTGCTTCCCAAGTCGGCCTTCAGCTGAAGCCTGCCTGGGCTGGGAGCCTCAGCTGCTGTTCCTGGGTGTGCTTCTTTCCTGCATGTGAAGGCCACCAGCGGCGAAGGTTGCCCTCCGCCTTCCAAGGAGTCGAGGGGATAGAAGCAGGAAAATTGTGTGTGTGTTTATTTCTTCTTTTTTAGAGATTCTTTCTATTTTTGTAAGGAACTGACGCCTGGGTGAGTGCTAGTGTGGCTTGAGGTGAATTTACGGGCAGCTTCTTTGCAAACTTTTGCCAAACCAACTTGGAGCAGCACTGGGGTAGAGAGTCAGCATTCCGCTGATGCCTGCCTAGGCGTGGCTGGGCTGGGGGCCTCAGCTGCTGTTACTGGGCCTGCTTCTTTCCTGGTCTTGTAGGCCGCCAGCCAGAGAAGGTAAGGGCTTCAACCAACATCGCCCTCTGCCTTCCAAAGAGTCGAGGAGACCGCAGCAGGAAAATTGTGTGTGTGTTTATTTCTTCTTTTTTAGAGGTGCTTTCTATTTTTGTAAGGAACCGACGCCTGGGTGAGTGCTAGTGTGGCGTGAGTTAAATTTACAGGCATCTTCTTTGCAAACTTTTGCCAAACCAATTTGGGGCAGCAGTGGGGTAGAGAGTCAGCCTTAAGCTGATGCCTGCCTAGGCGTGGCTGGGCTGGGGGCCTCAGCTGCTGTTACTGGGCCTGCTTCTTTCCTGGTCTTGTAGGCCGCCAGCCAGAGAAGGTAAGGGCTTCAACCAACATCGCCCTCTGCCTTCCAAAGAGTCGAGGAGACCGCAGCAGGAAAATTGTGTGTGTGTTTATTTCTTCTTTTTTTAGAGGTGCTTTCTATTTTTGTAAGGAACCGACGCCTGGGTGAGTGCTAGTGTGGCGTGAGTTACATTTACAGGCATCTTCTTTGCAAAATTTTGCCAAACCAACTTGGACCAGCACTGGGGTAGAGAGTCAGCCTTCAGCTGATGGCTGCCTGGGCTGGGCTGGGCTGGTCTGGGGGCCTCAGCTGCTGTTACTGGGCATGCTTCTTTCCTGGACTTGTAGGCCACCAGCCGGAGAAGGTAAGGGCCTCAACCAACATCGCCCTCTGCCTTTCAAAGAGTCGAGGAGACCCCAGCAGGAAAATTGTGTGTGTGTTTATTTCTTCTTTTTTAGAGGTGCTTTCTATTTTTGTAAGGAACCGACGCCTGGGTGAGTGCTAGTGTGGCGTGAGTTAAATTTACAGGCATCTTCTTTGCAAACTTTTGCCAAACCAATTTGGGGCAGCAGTGGGGTAGAGAGTCAGCCTTAAGCTGATGCCTGCCTGGGCTGGGCTGGGCTGGGGGCCTCAGCTGCTGTTACTGGGCCTGCTTCTTTCCTGGACTTGTAGGCCGCCAGCCCGAGAAGGTAAGGCCTCAACCAACATCGCCCTCTGCCTTCCAAAGAGTCGAGGGGATAGAAGCAGGAAAATTGTGTGTGTGTTTATTTCTTCTTTTTTAGAGATTCTTTCTATTTTTGTAAGGAACTGACGACTGGGTGAGTGCTAGTGTGGCTTGAGGTGAATTTACGGGCAGCTTCTTTGCAAACTTTTGCCAAACCAACTTGGAGCAGCACTGGGGTAGAGAGTCAGCCTTCCGCTGATGCCTGCCTAGGCGTGGCTGGGCTGGGGGCCTCAGCTGCTGTTACTGGGCCTGCTTCTTTCCTGGTCTTGTAGGCCGCCAGCCAGAGAAGGTAAGGGCTTCAACCAACATCGCCCTCTGCCTTCCAAAGAGTCGAGGAGACCGCAGCAGGAAAATTGTGTGTGTGTTTATTTCTTCTTTTTTAGAGGTGCTTTCTATTTTTGTAAGGAACCGACGCCTGGGTGAGTGCTAGTGTGGCGTGAGTTAAATTTACAGGCATCTTCTTTGCAAACTTTTGCCAAACCAATTTGGGGCAGCAGTGGGGTAGAGAGTCAGCCTTAAGCTGATGCCTGCCTGGGCTGGGCTGGGCTGGGGGCCTCAGCTGCTGTTACTGGGCCTGCTTCTTTCCTGGACTTGTAGGCCGCCAGCCCGAGAAGGTAAGGCCTCAACCAACATCGCCCTCTGCCTTCCAAAGAGTCGAGGGAATAGAAGCAGGAAAATTGTGTGTGTGTTTATTTCTTCTTTTTTAGAGATTCTTTCTATTTTTGTAAGGAACTGACGACTGGGTGAGTGCTAGTGTGGCTTGAGGTGAATTTACGGGCAGCTTCTTTGCAAACTTTTGCCAAACCAACTTGGAGCAGCACTGGGGTAGAGAGTCAGCCTTCCGCTGATGCCTGCCTAGGCGTGGCTGGGCTGGGGGCCTCAGCTGCTGTTACTGGCCCTGCTTCTTTCCTGGTCTTGTAGGCCGCCAGCCAGAGAAGGTAAGGGCTTCAACCAACATCGCCCTCTGCCTTCCAAAGAGTCGAGGAGACCGCAGCAGGAAAATTGTGTGTGTGTTTATTTCTTCTTTTTTTAGAGGTGCTTTCTATTTTTGTAAGGAACCGACGCCTGGGTGAGTGCTAGTGTGGCGTGAGTTACATTTACAGGCATCTTCTTTGCAAAATTTTGCCAAACCAACTTGGACCAGCACTGGGGTAGAGAGTCAGCCTTCAGCTGATGGCTGCCTGGGCTGGGCTGGGCTGGTCTGGGGGCCTCAGCTGCTGTTACTGGGCATGCTTCTTTCCTGGACTTGTAGGCCACCAGCCGGAGAAGGTAAGGGCCTCAACCAACATCGCCCTCTGCCTTTCAAAGAGTCGAGGAGACCCCAGCAGGAAAATTGTGTGTGTGTTTATTTCTTCTTTTTTAGAGGTGCTTTCTATTTTTGTAAGGAACCGACGCCTGGGTGAGTGCTAGTGTGGCGTGAGTTAAATTTACAGGCATCTTCTTTGCAAACTTTTGCCAAACCAATTTGGGGCAGCAGTGGGGTAGAGAGTCAGCCTTAAGCTGATGCCTGCCTGGGCTGGGCTGGGGGCCTCAGCTGCTGTTACTGGGCCTGCTTCTTTCCTGGACTTGTAGGCCGCCAGCCCGAGAAGGTAAGGCCTCAACCAACATCGCCCTCTGCCTTCCAAAGAGTCGAGGAGACCCCAGCAGGAAAATTGTGTGTGTGTTTATTTCCATCTTTCTTTCCGAGTTTTTTTTTAAAGTTTTGTAAGGAACGGATGCTTGGGTGAGTGAGTGCAAGTGTGGCTTGGCCTGAATTTACAGACACTTTCTTTGCAAACATGAGTAGGCAAGTGGGTATTTCAAAAGTGGGTGCATGGAGCCGCTCGTTGCTTTTCCAAGCTGGCAGCTGTGGCTCCTGAGCTTGAGGCAAAAAGAAGGGCAGAAGCACACTGCAGAGGACAGCGTTCAGCCTTGCAAGAGGGCAGTGGACGTCGGAGGAGCCGACACAGCACAAGAGGCTCGGAATCGGCGCACTCTTCGCCTACGGCCATACCACCCTGAATGCGCCCGATCTCGTCCGATCTCGGAAGCTAAGCAGGGTCGGGCCTGGTTAGTACTTGGATGGGAGACCGCCTGGGAATACCAGGTGCTGTAGGCATTTTGCTACTCTGTGCCCGATAGGCGGCGTTCGTCTTCCCCGTCTTGAACTACATTTTTCCTCCATTCCGCTTTTAATTTTAACAAACACGGCGCGTGAAAAAGGCACAGGGGCAGACAGCAGCCCTCGCTCCAATGCAGAGCCCCGTCAGAGGCGGACACGTTGTCGCCAAACTAACTTGGAGCAGCAGGAGACTGAAGCCAGGGCAGCAGCTCGCCGCCTCGGGTGGGTGGATGCAGCCAGAAAGGGCCACTCGTGTCCCTGGCAAAGCACCTCCAGCGTCTCCCCGTTTTCTCTCCAGTGGACGCGCAAGGCCCCCTACAGCTAGGGGAGGCAAGTGGATGGGCCTCATCTGCATATGTGGGCTCTAGAGGAAGAGTGCACCCTGGGAGACAAGGGGACACTTGGAGCGGGAAGTGCTCACGGGGGAGAAGTGCCTACAAGAGGCAGGAAGGGAGGGAGGCCACATCATGCCTCTCCATAGCCAGGCCTCTGGATGATGGGGCAGAAGCGGCCGTCACCCTAAGCTTCCTAGAAGTCCCAGCTGGGCCCCATGCTACCTAATATCTCGCCTGATCGAGCCTGGTCGAGCACTGGTCGAGCCTTCAGCCAAGGGACACAGGAGCCAAGGGGTCTGGCCTCGAGCCTTCAACCGAGGGACCCAGGAGCCCAGGGTCTGGCCTCAGTGCTTCCCAAGTCGGCCTTCAGCTGAAGCCTGCCTGGGCTGGGAGCCTCAGCTGCTGTTCCTGGGTGTGCTTCTTTCCTGCATGTGAAGGCCACCAGCGGCGAAGGTTGCCCTCCGCCTTCCAAGGAGTCGAGGGGATAGAAGCAGGAAAATTGTGTGTGTGTTTATTTCTTCTTTTTTAGAGATTCTTTCTATTTTTGTAAGGAACTGACGCCTGGGTGAGTGCTAGTGTGGCTTGAGGTGAATTTACGGGCAGCTTCTTTGCAAACTTTTGCCAAACCAACTTGGAGCAGCACTGGGGTAGAGAGTCAGCCTTCCGCTGATGCCTGCCTAGGCGTGGCTGGGCTGGGGGCCTCAGCTGCTGTTACTGGGCCTGCTTCTTTCCTGGTCTTGTAGGCCGCCAGCCAGAGAAGGTAAGGGCTTCAACCAACATCGCCCTCTGCCTTCCAAAGAGTCGAGGAGACCGCAGCAGGAAAATTGTGTGTGTGTTTATTTCTTCTTTTTTAGAGGTGCTTTCTATTTTTGTAAGGAACCGACGCCTGGGTGAGTGCTAGTGTGGCGTGAGTTAAATTTACAGGCATCTTCTTTGCAAACTTTTGCCAAACCAATTTGGGGCAGCAGTGGGGTAGAGAGTCAGCCTTAAGCTGATGCCTGCCTGGGCTGGGCTGGGCTGGGGGCCTCAGCTGCTGTTACTGGGCCTGCTTCTTTCCTGGACTTGTAGGCCGCCAGCCCGAGAAGGTAAGGCCTCAACCAACATCGCCCTCTGCCTTCCAAAGAGTCGAGGGAATAGAAGCAGGAAAATTGTGTGTGTGTTTATTTCTTCTTTTTTAGAGATTCTTTCTATTTTTGTAAGGAACTGACGACTGGGTGAGTGCTAGTGTGGCTTGAGGTGAATTTACGGGCAGCTTCTTTGCAAACTTTTGCCAAACCAACTTGGAGCAGCACTGGGGTAGAGAGTCAGCCTTCCGCTGATGCCTGCCTAGGCGTGGCTGGGCTGGGGGCCTCAGCTGCTGTTACTGGGCCTGCTTCTTTCCTGGTCTTGTAGGCCGCCAGCCAGAGAAGGTAAGGGCTTCAACCAACATCGCCCTCTGCCTTCCAAAGAGTCGAGGAGACCGCAGCAGGAAAATTGTGTGTGTGTTTATTTCTTCTTTTTTTAGAGGTGCTTTCTATTTTTGTAAGGAACCGACGCCTGGGTGAGTGCTAGTGTGGCGTGAGTTACATTTACAGGCATCTTCTTTGCAAAATTTTGCCAAACCAACTTGGACCAGCACTGGGGTAGAGAGTCAGCCTTCAGCTGATGGCTGCCTGGGCTGGGCTGGGCTGGTCTGGGGGCCTCAGCTGCTGTTACTGGGCATGCTTCTTTCCTGGACTTGTAGGCCACCAGCCGGAGAAGGTAAGGGCCTCAACCAACATCGCCCTCTGCCTTTCAAAGAGTCGAGGAGACCCCAGCAGGAAAATTGTGTGTGTGTTTATTTCTTCTTTTTTAGAGGTGCTTTCTATTTTTGTAAGGAACCGACGCCTGGGTGAGTGCTAGTGTGGCGTGAGTTAAATTTACAGGCATCTTCTTTGCAAACTTTTGCCAAACCAATTTGGGGCAGCAGTGGGGTAGAGAGTCAGCCTTAAGCTGATGCCTGCCTGGGCTGGGCTGGGGGCCTCAGCTGCTGTTACTGGGCCTGCTTCTTTCCTGGACTTGTAGGCCGCCAGCCCGAGAAGGTAAGGCCTCAACCAACATCGCCCTCTGCCTTCCAAAGAGTCGAGGAGACCCCAGCAGGAAAATTGTGTGTGTGTTTATTTCCATCTTTCTTTCCGAGTTTTTTTTTAAAGTTTTGTAAGGAACGGATGCTTGGGTGAGTGAGTGCAAGTGTGGCTTGGCCTGAATTTACAGACACTTTCTTTGCAAACATGAGTAGGCAAGTGGGTATTTCAAAAGTGGGTGCATGGAGCCGCTCGTTGCTTTTCCAAGCTGGCAGCTGTGGCTCCTGAGCTTGAGGCAAAAAGAAGGGCAGAAGCACACTGCAGAGGACAGCGTTCAGCCTTGCAAGAGGGCAGTGGACGTCGGAGGAGCCGACACAGCACAAGAGGCTCGGAATCGGCGCACTCTTCGCCTACGGCCATACCACCCTGAATGCGCCCGATCTCGTCCGATCTCGGAAGCTAAGCAGGGTCGGGCCTGGTTAGTACTTGGATGGGAGACCGCCTGGGAATACCAGGTGCTGTAGGCATTTTGCTACTCTGTGCCCGATAGGCGGCGTTCGTCTTCCCCGTCTTGAACTACATTTTTCCTCCATTCCGCTTTTAATTTTAACAAACACGGCGCGTGAAAAAGGCACAGGGGCAGACAGCAGCCCTCGCTCCAATGCAGAGCCCCGTCAGAGGCGGACACGTTGTCGCCAAACTAACTTGGAGCAGCAGGAGACTGAAGCCAGGGCAGCAGCTCGCCGCCTCGGGTGGGTGGATGCAGCCAGAAAGGGCCACTCGTGTCCCTGGCAAAGCACCTCCAGCGTCTCCCCGTTTTCTCTCCAGTGGACGCGCAAGGCCCCCTACAGCTAGGGGAGGCAAGTGGATGGGCCTCATCTGCATATGTGGGCTCTAGAGGAAGAGTGCACCTTGGGAGACAAGGGGACACTTGGAGCGGGAAGTGCTCACGGGGGAGAAGTGCCTACAAGAGGCAGGAAGGGAGGGAGGCCACATCATGCCTCTCCATAGCCAGGCCTCTGGATGATGGGGCAGAAGCGGCCGTCACCCTAAGCTTCCTAGAAGTCCCAGCTGGGCCCCATGCTACCTAATATCTCGCCTGATCGAGCCTGGTCGAGCACTGGTCGAGCCTTCAGCCAAGGGACACAGGAGCCAAGGGGTCTGGCCTCGAGCCTTCAACCGAGGGACCCAGGAGCCCAGGGTCTGGCCTCAGTGCTTCCCAAGTCGGCCTTCAGCTGAAGCCTGCCTGGGCTGGGAGCCTCAGCTGCTGTTCCTGGGTGTGCTTCTTTACTGCATGTGAAGGCCACCAGCGGCGAAGGTTGCCCTCCGCCTTCCAAGGAGTCGAGGGGATAGAAGCAGGAAAATTGTGTGTGTGTTTATTTCTTCTTTTTTAGAGATTCTTTCTATTTTTGTAAGGAACTGACGCCTGGGTGAGTGCTAGTGTGGCTTGAGGTGAATTTACGGGCAGCTTCTTTGCAAACTTTTGCCAAACCAACTTGGAGCAGCACTGGGGTAGAGAGTCAGCCTTCCGCTGATGCCTGCCTAGGCGTGGCTGGGCTGGGGGCCTCAGCTGCTGTTACTGGGCCTGCTTCTTTCCTGGTCTTGTAGGCCGCCAGCCAGAGAAGGTAAGGGCTTCAACCAACATCGCCCTCTGCCTTCCAAAGAGTCGAGGAGACCGCAGCAGGAAAATTGTGTGTGTGTTTATTTCTTCTTTTTTAGAGGTGCTTTCTATTTTTGTAAGGAACCGACGCCTGGGTGAGTGCTAGTGTGGCGTGAGTTAAATTTACAGGCATCTTCTTTGCAAACTTTTGCCAAACCAATTTGGGGCAGCAGTGGGGTAGAGAGTCAGCCTTAAGCTGATGCCTGCCTAGGCGTGGCTGGGCTGGGGGCCTCAGCTGCTGTTACTGGGCCTGCTTCTTTCCTGGTCTTGTAGGCCGCCAGCCAGAGAAGGTAAGGGCTTCAACCAACATCGCCCTCTGCCTTCCAAAGAGTCGAGGAGACCGCAGCAGGAAAATTGTGTGTGTGTTTATTTCTTCTTTTTTTAGAGGTGCTTTCTATTTTTGTAAGGAACCGACGCCTGGGTGAGTGCTAGTGTGGCGTGAGTTACATTTACAGGCATCTTCTTTGCAAAATTTTGCCAAACCAACTTGGACCAGCACTGGGGTAGAGAGTCAGCCTTCAGCTGATGGCTGCCTGGGCTGGGCTGGGCTGGTCTGGGGGCCTCAGCTGCTGTTACTGGGCATGCTTCTTTCCTGGACTTGTAGGCCACCAGCCGGAGAAGGTAAGGGCCTCAACCAACATCGCCCTCTGCCTTTCAAAGAGTCGAGGAGACCCCAGCAGGAAAATTGTGTGTGTGTTTATTTCTTCTTTTTTAGAGGTGCTTTCTATTTTTGTAAGGAACCGACGCCTGGGTGAGTGCTAGTGTGGCGTGAGTTAAATTTACAGGCATCTTCTTTGCAAACTTTTGCCAAACCAATTTGGGGCAGCAGTGGGGTAGAGAGTCAGCCTTAAGCTGATGCCTGCCTGGGCTGGGCTGGGCTGGGGGCCTCAGCTGCTGTTACTGGGCCTGCTTCTTTCCTGGACTTGTAGGCCGCCAGCCCGAGAAGGTAAGGCCTCAACCAACATCGCCCTCTGCCTTCCAAAGAGTCGAGGGGATAGAAGCAGGAAAATTGTGTGTGTGTTTATTTCTTCTTTTTTAGAGATTCTTTCTATTTTTGTAAGGAACTGACGACTGGGTGAGTGCTAGTGTGGCTTGAGGTGAATTTACGGGCAGCTTCTTTGCAAACTTTTGCCAAACCAACTTGGAGCAGCACTGGGGTAGAGAGTCAGCCTTCCGCTGATGCCTGCCTAGGCGTGGCTGGGCTGGGGGCCTCAGCTGCTGTTACTGGGCCTGCTTCTTTCCTGGTCTTGTAGGCCGCCAGCCAGAGAAGGTAAGGGCTTCAACCAACATCGCCCTCTGCCTTCCAAAGAGTCGAGGAGACCGCAGCAGGAAAATTGTGTGTGTGTTTATTTCTTCTTTTTTAGAGGTGCTTTCTATTTTTGTAAGGAACCGACGCCTGGGTGAGTGCTAGTGTGGCGTGAGTTAAATTTACAGGCATCTTCTTTGCAAACTTTTGCCAAACCAATTTGGGGCAGCAGTGGGGTAGAGAGTCAGCCTTAAGCTGATGCCTGCCTGGGCTGGGCTGGGCTGGGGGCCTCAGCTGCTGTTACTGGGCCTGCTTCTTTCCTGGACTTGTAGGCCGCCAGCCCGAGAAGGTAAGGCCTCAACCAACATCGCCCTCTGCCTTCCAAAGAGTCGAGGGAATAGAAGCAGGAAAATTGTGTGTGTGTTTATTTCTTCTTTTTTAGAGATTCTTTCTATTTTTGTAAGGAACTGACGACTGGGTGAGTGCTAGTGTGGCTTGAGGTGAATTTACGGGCAGCTTCTTTGCAAACTTTTGCCAAACCAACTTGGAGCAGCACTGGGGTAGAGAGTCAGCCTTCCGCTGATGCCTGCCTAGGCGTGGCTGGGCTGGGGGCCTCAGCTGCTGTTACTGGCCCTGCTTCTTTCCTGGTCTTGTAGGCCGCCAGCCAGAGAAGGTAAGGGCTTCAACCAACATCGCCCTCTGCCTTCCAAAGAGTCGAGGAGACCGCAGCAGGAAAATTGTGTGTGTGTTTATTTCTTCTTTTTTTAGAGGTGCTTTCTATTTTTGTAAGGAACCGACGCCTGGGTGAGTGCTAGTGTGGCGTGAGTTACATTTACAGGCATCTTCTTTGCAAAATTTTGCCAAACCAACTTGGACCAGCACTGGGGTAGAGAGTCAGCCTTCAGCTGATGGCTGCCTGGGCTGGGCTGGGCTGGTCTGGGGGCCTCAGCTGCTGTTACTGGGCATGCTTCTTTCCTGGACTTGTAGGCCACCAGCCGGAGAAGGTAAGGGCCTCAACCAACATCGCCCTCTGCCTTTCAAAGAGTCGAGGAGACCCCAGCAGGAAAATTGTGTGTGTGTTTATTTCTTCTTTTTTAGAGGTGCTTTCTATTTTTGTAAGGAACCGACGCCTGGGTGAGTGCTAGTGTGGCGTGAGTTAAATTTACAGGCATCTTCTTTGCAAACTTTTGCCAAACCAATTTGGGGCAGCAGTGGGGTAGAGAGTCAGCCTTAAGCTGATGCCTGCCTGGGCTGGGCTGGGGGCCTCAGCTGCTGTTACTGGGCCTGCTTCTTTCCTGGACTTGTAGGCCGCCAGCCCGAGAAGGTAAGGCCTCAACCAACATCGCCCTCTGCCTTCCAAAGAGTCGAGGAGACCCCAGCAGGAAAATTGTGTGTGTGTTTATTTCCATCTTTCTTTCCGAGTTTTTTTTTAAAGTTTTGTAAGGAACGGATGCTTGGGTGAGTGAGTGCAAGTGTGGCTTGGCCTGAATTTACAGACACTTTCTTTGCAAACATGAGTAGGCAAGTGGGTATTTCAAAAGTGGGTGCATGGAGCCGCTCGTTGCTTTTCCAAGCTGGCAGCTGTGGCTCCTGAGCTTGAGGCAAAAAGAAGGGCAGAAGCACACTGCAGAGGACAGCGTTCAGCCTTGCAAGAGGGCAGTGGACGTCGGAGGAGCCGACACAGCACAAGAGGCTCGGAATCGGCGCACTCTTCGCCTACGGCCATACCACCCTGAATGCGCCCGATCTCGTCCGATCTCGGAAGCTAAGCAGGGTCGGGCCTGGTTAGTACTTGGATGGGAGACCGCCTGGGAATACCAGGTGCTGTAGGCATTTTGCTACTCTGTGCCCGATAGGCGGCGTTCGTCTTCCCCGTCTTGAACTACATTTTTCCTCCATTCCGCTTTTAATTTTAACAAACACGGCGCGTGAAAAAGGCACAGGGGCAGACAGCAGCCCTCGCTCCAATGCAGAGCCCCGTCAGAGGCGGACACGTTGTCGCCAAACTAACTTGGAGCAGCAGGAGACTGAAGCCAGGGCAGCAGCTCGCCGCCTCGGGTGGGTGGATGCAGCCAGAAAGGGCCACTCGTGTCCCTGGCAAAGCACCTCCAGCGTCTCCCCGTTTTCTCTCCAGTGGACGCGCAAGGCCCCCTACAGCTAGGGGAGGCAAGTGGATGGGCCTCATCTGCATATGTGGGCTCTAGAGGAAGAGTGCACCCTGGGAGACAAGGGGACACTTGGAGCGGGAAGTGCTCACGGGGGAGAAGTGCCTACAAGAGGCAGGAAGGGAGGGAGGCCACATCATGCCTCTCCATAGCCAGGCCTCTGGATGATGGGGCAGAAGCGGCCGTCACCCTAAGCTTCCTAGAAGTCCCAGCTGGGCCCCATGCTACCTAATATCTCGCCTGATCGAGCCTGGTCGAGCACTGGTCGAGCCTTCAGCCAAGGGACACAGGAGCCAAGGGGTCTGGCCTCGAGCCTTCAACCGAGGGACCCAGGAGCCCAGGGTCTGGCCTCAGTGCTTCCCAAGTCGGCCTTCAGCTGAAGCCTGCCTGGGCTGGGAGCCTCAGCTGCTGTTCCTGGGTGTGCTTCTTTCCTGCATGTGAAGGCCACCAGCGGCGAAGGTTGCCCTCCGCCTTCCAAGGAGTCGAGGGGATAGAAGCAGGAAAATTGTGTGTGTGTTTATTTCTTCTTTTTTAGAGATTCTTTCTATTTTTGTAAGGAACTGACGCCTGGGTGAGTGCTAGTGTGGCTTGAGGTGAATTTACGGGCAGCTTCTTTGCAAACTTTTGCCAAACCAACTTGGAGCAGCACTGGGGTAGAGAGTCAGCATTCCGCTGATGCCTGCCTAGGCGTGGCTGGGCTGGGGGCCTCAGCTGCTGTTACTGGGCCTGCTTCTTTCCTGGTCTTGTAGGCCGCCAGCCAGAGAAGGTAAGGGCTTCAACCAACATCGCCCTCTGCCTTCCAAAGAGTCGAGGAGACCGCAGCAGGAAAATTGTGTGTGTGTTTATTTCTTCTTTTTTAGAGGTGCTTTCTATTTTTGTAAGGAACCGACGCCTGGGTGAGTGCTAGTGTGGCGTGAGTTAAATTTACAGGCATCTTCTTTGCAAACTTTTGCCAAACCAATTTGGGGCAGCAGTGGGGTAGAGAGTCAGCCTTAAGCTGATGCCTGCCTAGGCGTGGCTGGGCTGGGGGCCTCAGCTGCTGTTACTGGGCCTGCTTCTTTCCTGGTCTTGTAGGCCGCCAGCCAGAGAAGGTAAGGGCTTCAACCAACATCGCCCTCTGCCTTCCAAAGAGTCGAGGAGACCGCAGCAGGAAAATTGTGTGTGTGTTTATTTCTTCTTTTTTTAGAGGTGCTTTCTATTTTTGTAAGGAACCGACGCCTGGGTGAGTGCTAGTGTGGCGTGAGTTACATTTACAGGCATCTTCTTTGCAAAATTTTGCCAAACCAACTTGGACCAGCACTGGGGTAGAGAGTCAGCCTTCAGCTGATGGCTGCCTGGGCTGGGCTGGGCTGGTCTGGGGGCCTCAGCTGCTGTTACTGGGCATGCTTCTTTCCTGGACTTGTAGGCCACCAGCCGGAGAAGGTAAGGGCCTCAACCAACATCGCCCTCTGCCTTTCAAAGAGTCGAGGAGACCCCAGCAGGAAAATTGTGTGTGTGTTTATTTCTTCTTTTTTAGAGGTGCTTTCTATTTTTGTAAGGAACCGACGCCTGGGTGAGTGCTAGTGTGGCGTGAGTTAAATTTACAGGCATCTTCTTTGCAAACTTTTGCCAAACCAATTTGGGGCAGCAGTGGGGTAGAGAGTCAGCCTTAAGCTGATGCCTGCCTGGGCTGGGCTGGGCTGGGGGCCTCAGCTGCTGTTACTGGGCCTGCTTCTTTCCTGGACTTGTAGGCCGCCAGCCCGAGAAGGTAAGGCCTCAACCAACATCGCCCTCTGCCTTCCAAAGAGTCGAGGGGATAGAAGCAGGAAAATTGTGTGTGTGTTTATTTCTTCTTTTTTAGAGATTCTTTCTATTTTTGTAAGGAACTGACGACTGGGTGAGTGCTAGTGTGGCTTGAGGTGAATTTACGGGCAGCTTCTTTGCAAACTTTTGCCAAACCAACTTGGAGCAGCACTGGGGTAGAGAGTCAGCCTTCCGCTGATGCCTGCCTAGGCGTGGCTGGGCTGGGGGCCTCAGCTGCTGTTACTGGGCCTGCTTCTTTCCTGGTCTTGTAGGCCGCCAGCCAGAGAAGGTAAGGGCTTCAACCAACATCGCCCTCTGCCTTCCAAAGAGTCGAGGAGACCGCAGCAGGAAAATTGTGTGTGTGTTTATTTCTTCTTTTTTTAGAGGTGCTTTCTATTTTTGTAAGGAACCGACGCCTGGGTGAGTGCTAGTGTGGCGTGAGTTACATTTACAGGCATCTTCTTTGCAAAATTTTGCCAAACCAACTTGGACCAGCACTGGGGTAGAGAGTCAGCCTTCAGCTGATGGCTGCCTGGGCTGGGCTGGGCTGGTCTGGGGGCCTCAGCTGCTGTTACTGGGCATGCTTCTTTCCTGGACTTGTAGGCCACCAGCCGGAGAAGGTAAGGGCCTCAACCAACATCGCCCTCTGCCTTTCAAAGAGTCGAGGAGACCCCAGCAGGAAAATTGTGTGTGTGTTTATTTCTTCTTTTTTAGAGGTGCTTTCTATTTTTGTAAGGAACCGACGCCTGGGTGAGTGCTAGTGTGGCGTGAGTTAAATTTACAGGCATCTTCTTTGCAAACTTTTGCCAAACCAATTTGGGGCAGCAGTGGGGTAGAGAGTCAGCCTTAAGCTGATGCCTGCCTGGGCTGGGCTGGGGGCCTCAGCTGCTGTTACTGGGCCTGCTTCTTTCCTGGACTTGTAGGCCGCCAGCCCGAGAAGGTAAGGCCTCAACCAACATCGCCCTCTGCCTTCCAAAGAGTCGAGGAGACCCCAGCAGGAAAATTGTGTGTGTGTTTATTTCCATCTTTCTTTCCGAGTTTTTTTTTAAAGTTTTGTAAGGAACGGATGCTTGGGTGAGTGAGTGCAAGTGTGGCTTGGCCTGAATTTACAGACACTTTCTTTGCAAACATGAGTAGGCAAGTGGGTATTTCAAAAGTGGGTGCATGGAGCCGCTCGTTGCTTTTCCAAGCTGGCAGCTGTGGCTCCTGAGCTTGAGGCAAAAAGAAGGGCAGAAGCACACTGCAGAGGACAGCGTTCAGCCTTGCAAGAGGGCAGTGGACGTCGGAGGAGCCGACACAGCACAAGAGGCTCGGAATCGGCGCACTCTTCGCCTACGGCCATACCACCCTGAATGCGCCCGATCTCGTCCGATCTCGGAAGCTAAGCAGGGTCGGGCCTGGTTAGTACTTGGATGGGAGACCGCCTGGGAATACCAGGTGCTGTAGGCATTTTGCTACTCTGTGCCCGATAGGCGGCGTTCGTCTTCCCCGTCTTGAACTACATTTTTCCTCCATTCCGCTTTTAATTTTAACAAACACGGCGCGTGAAAAAGGCACAGGGGCAGACAGCAGCCCTCGCTCCAATGCAGAGCCCCGTCAGAGGCGGACACGTTGTCGCCAAACTAACTTGGAGCAGCAGGAGACTGAAGCCAGGGCAGCAGCTCGCCGCCTCGGGTGGGTGGATGCAGCCAGAAAGGGCCACTCGTGTCCCTGGCAAAGCACCTCCAGCGTCTCCCCGTTTTCTCTCCAGTGGACGCGCAAGGCCCCCTACAGCTAGGGGAGGCAAGTGGATGGGCCTCATCTGCATATGTGGGCTCTAGAGGAAGAGTGCACCCTGGGAGACAAGGGGACACTTGGAGCGGGAAGTGCTCACGGGGGAGAAGTGCCTACAAGAGGCAGGAAGGGAGGGAGGCCACATCATGCCTCTCCATAGCCAGGCCTCTGGATGATGGGGCAGAAGCGGCCGTCACCCTAAGCTTCCTAGAAGTCCCAGCTGGGCCCCATGCTACCTAATATCTCGCCTGATCGAGCCTGGTCGAGCACTGGTCGAGCCTTCAGCCAAGGGACACAGGAGCCAAGGGGTCTGGCCTCGAGCCTTCAACCGAGGGACCCAGGAGCCCAGGGTCTGGCCTCAGTGCTTCCCAAGTCGGCCTTCAGCTGAAGCCTGCCTGGGCTGGGAGCCTCAGCTGCTGTTCCTGGGTGTGCTTCTTTCCTGCATGTGAAGGCCACCAGCGGCGAAGGTTGCCCTCCGCCTTCCAAGGAGTCGAGGGGATAGAAGCAGGAAAATTGTGTGTGTGTTTATTTCTTCTTTTTTAGAGATTCTTTCTATTTTTGTAAGGAACTGACGCCTGGGTGAGTGCTAGTGTGGCTTGAGGTGAATTTACGGGCAGCTTCTTTGCAAACTTTTGCCAAACCAACTTGGAGCAGCACTGGGGTAGAGAGTCAGCATTCCGCTGATGCCTGCCTAGGCGTGGCTGGGCTGGGGGCCTCAGCTGCTGTTACTGGGCCTGCTTCTTTCCTGGTCTTGTAGGCCGCCAGCCAGAGAAGGTAAGGGCTTCAACCAACATCGCCCTCTGCCTTCCAAAGAGTCGAGGAGACCGCAGCAGGAAAATTGTGTGTGTGTTTATTTCTTCTTTTTTAGAGGTGCTTTCTATTTTTGTAAGGAACCGACGCCTGGGTGAGTGCTAGTGTGGCGTGAGTTAAATTTACAGGCATCTTCTTTGCAAACTTTTGCCAAACCAATTTGGGGCAGCAGTGGGGTAGAGAGTCAGCCTTAAGCTGATGCCTGCCTAGGCGTGGCTGGGCTGGGGGCCTCAGCTGCTGTTACTGGGCCTGCTTCTTTCCTGGTCTTGTAGGCCGCCAGCCAGAGAAGGTAAGGGCTTCAACCAACATCGCCCTCTGCCTTCCAAAGAGTCGAGGAGACCGCAGCAGGAAAATTGTGTGTGTGTTTATTTCTTCTTTTTTAGAGGTGCTTTCTATTTTTGTAAGGAACCGACGCCTGGGTGAGTGCTAGTGTGGCGTGAGTTAAATTTACAGGCATCTTCTTTGCAAACTTTTGCCAAACCAATTTGGGGCAGCAGTGGGGTAGAGAGTCAGCCTTAAGCTGATGCCTGCCTGGGCTGGGCTGGGCTGGGGGCCTCAGCTGCTGTTACTGGGCCTGCTTCTTTCCTGGACTTGTAGGCCGCCAGCCCGAGAAGGTAAGGCCTCAACCAACATCGCCCTCTGCCTTCCAAAGAGTCGAGGGAATAGAAGCAGGAAAATTGTGTGTGTGTTTATTTCTTCTTTTTTAGAGATTCTTTCTATTTTTGTAAGGAACTGACGACTGGGTGAGTGCTAGTGTGGCTTGAGGTGAATTTACGGGCAGCTTCTTTGCAAACTTTTGCCAAACCAACTTGGAGCAGCACTGGGGTAGAGAGTCAGCCTTCCGCTGATGCCTGCCTAGGCGTGGCTGGGCTGGGGGCCTCAGCTGCTGTTACTGGCCCTGCTTCTTTCCTGGTCTTGTAGGCCGCCAGCCAGAGAAGGTAAGGGCTTCAACCAACATCGCCCTCTGCCTTCCAAAGAGTCGAGGAGACCGCAGCAGGAAAATTGTGTGTGTGTTTATTTCTTCTTTTTTTAGAGGTGCTTTCTATTTTTGTAAGGAACCGACGCCTGGGTGAGTGCTAGTGTGGCGTGAGTTACATTTACAGGCATCTTCTTTGCAAAATTTTGCCAAACCAACTTGGACCAGCACTGGGGTAGAGAGTCAGCCTTCAGCTGATGGCTGCCTGGGCTGGGCTGGGCTGGTCTGGGGGCCTCAGCTGCTGTTACTGGGCATGCTTCTTTCCTGGACTTGTAGGCCACCAGCCGGAGAAGGTAAGGGCCTCAACCAACATCGCCCTCTGCCTTTCAAAGAGTCGAGGAGACCCCAGCAGGAAAATTGTGTGTGTGTTTATTTCTTCTTTTTTAGAGGTGCTTTCTATTTTTGTAAGGAACCGACGCCTGGGTGAGTGCTAGTGTGGCGTGAGTTAAATTTACAGGCATCTTCTTTGCAAACTTTTGCCAAACCAATTTGGGGCAGCAGTGGGGTAGAGAGTCAGCCTTAAGCTGATGCCTGCCTGGGCTGGGCTGGGGGCCTCAGCTGCTGTTACTGGGCCTGCTTCTTTCCTGGACTTGTAGGCCGCCAGCCCGAGAAGGTAAGGCCTCAACCAACATCGCCCTCTGCCTTCCAAAGAGTCGAGGAGACCCCAGCAGGAAAATTGTGTGTGTGTTTATTTCCATCTTTCTTTCCGAGTTTTTTTTTAAAGTTTTGTAAGGAACGGATGCTTGGGTGAGTGAGTGCAAGTGTGGCTTGGCCTGAATTTACAGACACTTTCTTTGCAAACATGAGTAGGCAAGTGGGTATTTCAAAAGTGGGTGCATGGAGCCGCTCGTTGCTTTTCCAAGCTGGCAGCTGTGGCTCCTGAGCTTGAGGCAAAAAGAAGGGCAGAAGCACACTGCAGAGGACAGCGTTCAGCCTTGCAAGAGGGCAGTGGACGTTGGAGGAGCCGACACAGCACAAGAGGCTCGGAATCGGCGCACTCTTCGCCTACGGCCATACCACCCTGAATGCGCCCGATCTCGTCCGATCTCGGAAGCTAAGCAGGGTCGGGCCTGGTTAGTACTTGGATGGGAGACCGCCTGGGAATACCAGGTGCTGTAGGCATTTTGCTACTCTGTGCCCGATAGGCGGCGTTCGTCTTCCCCGTCTTGAACTACATTTTTCCTCCATTCCGCTTTTAATTTTAACAAACACGGCGCGTGAAAAAGGCACAGGGGCAGACAGCAGCCCTCGCTCCAATGCAGAGCCCCGTCAGAGGCGGACACGTTGTCGCCAAACTAACTTGGAGCAGCAGGAGACTGAAGCCAGGGCAGCAGCTCGCCGCCTCGGGTGGGTGGATGCAGCCAGAAAGGGCCACTCGTGTCCCTGGCAAAGCACCTCCAGCGTCTCCCCGTTTTCTCTCCAGTGGACGCGCAAGGCCCCCTACAGCTAGGGGAGGCAAGTGGATGGGCCTCATCTGCATATGTGGGCTCTAGAGGAAGAGTGCACCCTGGGAGACAAGGGGACACTTGGAGCGGGAAGTGCTCACGGGGGAGAAGTGCCTACAAGAGGCAGGAAGGGAGGGAGGCCACATCATGCCTCTCCATAGCCAGGCCTCTGGATGATGGGGCAGAAGCGGCCGTCACCCTAAGCTTCCTAGAAGTCCCAGCTGGGCCCCATGCTACCTAATATCTCGCCTGATCGAGCCTGGTCGAGCACTGGTCGAGCCTTCAGCCAAGGGACACAGGAGCCAAGGGGTCTGGCCTCGAGCCTTCAACCGAGGGACCCAGGAGCCCAGGGTCTGGCCTCAGTGCTTCCCAAGTCGGCCTTCAGCTGAAGCCTGCCTGGGCTGGGAGCCTCAGCTGCTGTTCCTGGGTGTGCTTCTTTCCTGCATGTGAAGGCCACCAGCGGCGAAGGTTGCCCTCCGCCTTCCAAGGAGTCGAGGGGATAGAAGCAGGAAAATTGTGTGTGTGTTTATTTCTTCTTTTTTAGAGATTCTTTCTATTTTTGTAAGGAACTGACGCCTGGGTGAGTGCTAGTGTGGCTTGAGGTGAATTTACGGGCAGCTTCTTTGCAAACTTTTGCCAAACCAACTTGGAGCAGCACTGGGGTAGAGAGTCAGCATTCCGCTGATGCCTGCCTAGGCGTGGCTGGGCTGGGGGCCTCAGCTGCTGTTACTGGGCCTGCTTCTTTCCTGGTCTTGTAGGCCGCCAGCCAGAGAAGGTAAGGGCTTCAACCAACATCGCCCTCTGCCTTCCAAAGAGTCGAGGAGACCGCAGCAGGAAAATTGTGTGTGTGTTTATTTCTTCTTTTTTAGAGGTGCTTTCTATTTTTGTAAGGAACCGACGCCTGGGTGAGTGCTAGTGTGGCGTGAGTTAAATTTACAGGCATCTTCTTTGCAAACTTTTGCCAAACCAATTTGGGGCAGCAGTGGGGTAGAGAGTCAGCCTTAAGCTGATGCCTGCCTAGGCGTGGCTGGGCTGGGGGCCTCAGCTGCTGTTACTGGGCCTGCTTCTTTCCTGGTCTTGTAGGCCGCCAGCCAGAGAAGGTAAGGGCTTCAACCAACATCGCCCTCTGCCTTCCAAAGAGTCGAGGAGACCGCAGCAGGAAAATTGTGTGTGTGTTTATTTCTTCTTTTTTTAGAGGTGCTTTCTATTTTTGTAAGGAACCGACGCCTGGGTGAGTGCTAGTGTGGCGTGAGTTACATTTACAGGCATCTTCTTTGCAAAATTTTGCCAAACCAACTTGGACCAGCACTGGGGTAGAGAGTCAGCCTTCAGCTGATGGCTGCCTGGGCTGGGCTGGGCTGGTCTGGGGGCCTCAGCTGCTGTTACTGGGCATGCTTCTTTCCTGGACTTGTAGGCCACCAGCCGGAGAAGGTAAGGGCCTCAACCAACATCGCCCTCTGCCTTTCAAAGAGTCGAGGAGACCCCAGCAGGAAAATTGTGTGTGTGTTTATTTCTTCTTTTTTAGAGGTGCTTTCTATTTTTGTAAGGAACCGACGCCTGGGTGAGTGCTAGTGTGGCGTGAGTTAAATTTACAGGCATCTTCTTTGCAAACTTTTGCCAAACCAATTTGGGGCAGCAGTGGGGTAGAGAGTCAGCCTTAAGCTGATGCCTGCCTGGGCTGGGCTGGGCTGGGGGCCTCAGCTGCTGTTACTGGGCCTGCTTCTTTCCTGGACTTGTAGGCCGCCAGCCCGAGAAGGTAAGGCCTCAACCAACATCGCCCTCTGCCTTCCAAAGAGTCGAGGGGATAGAAGCAGGAAAATTGTGTGTGTGTTTATTTCTTCTTTTTTAGAGATTCTTTCTATTTTTGTAAGGAACTGACGACTGGGTGAGTGCTAGTGTGGCTTGAGGTGAATTTACGGGCAGCTTCTTTGCAAACTTTTGCCAAACCAACTTGGAGCAGCACTGGGGTAGAGAGTCAGCCTTCCGCTGATGCCTGCCTAGGCGTGGCTGGGCTGGGGGCCTCAGCTGCTGTTACTGGGCCTGCTTCTTTCCTGGTCTTGTAGGCCGCCAGCCAGAGAAGGTAAGGGCTTCAACCAACATCGCCCTCTGCCTTCCAAAGAGTCGAGGAGACCGCAGCAGGAAAATTGTGTGTGTGTTTATTTCTTCTTTTTTAGAGGTGCTTTCTATTTTTGTAAGGAACCGACGCCTGGGTGAGTGCTAGTGTGGCGTGAGTTAAATTTACAGGCATCTTCTTTGCAAACTTTTGCCAAACCAATTTGGGGCAGCAGTGGGGTAGAGAGTCAGCCTTAAGCTGATGCCTGCCTGGGCTGGGCTGGGCTGGGGGCCTCAGCTGCTGTTACTGGGCCTGCTTCTTTCCTGGACTTGTAGGCCGCCAGCCCGAGAAGGTAAGGCCTCAACCAACATCGCCCTCTGCCTTCCAAAGAGTCGAGGGAATAGAAGCAGGAAAATTGTGTGTGTGTTTATTTCTTCTTTTTTAGAGATTCTTTCTATTTTTGTAAGGAACTGACGACTGGGTGAGTGCTAGTGTGGCTTGAGGTGAATTTACGGGCAGCTTCTTTGCAAACTTTTGCCAAACCAACTTGGAGCAGCACTGGGGTAGAGAGTCAGCCTTCCGCTGATGCCTGCCTAGGCGTGGCTGGGCTGGGGGCCTCAGCTGCTGTTACTGGCCCTGCTTCTTTCCTGGTCTTGTAGGCCGCCAGCCAGAGAAGGTAAGGGCTTCAACCAACATCGCCCTCTGCCTTCCAAAGAGTCGAGGAGACCGCAGCAGGAAAATTGTGTGTGTGTTTATTTCTTCTTTTTTTAGAGGTGCTTTCTATTTTTGTAAGGAACCGACGCCTGGGTGAGTGCTAGTGTGGCGTGAGTTACATTTACAGGCATCTTCTTTGCAAAATTTTGCCAAACCAACTTGGACCAGCACTGGGGTAGAGAGTCAGCCTTCAGCTGATGGCTGCCTGGGCTGGGCTGGGCTGGTCTGGGGGCCTCAGCTGCTGTTACTGGGCATGCTTCTTTCCTGGACTTGTAGGCCACCAGCCGGAGAAGGTAAGGGCCTCAACCAACATCGCCCTCTGCCTTTCAAAGAGTCGAGGAGACCCCAGCAGGAAAATTGTGTGTGTGTTTATTTCTTCTTTTTTAGAGGTGCTTTCTATTTTTGTAAGGAACCGACGCCTGGGTGAGTGCTAGTGTGGCGTGAGTTAAATTTACAGGCATCTTCTTTGCAAACTTTTGCCAAACCAATTTGGGGCAGCAGTGGGGTAGAGAGTCAGCCTTAAGCTGATGCCTGCCTGGGCTGGGCTGGGGGCCTCAGCTGCTGTTACTGGGCCTGCTTCTTTCCTGGACTTGTAGGCCGCCAGCCCGAGAAGGTAAGGCCTCAACCAACATCGCCCTCTGCCTTCCAAAGAGTCGAGGAGACCCCAGCAGGAAAATTGTGTGTGTGTTTATTTCCATCTTTCTTTCCGAGTTTTTTTTTAAAGTTTTGTAAGGAACGGATGCTTGGGTGAGTGAGTGCAAGTGTGGCTTGGCCTGAATTTACAGACACTTTCTTTGCAAACATGAGTAGGCAAGTGGGTATTTCAAAAGTGGGTGCATGGAGCCGCTCGTTGCTTTTCCAAGCTGGCAGCTGTGGCTCCTGAGCTTGAGGCAAAAAGAAGGGCAGAAGCACACTGCAGAGGACAGCGTTCAGCCTTGCAAGAGGGCAGTGGACGTCGGAGGAGCCGACACAGCACAAGAGGCTCGGAATCGGCGCACTCTTCGCCTACGGCCATACCACCCTGAATGCGCCCGATCTCGTCCGATCTCGGAAGCTAAGCAGGGTCGGGCCTGGTTAGTACTTGGATGGGAGACCGCCTGGGAATACCAGGTGCTGTAGGCATTTTGCTACTCTGTGCCCGATAGGCGGCGTTCGTCTTCCCCGTCTTGAACTACATTTTTCCTCCATTCCGCTTTTAATTTTAACAAACACGGCGCGTGAAAAAGGCACAGGGGCAGACAGCAGCCCTCGCTCCAATGCAGAGCCCCGTCAGAGGCGGACACGTTGTCGCCAAACTAACTTGGAGCAGCAGGAGACTGAAGCCAGGGCAGCAGCTCGCCGCCTCGGGTGGGTGGATGCAGCCAGAAAGGGCCACTCGTGTCCCTGGCAAAGCACCTCCAGCGTCTCCCCGTTTTCTCTCCAGTGGACGCGCAAGGCCCCCTACAGCTAGGGGAGGCAAGTGGATGGGCCTCATCTGCATATGTGGGCTCTAGAGGAAGAGTGCACCCTGGGAGACAAGGGGACACTTGGAGCGGGAAGTGCTCACGGGGGAGAAGTGCCTACAAGAGGCAGGAAGGGAGGGAGGCCACATCATGCCTCTCCATAGCCAGGCCTCTGGATGATGGGGCAGAAGCGGCCGTCACCCTAAGCTTCCTAGAAGTCCCAGCTGGGCCCCATGCTACCTAATATCTCGCCTGATCGAGCCTGGTCGAGCACTGGTCGAGCCTTCAGCCAAGGGACACAGGAGCCAAGGGGTCTGGCCTCGAGCCTTCAACCGAGGGACCCAGGAGCCCAGGGTCTGGCCTCAGTGCTTCCCAAGTCGGCCTTCAGCTGAAGCCTGCCTGGGCTGGGAGCCTCAGCTGCTGTTCCTGGGTGTGCTTCTTTCCTGCATGTGAAGGCCACCAGCGGCGAAGGTTGCCCTCCGCCTTCCAAGGAGTCGAGGGGATAGAAGCAGGAAAATTGTGTGTGTGTTTATTTCTTCTTTTTTAGAGATTCTTTCTATTTTTGTAAGGAACTGACGCCTGGGTGAGTGCTAGTGTGGCTTGAGGTGAATTTACGGGCAGCTTCTTTGCAAACTTTTGCCAAACCAACTTGGAGCAGCACTGGGGTAGAGAGTCAGCATTCCGCTGATGCCTGCCTAGGCGTGGCTGGGCTGGGGGCCTCAGCTGCTGTTACTGGGCCTGCTTCTTTCCTGGTCTTGTAGGCCGCCAGCCAGAGAAGGTAAGGGCTTCAACCAACATCGCCCTCTGCCTTCCAAAGAGTCGAGGAGACCGCAGCAGGAAAATTGTGTGTGTGTTTATTTCTTCTTTTTTAGAGGTGCTTTCTATTTTTGTAAGGAACCGACGCCTGGGTGAGTGCTAGTGTGGCGTGAGTTAAATTTACAGGCATCTTCTTTGCAAACTTTTGCCAAACCAATTTGGGGCAGCAGTGGGGTAGAGAGTCAGCCTTAAGCTGATGCCTGCCTAGGCGTGGCTGGGCTGGGGGCCTCAGCTGCTGTTACTGGGCCTGCTTCTTTCCTGGTCTTGTAGGCCGCCAGCCAGAGAAGGTAAGGGCTTCAACCAACATCGCCCTCTGCCTTCCAAAGAGTCGAGGAGACCGCAGCAGGAAAATTGTGTGTGTGTTTATTTCTTCTTTTTTTAGAGGTGCTTTCTATTTTTGTAAGGAACCGACGCCTGGGTGAGTGCTAGTGTGGCGTGAGTTACATTTACAGGCATCTTCTTTGCAAAATTTTGCCAAACCAACTTGGACCAGCACTGGGGTAGAGAGTCAGCCTTCAGCTGATGGCTGCCTGGGCTGGGCTGGGCTGGTCTGGGGGCCTCAGCTGCTGTTACTGGGCATGCTTCTTTCCTGGACTTGTAGGCCACCAGCCGGAGAAGGTAAGGGCCTCAACCAACATCGCCCTCTGCCTTTCAAAGAGTCGAGGAGACCCCAGCAGGAAAATTGTGTGTGTGTTTATTTCTTCTTTTTTAGAGGTGCTTTCTATTTTTGTAAGGAACCGACGCCTGGGTGAGTGCTAGTGTGGCGTGAGTTAAATTTACAGGCATCTTCTTTGCAAACTTTTGCCAAACCAATTTGGGGCAGCAGTGGGGTAGAGAGTCAGCCTTAAGCTGATGCCTGCCTGGGCTGGGCTGGGCTGGGGGCCTCAGCTGCTGTTACTGGGCCTGCTTCTTTCCTGGACTTGTAGGCCGCCAGCCCGAGAAGGTAAGGCCTCAACCAACATCGCCCTCTGCCTTCCAAAGAGTCGAGGGGATAGAAGCAGGAAAATTGTGTGTGTGTTTATTTCTTCTTTTTTAGAGATTCTTTCTATTTTTGTAAGGAACTGACGACTGGGTGAGTGCTAGTGTGGCTTGAGGTGAATTTACGGGCAGCTTCTTTGCAAACTTTTGCCAAACCAACTTGGAGCAGCACTGGGGTAGAGAGTCAGCCTTCCGCTGATGCCTGCCTAGGCGTGGCTGGGCTGGGGGCCTCAGCTGCTGTTACTGGGCCTGCTTCTTTCCTGGTCTTGTAGGCCGCCAGCCAGAGAAGGTAAGGGCTTCAACCAACATCGCCCTCTGCCTTCCAAAGAGTCGAGGAGACCGCAGCAGGAAAATTGTGTGTGTGTTTATTTCTTCTTTTTTAGAGGTGCTTTCTATTTTTGTAAGGAACCGACGCCTGGGTGAGTGCTAGTGTGGCGTGAGTTAAATTTACAGGCATCTTCTTTGCAAACTTTTGCCAAACCAATTTGGGGCAGCAGTGGGGTAGAGAGTCAGCCTTAAGCTGATGCCTGCCTGGGCTGGGCTGGGCTGGGGGCCTCAGCTGCTGTTACTGGGCCTGCTTCTTTCCTGGACTTGTAGGCCGCCAGCCCGAGAAGGTAAGGCCTCAACCAACATCGCCCTCTGCCTTCCAAAGAGTCGAGGGAATAGAAGCAGGAAAATTGTGTGTGTGTTTATTTCTTCTTTTTTAGAGATTCTTTCTATTTTTGTAAGGAACTGACGACTGGGTGAGTGCTAGTGTGGCTTGAGGTGAATTTACGGGCAGCTTCTTTGCAAACTTTTGCCAAACCAACTTGGAGCAGCACTGGGGTAGAGAGTCAGCCTTCCGCTGATGCCTGCCTAGGCGTGGCTGGGCTGGGGGCCTCAGCTGCTGTTACTGGCCCTGCTTCTTTCCTGGTCTTGTAGGCCGCCAGCCAGAGAAGGTAAGGGCTTCAACCAACATCGCCCTCTGCCTTCCAAAGAGTCGAGGAGACCGCAGCAGGAAAATTGTGTGTGTGTTTATTTCTTCTTTTTTTAGAGGTGCTTTCTATTTTTGTAAGGAACCGACGCCTGGGTGAGTGCTAGTGTGGCGTGAGTTACATTTACAGGCATCTTCTTTGCAAAATTTTGCCAAACCAACTTGGACCAGCACTGGGGTAGAGAGTCAGCCTTCAGCTGATGGCTGCCTGGGCTGGGCTGGGCTGGTCTGGGGGCCTCAGCTGCTGTTACTGGGCATGCTTCTTTCCTGGACTTGTAGGCCACCAGCCGGAGAAGGTAAGGGCCTCAACCAACATCGCCCTCTGCCTTTCAAAGAGTCGAGGAGACCCCAGCAGGAAAATTGTGTGTGTGTTTATTTCTTCTTTTTTAGAGGTGCTTTCTATTTTTGTAAGGAACCGACGCCTGGGTGAGTGCTAGTGTGGCGTGAGTTAAATTTACAGGCATCTTCTTTGCAAACTTTTGCCAAACCAATTTGGGGCAGCAGTGGGGTAGAGAGTCAGCCTTAAGCTGATGCCTGCCTGGGCTGGGCTGGGGGCCTCAGCTGCTGTTACTGGGCCTGCTTCTTTCCTGGACTTGTAGGCCGCCAGCCCGAGAAGGTAAGGCCTCAACCAACATCGCCCTCTGCCTTCCAAAGAGTCGAGGAGACCCCAGCAGGAAAATTGTGTGTGTGTTTATTTCCATCTTTCTTTCCGAGTTTTTTTTTAAAGTTTTGTAAGGAACGGATGCTTGGGTGAGTGAGTGCAAGTGTGGCTTGGCCTGAATTTACAGACACTTTCTTTGCAAACATGAGTAGGCAAGTGGGTATTTCAAAAGTGGGTGCATGGAGCCGCTCGTTGCTTTTCCAAGCTGGCAGCTGTGGCTCCTGAGCTTGAGGCAAAAAGAAGGGCAGAAGCACACTGCAGAGGACAGCGTTCAGCCTTGCAAGAGGGCAGTGGACGTCGGAGGAGCCGACACAGCACAAGAGGCTCGGAATCGGCGCACTCTTCGCCTACGGCCATACCACCCTGAATGCGCCCGATCTCGTCCGATCTCGGAAGCTAAGCAGGGTCGGGCCTGGTTAGTACTTGGATGGGAGACCGCCTGGGAATACCAGGTGCTGTAGGCATTTTGCTACTCTGTGCCCGATAGGCGGCGTTCGTCTTCCCCGTCTTGAACTACATTTTTCCTCCATTCCGCTTTTAATTTTAACAAACACGGCGCGTGAAAAAGGCACAGGGGCAGACAGCAGCCCTCGCTCCAATGCAGAGCCCCGTCAGAGGCGGACACGTTGTCGCCAAACTAACTTGGAGCAGCAGGAGACTGAAGCCAGGGCAGCAGCTCGCCGCCTCGGGTGGGTGGATGCAGCCAGAAAGGGCCACTCGTGTCCCTGGCAAAGCACCTCCAGCGTCTCCCCGTTTTCTCTCCAGTGGACGCGCAAGGCCCCCTACAGCTAGGGGAGGCAAGTGGATGGGCCTCATCTGCATATGTGGGCTCTAGAGGAAGAGTGCACCCTGGGAGACAAGGGGACACTTGGAGCGGGAAGTGCTCACGGGGGAGAAGTGCCTACAAGAGGCAGGAAGGGAGGGAGGCCACATCATGCCTCTCCATAGCCAGGCCTCTGGATGATGGGGCAGAAGCGGCCGTCACCCTAAGCTTCCTAGAAGTCCCAGCTGGGCCCCATGCTACCTAATATCTCGCCTGATCGAGCCTGGTCGAGCACTGGTCGAGCCTTCAGCCAAGGGACACAGGAGCCAAGGGGTCTGGCCTCGAGCCTTCAACCGAGGGACCCAGGAGCCCAGGGTCTGGCCTCAGTGCTTCCCAAGTCGGCCTTCAGCTGAAGCCTGCCTGGGCTGGGAGCCTCAGCTGCTGTTCCTGGGTGTGCTTCTTTCCTGCATGTGAAGGCCACCAGCGGCGAAGGTTGCCCTCCGCCTTCCAAGGAGTCGAGGGGATAGAAGCAGGAAAATTGTGTGTGTGTTTATTTCTTCTTTTTTAGAGATTCTTTCTATTTTTGTAAGGAACTGACGCCTGGGTGAGTGCTAGTGTGGCTTGAGGTGAATTTACGGGCAGCTTCTTTGCAAACTTTTGCCAAACCAACTTGGAGCAGCACTGGGGTAGAGAGTCAGCATTCCGCTGATGCCTGCCTAGGCGTGGCTGGGCTGGGGGCCTCAGCTGCTGTTACTGGGCCTGCTTCTTTCCTGGTCTTGTAGGCCGCCAGCCAGAGAAGGTAAGGGCTTCAACCAACATCGCCCTCTGCCTTCCAAAGAGTCGAGGAGACCGCAGCAGGAAAATTGTGTGTGTGTTTATTTCTTCTTTTTTAGAGGTGCTTTCTATTTTTGTAAGGAACCGACGCCTGGGTGAGTGCTAGTGTGGCGTGAGTTAAATTTACAGGCATCTTCTTTGCAAACTTTTGCCAAACCAATTTGGGGCAGCAGTGGGGTAGAGAGTCAGCCTTAAGCTGATGCCTGCCTAGGCGTGGCTGGGCTGGGGGCCTCAGCTGCTGTTACTGGGCCTGCTTCTTTCCTGGTCTTGTAGGCCGCCAGCCAGAGAAGGTAAGGGCTTCAACCAACATCGCCCTCTGCCTTCCAAAGAGTCGAGGAGACCGCAGCAGGAAAATTGTGTGTGTGTTTATTTCTTCTTTTTTAGAGGTGCTTTCTATTTTTGTAAGGAACCGACGCCTGGGTGAGTGCTAGTGTGGCGTGAGTTAAATTTACAGGCATCTTCTTTGCAAACTTTTGCCAAACCAATTTGGGGCAGCAGTGGGGTAGAGAGTCAGCCTTAAGCTGATGCCTGCCTGGGCTGGGCTGGGCTGGGGGCCTCAGCTGCTGTTACTGGGCCTGCTTCTTTCCTGGACTTGTAGGCCGCCAGCCCGAGAAGGTAAGGCCTCAACCAACATCGCCCTCTGCCTTCCAAAGAGTCGAGGGAATAGAAGCAGGAAAATTGTGTGTGTGTTTATTTCTTCTTTTTTAGAGATTCTTTCTATTTTTGTAAGGAACTGACGACTGGGTGAGTGCTAGTGTGGCTTGAGGTGAATTTACGGGCAGCTTCTTTGCAAACTTTTGCCAAACCAACTTGGAGCAGCACTGGGGTAGAGAGTCAGCCTTCCGCTGATGCCTGCCTAGGCGTGGCTGGGCTGGGGGCCTCAGCTGCTGTTACTGGCCCTGCTTCTTTCCTGGTCTTGTAGGCCGCCAGCCAGAGAAGGTAAGGGCTTCAACCAACATCGCCCTCTGCCTTCCAAAGAGTCGAGGAGACCGCAGCAGGAAAATTGTGTGTGTGTTTATTTCTTCTTTTTTTAGAGGTGCTTTCTATTTTTGTAAGGAACCGACGCCTGGGTGAGTGCTAGTGTGGCGTGAGTTACATTTACAGGCATCTTCTTTGCAAAATTTTGCCAAACCAACTTGGACCAGCACTGGGGTAGAGAGTCAGCCTTCAGCTGATGGCTGCCTGGGCTGGGCTGGGCTGGTCTGGGGGCCTCAGCTGCTGTTACTGGGCATGCTTCTTTCCTGGACTTGTAGGCCACCAGCCGGAGAAGGTAAGGGCCTCAACCAACATCGCCCTCTGCCTTTCAAAGAGTCGAGGAGACCCCAGCAGGAAAATTGTGTGTGTGTTTATTTCTTCTTTTTTAGAGGTGCTTTCTATTTTTGTAAGGAACCGACGCCTGGGTGAGTGCTAGTGTGGCGTGAGTTAAATTTACAGGCATCTTCTTTGCAAACTTTTGCCAAACCAATTTGGGGCAGCAGTGGGGTAGAGAGTCAGCCTTAAGCTGATGCCTGCCTGGGCTGGGCTGGGGGCCTCAGCTGCTGTTACTGGGCCTGCTTCTTTCCTGGACTTGTAGGCCGCCAGCCCGAGAAGGTAAGGCCTCAACCAACATCGCCCTCTGCCTTCCAAAGAGTCGAGGAGACCCCAGCAGGAAAATTGTGTGTGTGTTTATTTCCATCTTTCTTTCCGAGTTTTTTTTTAAAGTTTTGTAAGGAACGGATGCTTGGGTGAGTGAGTGCAAGTGTGGCTTGGCCTGAATTTACAGACACTTTCTTTGCAAACATGAGTAGGCAAGTGGGTATTTCAAAAGTGGGTGCATGGAGCCGCTCGTTGCTTTTCCAAGCTGGCAGCTGTGGCTCCTGAGCTTGAGGCAAAAAGAAGGGCAGAAGCACACTGCAGAGGACAGCGTTCAGCCTTGCAAGAGGGCAGTGGACGTTGGAGGAGCCGACACAGCACAAGAGGCTCGGAATCGGCGCACTCTTCGCCTACGGCCATACCACCCTGAATGCGCCCGATCTCGTCCGATCTCGGAAGCTAAGCAGGGTCGGGCCTGGTTAGTACTTGGATGGGAGACCGCCTGGGAATACCAGGTGCTGTAGGCATTTTGCTACTCTGTGCCCGATAGGCGGCGTTCGTCTTCCCCGTCTTGAACTACATTTTTCCTCCATTCCGCTTTTAATTTTAACAAACACGGCGCGTGAAAAAGGCACAGGGGCAGACAGCAGCCCTCGCTCCAATGCAGAGCCCCGTCAGAGGCGGACACGTTGTCGCCAAACTAACTTGGAGCAGCAGGAGACTGAAGCCAGGGCAGCAGCTCGCCGCCTCGGGTGGGTGGATGCAGCCAGAAAGGGCCACTCGTGTCCCTGGCAAAGCACCTCCAGCGTCTCCCCGTTTTCTCTCCAGTGGACGCGCAAGGCCCCCTACAGCTAGGGGAGGCAAGTGGATGGGCCTCATCTGCATATGTGGGCTCTAGAGGAAGAGTGCACCCTGGGAGACAAGGGGACACTTGGAGCGGGAAGTGCTCACGGGGGAGAAGTGCCTACAAGAGGCAGGAAGGGAGGGAGGCCACATCATGCCTCTCCATAGCCAGGCCTCTGGATGATGGGGCAGAAGCGGCCGTCACCCTAAGCTTCCTAGAAGTCCCAGCTGGGCCCCATGCTACCTAATATCTCGCCTGATCGAGCCTGGTCGAGCACTGGTCGAGCCTTCAGCCAAGGGACACAGGAGCCAAGGGGTCTGGCCTCGAGCCTTCAACCGAGGGACCCAGGAGCCCAGGGTCTGGCCTCAGTGCTTCCCAAGTCGGCCTTCAGCTGAAGCCTGCCTGGGCTGGGAGCCTCAGCTGCTGTTCCTGGGTGTGCTTCTTTCCTGCATGTGAAGGCCACCAGCGGCGAAGGTTGCCCTCCGCCTTCCAAGGAGTCGAGGGGATAGAAGCAGGAAAATTGTGTGTGTGTTTATTTCTTCTTTTTTAGAGATTCTTTCTATTTTTGTAAGGAACTGACGCCTGGGTGAGTGCTAGTGTGGCTTGAGGTGAATTTACGGGCAGCTTCTTTGCAAACTTTTGCCAAACCAACTTGGAGCAGCACTGGGGTAGAGAGTCAGCATTCCGCTGATGCCTGCCTAGGCGTGGCTGGGCTGGGGGCCTCAGCTGCTGTTACTGGGCCTGCTTCTTTCCTGGTCTTGTAGGCCGCCAGCCAGAGAAGGTAAGGGCTTCAACCAACATCGCCCTCTGCCTTCCAAAGAGTCGAGGAGACCGCAGCAGGAAAATTGTGTGTGTGTTTATTTCTTCTTTTTTAGAGGTGCTTTCTATTTTTGTAAGGAACCGACGCCTGGGTGAGTGCTAGTGTGGCGTGAGTTAAATTTACAGGCATCTTCTTTGCAAACTTTTGCCAAACCAATTTGGGGCAGCAGTGGGGTAGAGAGTCAGCCTTAAGCTGATGCCTGCCTAGGCGTGGCTGGGCTGGGGGCCTCAGCTGCTGTTACTGGGCCTGCTTCTTTCCTGGTCTTGTAGGCCGCCAGCCAGAGAAGGTAAGGGCTTCAACCAACATCGCCCTCTGCCTTCCAAAGAGTCGAGGAGACCGCAGCAGGAAAATTGTGTGTGTGTTTATTTCTTCTTTTTTTAGAGGTGCTTTCTATTTTTGTAAGGAACCGACGCCTGGGTGAGTGCTAGTGTGGCGTGAGTTACATTTACAGGCATCTTCTTTGCAAAATTTTGCCAAACCAACTTGGACCAGCACTGGGGTAGAGAGTCAGCCTTCAGCTGATGGCTGCCTGGGCTGGGCTGGGCTGGTCTGGGGGCCTCAGCTGCTGTTACTGGGCATGCTTCTTTCCTGGACTTGTAGGCCACCAGCCGGAGAAGGTAAGGGCCTCAACCAACATCGCCCTCTGCCTTTCAAAGAGTCGAGGAGACCCCAGCAGGAAAATTGTGTGTGTGTTTATTTCTTCTTTTTTAGAGGTGCTTTCTATTTTTGTAAGGAACCGACGCCTGGGTGAGTGCTAGTGTGGCGTGAGTTAAATTTACAGGCATCTTCTTTGCAAACTTTTGCCAAACCAATTTGGGGCAGCAGTGGGGTAGAGAGTCAGCCTTAAGCTGATGCCTGCCTGGGCTGGGCTGGGCTGGGGGCCTCAGCTGCTGTTACTGGGCCTGCTTCTTTCCTGGACTTGTAGGCCGCCAGCCCGAGAAGGTAAGGCCTCAACCAACATCGCCCTCTGCCTTCCAAAGAGTCGAGGGGATAGAAGCAGGAAAATTGTGTGTGTGTTTATTTCTTCTTTTTTAGAGATTCTTTCTATTTTTGTAAGGAACTGACGACTGGGTGAGTGCTAGTGTGGCTTGAGGTGAATTTACGGGCAGCTTCTTTGCAAACTTTTGCCAAACCAACTTGGAGCAGCACTGGGGTAGAGAGTCAGCCTTCCGCTGATGCCTGCCTAGGCGTGGCTGGGCTGGGGGCCTCAGCTGCTGTTACTGGGCCTGCTTCTTTCCTGGTCTTGTAGGCCGCCAGCCAGAGAAGGTAAGGGCTTCAACCAACATCGCCCTCTGCCTTCCAAAGAGTCGAGGAGACCGCAGCAGGAAAATTGTGTGTGTGTTTATTTCTTCTTTTTTAGAGGTGCTTTCTATTTTTGTAAGGAACCGACGCCTGGGTGAGTGCTAGTGTGGCGTGAGTTAAATTTACAGGCATCTTCTTTGCAAACTTTTGCCAAACCAATTTGGGGCAGCAGTGGGGTAGAGAGTCAGCCTTAAGCTGATGCCTGCCTGGGCTGGGCTGGGCTGGGGGCCTCAGCTGCTGTTACTGGGCCTGCTTCTTTCCTGGACTTGTAGGCCGCCAGCCCGAGAAGGTAAGGCCTCAACCAACATCGCCCTCTGCCTTCCAAAGAGTCGAGGGAATAGAAGCAGGAAAATTGTGTGTGTGTTTATTTCTTCTTTTTTAGAGATTCTTTCTATTTTTGTAAGGAACTGACGACTGGGTGAGTGCTAGTGTGGCTTGAGGTGAATTTACGGGCAGCTTCTTTGCAAACTTTTGCCAAACCAACTTGGAGCAGCACTGGGGTAGAGAGTCAGCCTTCCGCTGATGCCTGCCTAGGCGTGGCTGGGCTGGGGGCCTCAGCTGCTGTTACTGGCCCTGCTTCTTTCCTGGTCTTGTAGGCCGCCAGCCAGAGAAGGTAAGGGCTTCAACCAACATCGCCCTCTGCCTTCCAAAGAGTCGAGGAGACCGCAGCAGGAAAATTGTGTGTGTGTTTATTTCTTCTTTTTTTAGAGGTGCTTTCTATTTTTGTAAGGAACCGACGCCTGGGTGAGTGCTAGTGTGGCGTGAGTTACATTTACAGGCATCTTCTTTGCAAAATTTTGCCAAACCAACTTGGACCAGCACTGGGGTAGAGAGTCAGCCTTCAGCTGATGGCTGCCTGGGCTGGGCTGGGCTGGTCTGGGGGCCTCAGCTGCTGTTACTGGGCATGCTTCTTTCCTGGACTTGTAGGCCACCAGCCGGAGAAGGTAAGGGCCTCAACCAACATCGCCCTCTGCCTTTCAAAGAGTCGAGGAGACCCCAGCAGGAAAATTGTGTGTGTGTTTATTTCTTCTTTTTTAGAGGTGCTTTCTATTTTTGTAAGGAACCGACGCCTGGGTGAGTGCTAGTGTGGCGTGAGTTAAATTTACAGGCATCTTCTTTGCAAACTTTTGCCAAACCAATTTGGGGCAGCAGTGGGGTAGAGAGTCAGCCTTAAGCTGATGCCTGCCTGGGCTGGGCTGGGGGCCTCAGCTGCTGTTACTGGGCCTGCTTCTTTCCTGGACTTGTAGGCCGCCAGCCCGAGAAGGTAAGGCCTCAACCAACATCGCCCTCTGCCTTCCAAAGAGTCGAGGAGACCCCAGCAGGAAAATTGTGTGTGTGTTTATTTCCATCTTTCTTTCCGAGTTTTTTTTTAAAGTTTTGTAAGGAACGGATGCTTGGGTGAGTGAGTGCAAGTGTGGCTTGGCCTGAATTTACAGACACTTTCTTTGCAAACATGAGTAGGCAAGTGGGTATTTCAAAAGTGGGTGCATGGAGCCGCTCGTTGCTTTTCCAAGCTGGCAGCTGTGGCTCCTGAGCTTGAGGCAAAAAGAAGGGCAGAAGCACACTGCAGAGGACAGCGTTCAGCCTTGCAAGAGGGCAGTGGACGTCGGAGGAGCCGACACAGCACAAGAGGCTCGGAATCGGCGCACTCTTCGCCTACGGCCATACCACCCTGAATGCGCCCGATCTCGTCCGATCTCGGAAGCTAAGCAGGGTCGGGCCTGGTTAGTACTTGGATGGGAGACCGCCTGGGAATACCAGGTGCTGTAGGCATTTTGCTACTCTGTGCCCGATAGGCGGCGTTCGTCTTCCCCGTCTTGAACTACATTTTTCCTCCATTCCGCTTTTAATTTTAACAAACACGGCGCGTGAAAAAGGCACAGGGGCAGACAGCAGCCCTCGCTCCAATGCAGAGCCCCGTCAGAGGCGGACACGTTGTCGCCAAACTAACTTGGAGCAGCAGGAGACTGAAGCCAGGGCAGCAGCTCGCCGCCTCGGGTGGGTGGATGCAGCCAGAAAGGGCCACTCGTGTCCCTGGCAAAGCACCTCCAGCGTCTCCCCGTTTTCTCTCCAGTGGACGCGCAAGGCCCCCTACAGCTAGGGGAGGCAAGTGGATGGGCCTCATCTGCATATGTGGGCTCTAGAGGAAGAGTGCACCCTGGGAGACAAGGGGACACTTGGAGCGGGAAGTGCTCACGGGGGAGAAGTGCCTACAAGAGGCAGGAAGGGAGGGAGGCCACATCATGCCTCTCCATAGCCAGGCCTCTGGATGATGGGGCAGAAGCGGCCGTCACCCTAAGCTTCCTAGAAGTCCCAGCTGGGCCCCATGCTACCTAATATCTCGCCTGATCGAGCCTGGTCGAGCACTGGTCGAGCCTTCAGCCAAGGGACACAGGAGCCAAGGGGTCTGGCCTCGAGCCTTCAACCGAGGGACCCAGGAGCCCAAGGTCTGGCCTCAGTGCTTCCCAAGTCGGCCTTCAGCTGAAGCCTGCCTGGGCTGGGAGCCTCAGCTGCTGTTCCTGGGTGTGCTTCTTTCCTGCATGTGAAGGCCACCAGCGGCGAAGGTTGCCCTCCGCCTTCCAAGGAGTCGAGGGGATAGAAGCAGGAAAATTGTGTGTGTGTTTATTTCTTCTTTTTTAGAGATTCTTTCTATTTTTGTAAGGAACTGACGCCTGGGTGAGTGCTAGTGTGGCTTGAGGTGAATTTACGGGCAGCTTCTTTGCAAACTTTTGCCAAACCAACTTGGAGCAGCACTGGGGTAGAGAGTCAGCCTTCCGCTGATGCCTGCCTAGGCGTGGCTGGGCTGGGGGCCTCAGCTGCTGTTACTGGGCCTGCTTCTTTCCTGGTCTTGTAGGCCGCCAGCCAGAGAAGGTAAGGGCTTCAACCAACATCGCCCTCTGCCTTCCAAAGAGTCGAGGAGACCGCAGCAGGAAAATTGTGTGTGTGTTTATTTCTTCTTTTTTAGAGGTGCTTTCTATTTTTGTAAGGAACCGACGCCTGGGTGAGTGCTAGTGTGGCGTGAGTTAAATTTACAGGCATCTTCTTTGCAAACTTTTGCCAAACCAATTTGGGGCAGCAGTGGGGTAGAGAGTCAGCCTTAAGCTGATGCCTGCCTGGGCTGGGCTGGGCTGGGGGCCTCAGCTGCTGTTACTGGGCCTGCTTCTTTCCTGGACTTGTAGGCCGCCAGCCCGAGAAGGTAAGGCCTCAACCAACATCGCCCTCTGCCTTCCAAAGAGTCGAGGGAATAGAAGCAGGAAAATTGTGTGTGTGTTTATTTCTTCTTTTTTAGAGATTCTTTCTATTTTTGTAAGGAACTGACGACTGGGTGAGTGCTAGTGTGGCTTGAGGTGAATTTACGGGCAGCTTCTTTGCAAACTTTTGCCAAACCAACTTGGAGCAGCACTGGGGTAGAGAGTCAGCCTTCCGCTGATGCCTGCCTAGGCGTGGCTGGGCTGGGGGCCTCAGCTGCTGTTACTGGGCCTGCTTCTTTCCTGGTCTTGTAGGCCGCCAGCCAGAGAAGGTAAGGGCTTCAACCAACATCGCCCTCTGCCTTCCAAAGAGTCGAGGAGACCGCAGCAGGAAAATTGTGTGTGTGTTTATTTCTTCTTTTTTTAGAGGTGCTTTCTATTTTTGTAAGGAACCGACGCCTGGGTGAGTGCTAGTGTGGCGTGAGTTACATTTACAGGCATCTTCTTTGCAAAATTTTGCCAAACCAACTTGGACCAGCACTGGGGTAGAGAGTCAGCCTTCAGCTGATGGCTGCCTGGGCTGGGCTGGGCTGGTCTGGGGGCCTCAGCTGCTGTTACTGGGCATGCTTCTTTCCTGGACTTGTAGGCCACCAGCCGGAGAAGGTAAGGGCCTCAACCAACATCGCCCTCTGCCTTTCAAAGAGTCGAGGAGACCCCAGCAGGAAAATTGTGTGTGTGTTTATTTCTTCTTTTTTAGAGGTGCTTTCTATTTTTGTAAGGAACCGACGCCTGGGTGAGTGCTAGTGTGGCGTGAGTTAAATTTACAGGCATCTTCTTTGCAAACTTTTGCCAAACCAATTTGGGGCAGCAGTGGGGTAGAGAGTCAGCCTTAAGCTGATGCCTGCCTGGGCTGGGCTGGGGGCCTCAGCTGCTGTTACTGGGCCTGCTTCTTTCCTGGACTTGTAGGCCGCCAGCCCGAGAAGGTAAGGCCTCAACCAACATCGCCCTCTGCCTTCCAAAGAGTCGAGGAGACCCCAGCAGGAAAATTGTGTGTGTGTTTATTTCCATCTTTCTTTCCGAGTTTTTTTTTAAAGTTTTGTAAGGAACGGATGCTTGGGTGAGTGAGTGCAAGTGTGGCTTGGCCTGAATTTACAGACACTTTCTTTGCAAACATGAGTAGGCAAGTGGGTATTTCAAAAGTGGGTGCATGGAGCCGCTCGTTGCTTTTCCAAGCTGGCAGCTGTGGCTCCTGAGCTTGAGGCAAAAAGAAGGGCAGAAGCACACTGCAGAGGACAGCGTTCAGCCTTGCAAGAGGGCAGTGGACGTCGGAGGAGCCGACACAGCACAAGAGGCTCGGAATCGGCGCACTCTTCGCCTACGGCCATACCACCCTGAATGCGCCCGATCTCGTCCGATCTCGGAAGCTAAGCAGGGTCGGGCCTGGTTAGTACTTGGATGGGAGACCGCCTGGGAATACCAGGTGCTGTAGGCATTTTGCTACTCTGTGCCCGATAGGCGGCGTTCGTCTTCCCCGTCTTGAACTACATTTTTCCTCCATTCCGCTTTTAATTTTAACAAACACGGCGCGTGAAAAAGGCACAGGGGCAGACAGCAGCCCTCGCTCCAATGCAGAGCCCCGTCAGAGGCGGACACGTTGTCGCCAAACTAACTTGGAGCAGCAGGAGACTGAAGCCAGGGCAGCAGCTCGCCGCCTCGGGTGGGTGGATGCAGCCAGAAAGGGCCACTCGTGTCCCTGGCAAAGCACCTCCAGCGTCTCCCCGTTTTCTCTCCAGTGGACGCGCAAGGCCCCCTACAGCTAGGGGAGGCAAGTGGATGGGCCTCATCTGCATATGTGGGCTCTAGAGGAAGAGTGCACCCTGGGAGACAAGGGGACACTTGGAGCGGGAAGTGCTCACGGGGGAGAAGTGCCTACAAGAGGCAGGAAGGGAGGGAGGCCACATCATGCCTCTCCATAGCCAGGCCTCTGGATGATGGGGCAGAAGCGGCCGTCACCCTAAGCTTCCTAGAAGTCCCAGCTGGGCCCCATGCTACCTAATATCTCGCCTGATCGAGCCTGGTCGAGCACTGGTCGAGCCTTCAGCCAAGGGACACAGGAGCCAAGGGGTCTGGCCTCGAGCCTTCAACCGAGGGACCCAGGAGCCCAGGGTCTGGCCTCAGTGCTTCCCAAGTCGGCCTTCAGCTGAAGCCTGCCTGGGCTGGGAGCCTCAGCTGCTGTTCCTGGGTGTGCTTCTTTCCTGCATGTGAAGGCCACCAGCGGCGAAGGTTGCCCTCCGCCTTCCAAGGAGTCGAGGGGATAGAAGCAGGAAAATTGTGTGTGTGTTTATTTCTTCTTTTTTAGAGATTCTTTCTATTTTTCTAAGGAACTGACGCCTGGGTGAGTGCTAGTGTGGCTTGAGGTGAATTTACGGGCAGCTTCTTTGCAAACTTTTGCCAAACCAACTTGGAGCAGCACTGGGGTAGAGAGTCAGCCTTCCGCTGATGCCTGCCTAGGCGTGGCTGGGCTGGGGGCCTCAGCTGCTGTTACTGGGCCTGCTTCTTTCCTGGTCTTGTAGGCCGCCAGCCAGAGAAGGTAAGGGCTTCAACCAACATCGCCCTCTGCCTTCCAAAGAGTCGAGGAGACCGCAGCAGGAAAATTGTGTGTGTGTTTATTTCTTCTTTTTTAGAGGTGCTTTCTATTTTTGTAAGGAACCGACGCCTGGGTGAGTGCTAGTGTGGCGTGAGTTAAATTTACAGGCATCTTCTTTGCAAACTTTTGCCAAACCAATTTGGGGCAGCAGTGGGGTAGAGAGTCAGCCTTAAGCTGATGCCTGCCTAGGCGTGGCTGGGCTGGGGGCCTCAGCTGCTGTTACTGGGCCTGCTTCTTTCCTGGTCTTGTAGGCCGCCAGCCAGAGAAGGTAAGGGCTTCAACCAACATCGCCCTCTGCCTTCCAAAGAGTCGAGGAGACCGCAGCAGGAAAATTGTGTGTGTGTTTATTTCTTCTTTTTTTAGAGGTGCTTTCTATTTTTGTAAGGAACCGACGCCTGGGTGAGTGCTAGTGTGGCGTGAGTTACATTTACAGGCATCTTCTTTGCAAAATTTTGCCAAACCAACTTGGACCAGCACTGGGGTAGAGAGTCAGCCTTCAGCTGATGGCTGCCTGGGCTGGGCTGGGCTGGTCTGGGGGCCTCAGCTGCTGTTACTGGGCATGCTTCTTTCCTGGACTTGTAGGCCACCAGCCGGAGAAGGTAAGGGCCTCAACCAACATCGCCCTCTGCCTTTCAAAGAGTCGAGGAGACCCCAGCAGGAAAATTGTGTGTGTGTTTATTTCTTCTTTTTTAGAGGTGCTTTCTATTTTTGTAAGGAACCGACGCCTGGGTGAGTGCTAGTGTGGCGTGAGTTAAATTTACAGGCATCTTCTTTGCAAACTTTTGCCAAACCAATTTGGGGCAGCAGTGGGGTAGAGAGTCAGCCTTAAGCTGATGCCTGCCTGGGCTGGGCTGGGCTGGGGGCCTCAGCTGCTGTTACTGGGCCTGCTTCTTTCCTGGACTTGTAGGCCGCCAGCCCGAGAAGGTAAGGCCTCAACCAACATCGCCCTCTGCCTTCCAAAGAGTCGAGGGGATAGAAGCAGGAAAATTGTGTGTGTGTTTATTTCTTCTTTTTTAGAGATTCTTTCTATTTTTGTAAGGAACTGACGACTGGGTGAGTGCTAGTGTGGCTTGAGGTGAATTTACGGGCAGCTTCTTTGCAAACTTTTGCCAAACCAACTTGGAGCAGCACTGGGGTAGAGAGTCAGCCTTCCGCTGATGCCTGCCTAGGCGTGGCTGGGCTGGGGGCCTCAGCTGCTGTTACTGGGCCTGCTTCTTTCCTGGTCTTGTAGGCCGCCAGCCAGAGAAGGTAAGGGCTTCAACCAACATCGCCCTCTGCCTTCCAAAGAGTCGAGGAGACCGCAGCAGGAAAATTGTGTGTGTGTTTATTTCTTCTTTTTTAGAGGTGCTTTCTATTTTTGTAAGGAACCGACGCCTGGGTGAGTGCTAGTGTGGCGTGAGTTAAATTTACAGGCATCTTCTTTGCAAACTTTTGCCAAACCAATTTGGGGCAGCAGTGGGGTAGAGAGTCAGCCTTAAGCTGATGCCTGCCTGGGCTGGGCTGGGCTGGGGGCCTCAGCTGCTGTTACTGGCCCTGCTTCTTTCCTGGACTTGTAGGCCGCCAGCCCGAGAAGGTAAGGCCTCAACCAACATCGCCCTCTGCCTTCCAAAGAGTCGAGGGAATAGAAGCAGGAAAATTGTGTGTGTGTTTATTTCTTCTTTTTTAGAGATTCTTTCTATTTTTGTAAGGAACTGACGACTGGGTGAGTGCTAGTGTGGCTTGAGGTGAATTTACGGGCAGCTTCTTTGCAAACTTTTGCCAAACCAACTTGGAGCAGCACTGGGGTAGAGAGTCAGCCTTCCGCTGATGCCTGCCTAGGCGTGGCTGGGCTGGGGGCCTCAGCTGCTGTTACTGGCCCTGCTTCTTTCCTGGTCTTGTAGGCCGCCAGCCAGAGAAGGTAAGGGCTTCAACCAACATCGCCCTCTGCCTTCCAAAGAGTCGAGGAGACCGCAGCAGGAAAATTGTGTGTGTGTTTATTTCTTCTTTTTTTAGAGGTGCTTTCTATTTTTGTAAGGAACCGACGCCTGGGTGAGTGCTAGTGTGGCGTGAGTTACATTTACAGGCATCTTCTTTGCAAAATTTTGCCAAACCAACTTGGACCAGCACTGGGGTAGAGAGTCAGCCTTCAGCTGATGGCTGCCTGGGCTGGGCTGGGCTGGTCTGGGGGCCTCAGCTGCTGTTACTGGGCATGCTTCTTTCCTGGACTTGTAGGCCACCAGCCGGAGAAGGTAAGGGCCTCAACCAACATCGCCCTCTGCCTTTCAAAGAGTCGAGGAGACCCCAGCAGGAAAATTGTGTGTGTGTTTATTTCTTCTTTTTTAGAGGTGCTTTCTATTTTTGTAAGGAACCGACGCCTGGGTGAGTGCTAGTGTGGCGTGAGTTAAATTTACAGGCATCTTCTTTGCAAACTTTTGCCAAACCAATTTGGGGCAGCAGTGGGGTAGAGAGTCAGCCTTAAGCTGATGCCTGCCTGGGCTGGGCTGGGGGCCTCAGCTGCTGTTACTGGGCCTGCTT
The DNA here is from genome assembly GCF_040938575.1 of Ambystoma mexicanum. NCBI lineage: Eukaryota > Metazoa > Chordata > Amphibia > Caudata > Ambystomatidae > Ambystoma > Ambystoma mexicanum. The sequence goes on from NW_027182371.1 coordinate 92,184, forward strand.
CTTTCCTGGACTTGTAGGCCGCCAGCCCGAGAAGGTAAGGCCTCAACCAACATCGCCCTCTGCCTTCCAAAGAGTCGAGGAGACCCCAGCAGGAAAATTGTGTGTGTGTTTATTTCCATCTTTCTTTCCGAGTTTTTTTTTAAAGTTTTGTAAGGAACGGATGCTTGGGTGAGTGAGTGCAAGTGTGGCTTGGCCTGAATTTACAGACACTTTCTTTGCAAACATGAGTAGGCAAGTGGGTATTTCAAAAGTGGGTGCATGGAGCCGCTCGTTGCTTTTCCAAGCTGGCAGCTGTGGCTCCTGAGCTTGAGGCAAAAAGAAGGGCAGAAGCACACTGCAGAGGACAGCGTTCAGCCTTGCAAGAGGGCAGTGGACGTCGGAGGAGCCGACACAGCACAAGAGGCTCGGAATCGGCGCACTCTTCGCCTACGGCCATACCACCCTGAATGCGCCCGATCTCGTCCGATCTCGGAAGCTAAGCAGGGTCGGGCCTGGTTAGTACTTGGATGGGAGACCGCCTGGGAATACCAGGTGCTGTAGGCATTTTGCTACTCTGTGCCCGATAGGCGGCGTTCGTCTTCCCCGTCTTGAACTACATTTTTCCTCCATTCCGCTTTTAATTTTAACAAACACGGCGCGTGAAAAAGGCACAGGGGCAGACAGCAGCCCTCGCTCCAATGCAGAGCCCCGTCAGAGGCGGACACGTTGTCGCCAAACTAACTTGGAGCAGCAGGAGACTGAAGCCAGGGCAGCAGCTCGCCGCCTCGGGTGGGTGGATGCAGCCAGAAAGGGCCACTCGTGTCCCTGGCAAAGCACCTCCAGCGTCTCCCCGTTTTCTCTCCAGTGGACGCGCAAGGCCCCCTACAGCTAGGGGAGGCAAGTGGATGGGCCTCATCTGCATATGTGGGCTCTAGAGGAAGAGTGCACCCTGGGAGACAAGGGGACACTTGGAGCGGGAAGTGCTCACGGGGGAGAAGTGCCTACAAGAGGCAGGAAGGGAGGGAGGCCACATCATGCCTCTCCATAGCCAGGCCTCTGGATGATGGGGCAGAAGCGGCCGTCACCCTAAGCTTCCTAGAAGTCCCAGCTGGGCCCCATGCTACCTAATATCTCGCCTGATCGAGCCTGGTCGAGCACTGGTCGAGCCTTCAGCCAAGGGACACAGGAGCCAAGGGGTCTGGCCTCGAGCCTTCAACCGAGGGACCCAGGAGCCCAGGGTCTGGCCTCAGTGCTTCCCAAGTCGGCCTTCAGCTGAAGCCTGCCTGGGCTGGGAGCCTCAGCTGCTGTTCCTGGGTGTGCTTCTTTCCTGCATGTGAAGGCCACCAGCGGCGAAGGTTGCCCTCCGCCTTCCAAGGAGTCGAGGGGATAGAAGCAGGAAAATTGTGTGTGTGTTTATTTCTTCTTTTTTAGAGATTCTTTCTATTTTTGTAAGGAACTGACGCCTGGGTGAGTGCTAGTGTGGCTTGAGGTGAATTTACGGGCAGCTTCTTTGCAAACTTTTGCCAAACCAACTTGGAGCAGCACTGGGGTAGAGAGTCAGCCTTCCGCTGATGCCTGCCTAGGCGTGGCTGGGCTGGGGGCCTCAGCTGCTGTTACTGGGCCTGCTTCTTTCCTGGTCTTGTAGGCCGCCAGCCAGAGAAGGTAAGGGCTTCAACCAACATCGCCCTCTGCCTTCCAAAGAGTCGAGGAGACCGCAGCAGGAAAATTGTGTGTGTGTTTATTTCTTCTTTTTTAGAGGTGCTTTCTATTTTTGTAAGGAACCGACGCCTGGGTGAGTGCTAGTGTGGCGTGAGTTAAATTTACAGGCATCTTCTTTGCAAACTTTTGCCAAACCAATTTGGGGCAGCAGTGGGGTAGAGAGTCAGCCTTAAGCTGATGCCTGCCTAGGCGTGGCTGGGCTGGGGGCCTCAGCTGCTGTTACTGGGCCTGCTTCTTTCCTGGTCTTGTAGGCCGCCAGCCAGAGAAGGTAAGGGCTTCAACCAACATCGCCCTCTGCCTTCCAAAGAGTCGAGGAGACCGCAGCAGGAAAATTGTGTGTGTGTTTATTTCTTCTTTTTTTAGAGGTGCTTTCTATTTTTGTAAGGAACCGACGCCTGGGTGAGTGCTAGTGTGGCGTGAGTTACATTTACAGGCATCTTCTTTGCAAAATTTTGCCAAACCAACTTGGACCAGCACTGGGGTAGAGAGTCAGCCTTCAGCTGATGGCTGCCTGGGCTGGGCTGGGCTGGTCTGGGGGCCTCAGCTGCTGTTACTGGGCATGCTTCTTTCCTGGACTTGTAGGCCACCAGCCGGAGAAGGTAAGGGCCTCAACCAACATCGCCCTCTGCCTTTCAAAGAGTCGAGGAGACCCCAGCAGGAAAATTGTGTGTGTGTTTATTTCTTCTTTTTTAGAGGTGCTTTCTATTTTTGTAAGGAACCGACGCCTGGGTGAGTGCTAGTGTGGCGTGAGTTAAATTTACAGGCATCTTCTTTGCAAACTTTTGCCAAACCAATTTGGGGCAGCAGTGGGGTAGAGAGTCAGCCTTAAGCTGATGCCTGCCTGGGCTGGGCTGGGCTGGGGGCCTCAGCTGCTGTTACTGGGCCTGCTTCTTTCCTGGACTTGTAGGCCGCCAGCCCGAGAAGGTAAGGCCTCAACCAACATCGCCCTCTGCCTTCCAAAGAGTCGAGGGGATAGAAGCAGGAAAATTGTGTGTGTGTTTATTTCTTCTTTTTTAGAGATTCTTTCTATTTTTGTAAGGAACTGACGACTGGGTGAGTGCTAGTGTGGCTTGAGGTGAATTTACGGGCAGCTTCTTTGCAAACTTTTGCCAAACCAACTTGGAGCAGCACTGGGGTAGAGAGTCAGCCTTCCGCTGATGCCTGCCTAGGCGTGGCTGGGCTGGGGGCCTCAGCTGCTGTTACTGGGCCTGCTTCTTTCCTGGTCTTGTAGGCCGCCAGCCAGAGAAGGTAAGGGCTTCAACCAACATCGCCCTCTGCCTTCCAAAGAGTCGAGGAGACCGCAGCAGGAAAATTGTGTGTGTGTTTATTTCTTCTTTTTTAGAGGTGCTTTCTATTTTTGTAAGGAACCGACGCCTGGGTGAGTGCTAGTGTGGCGTGAGTTAAATTTACAGGCATCTTCTTTGCAAACTTTTGCCAAACCAATTTGGGGCAGCAGTGGGGTAGAGAGTCAGCCTTAAGCTGATGCCTGCCTGGGCTGGGCTGGGCTGGGGGCCTCAGCTGCTGTTACTGGCCCTGCTTCTTTCCTGGACTTGTAGGCCGCCAGCCCGAGAAGGTAAGGCCTCAACCAACATCGCCCTCTGCCTTCCAAAGAGTCGAGGGAATAGAAGCAGGAAAATTGTGTGTGTGTTTATTTCTTCTTTTTTAGAGATTCTTTCTATTTTTGTAAGGAACTGACGACTGGGTGAGTGCTAGTGTGGCTTGAGGTGAATTTACGGGCAGCTTCTTTGCAAACTTTTGCCAAACCAACTTGGAGCAGCACTGGGGTAGAGAGTCAGCCTTCCGCTGATGCCTGCCTAGGCGTGGCTGGGCTGGGGGCCTCAGCTGCTGTTACTGGCCCTGCTTCTTTCCTGGTCTTGTAGGCCGCCAGCCAGAGAAGGTAAGGGCTTCAACCAACATCGCCCTCTGCCTTCCAAAGAGTCGAGGAGACCGCAGCAGGAAAATTGTGTGTGTGTTTATTTCTTCTTTTTTTAGAGGTGCTTTCTATTTTTGTAAGGAACCGACGCCTGGGTGAGTGCTAGTGTGGCGTGAGTTACATTTACAGGCATCTTCTTTGCAAAATTTTGCCAAACCAACTTGGACCAGCACTGGGGTAGAGAGTCAGCCTTCAGCTGATGGCTGCCTGGGCTGGGCTGGGCTGGTCTGGGGGCCTCAGCTGCTGTTACTGGGCATGCTTCTTTCCTGGACTTGTAGGCCACCAGCCGGAGAAGGTAAGGGCCTCAACCAACATCGCCCTCTGCCTTTCAAAGAGTCGAGGAGACCCCAGCAGGAAAATTGTGTGTGTGTTTATTTCTTCTTTTTTAGAGGTGCTTTCTATTTTTGTAAGGAACCGACGCCTGGGTGAGTGCTAGTGTGGCGTGAGTTAAATTTACAGGCATCTTCTTTGCAAACTTTTGCCAAACCAATTTGGGGCAGCAGTGGGGTAGAGAGTCAGCCTTAAGCTGATGCCTGCCTGGGCTGGGCTGGGGGCCTCAGCTGCTGTTACTGGGCCTGCTTCTTTCCTGGACTTGTAGGCCGCCAGCCCGAGAAGGTAAGGCCTCAACCAACATCGCCCTCTGCCTTCCAAAGAGTCGAGGAGACCCCAGCAGGAAAATTGTGTGTGTGTTTATTTCCATCTTTCTTTCCGAGTTTTTTTTTAAAGTTTTGTAAGGAACGGATGCTTGGGTGAGTGAGTGCAAGTGTGGCTTGGCCTGAATTTACAGACACTTTCTTTGCAAACATGAGTAGGCAAGTGGGTATTTCAAAAGTGGGTGCATGGAGCCGCTCGTTGCTTTTCCAAGCTGGCAGCTGTGGCTCCTGAGCTTGAGGCAAAAAGAAGGGCAGAAGCACACTGCAGAGGACAGCGTTCAGCCTTGCAAGAGGGCAGTGGACGTCGGAGGAGCCGACACAGCACAAGAGGCTCGGAATCGGCGCACTCTTCGCCTACGGCCATACCACCCTGAATGCGCCCGATCTCGTCCGATCTCGGAAGCTAAGCAGGGTCGGGCCTGGTTAGTACTTGGATGGGAGACCGCCTGGGAATACCAGGTGCTGTAGGCATTTTGCTACTCTGTGCCCGATAGGCGGCGTTCGTCTTCCCCGTCTTGAACTACATTTTTCCTCCATTCCGCTTTTAATTTTAACAAACACGGCGCGTGAAAAAGGCACAGGGGCAGACAGCAGCCCTCGCTCCAATGCAGAGCCCCGTCAGAGGCGGACACGTTGTCGCCAAACTAACTTGGAGCAGCAGGAGACTGAAGCCAGGGCAGCAGCTCGCCGCCTCGGGTGGGTGGATGCAGCCAGAAAGGGCCACTCGTGTCCCTGGCAAAGCACCTCCAGCGTCTCCCCGTTTTCTCTCCAGTGGACGCGCAAGGCCCCCTACAGCTAGGGGAGGCAAGTGGATGGGCCTCATCTGCATATGTGGGCTCTAGAGGAAGAGTGCACCCTGGGAGACAAGGGGACACTTGGAGCGGGAAGTGCTCACGGGGGAGAAGTGCCTACAAGAGGCAGGAAGGGAGGGAGGCCACATCATGCCTCTCCATAGCCAGGCCTCTGGATGATGGGGCAGAAGCGGCCGTCACCCTAAGCTTCCTAGAAGTCCCAGCTGGGCCCCATGCTACCTAATATCTCGCCTGATCGAGCCTGGTCGAGCACTGGTCGAGCCTTCAGCCAAGGGACACAGGAGCCAAGGGGTCTGGCCTCGAGCCTTCAACCGAGGGACCCAGGAGCCCAGGGTCTGGCCTCAGTGCTTCCCAAGTCGGCCTTCAGCTGAAGCCTGCCTGGGCTGGGAGCCTCAGCTGCTGTTCCTGGGTGTGCTTCTTTCCTGCATGTGAAGGCCACCAGCGGCGAAGGTTGCCCTCCGCCTTCCAAGGAGTCGAGGGGATAGAAGCAGGAAAATTGTGTGTGTGTTTATTTCTTCTTTTTTAGAGATTCTTTCTATTTTTGTAAGGAACTGACGCCTGGGTGAGTGCTAGTGTGGCTTGAGGTGAATTTACGGGCAGCTTCTTTGCAAACTTTTGCCAAACCAACTTGGAGCAGCACTGGGGTAGAGAGTCAGCATTCCGCTGATGCCTGCCTAGGCGTGGCTGGGCTGGGGGCCTCAGCTGCTGTTACTGGGCCTGCTTCTTTCCTGGTCTTGTAGGCCGCCAGCCAGAGAAGGTAAGGGCTTCAACCAACATCGCCCTCTGCCTTCCAAAGAGTCGAGGAGACCGCAGCAGGAAAATTGTGTGTGTGTTTATTTCTTCTTTTTTAGAGGTGCTTTCTATTTTTGTAAGGAACCGACGCCTGGGTGAGTGCTAGTGTGGCGTGAGTTAAATTTACAGGCATCTTCTTTGCAAACTTTTGCCAAACCAATTTGGGGCAGCAGTGGGGTAGAGAGTCAGCCTTAAGCTGATGCCTGCCTAGGCGTGGCTGGGCTGGGGGCCTCAGCTGCTGTTACTGGGCCTGCTTCTTTCCTGGTCTTGTAGGCCGCCAGCCAGAGAAGGTAAGGGCTTCAACCAACATCGCCCTCTGCCTTCCAAAGAGTCGAGGAGACCGCAGCAGGAAAATTGTGTGTGTGTTTATTTCTTCTTTTTTTAGAGGTGCTTTCTATTTTTGTAAGGAACCGACGCCTGGGTGAGTGCTAGTGTGGCGTGAGTTACATTTACAGGCATCTTCTTTGCAAAATTTTGCCAAACCAACTTGGACCAGCACTGGGGTAGAGAGTCAGCCTTCAGCTGATGGCTGCCTGGGCTGGGCTGGGCTGGTCTGGGGGCCTCAGCTGCTGTTACTGGGCATGCTTCTTTCCTGGACTTGTAGGCCACCAGCCGGAGAAGGTAAGGGCCTCAACCAACATCGCCCTCTGCCTTTCAAAGAGTCGAGGAGACCCCAGCAGGAAAATTGTGTGTGTGTTTATTTCTTCTTTTTTAGAGGTGCTTTCTATTTTTGTAAGGAACCGACGCCTGGGTGAGTGCTAGTGTGGCGTGAGTTAAATTTACAGGCATCTTCTTTGCAAACTTTTGCCAAACCAATTTGGGGCAGCAGTGGGGTAGAGAGTCAGCCTTAAGCTGATGCCTGCCTGGGCTGGGCTGGGCTGGGGGCCTCAGCTGCTGTTACTGGGCCTGCTTCTTTCCTGGACTTGTAGGCCGCCAGCCCGAGAAGGTACGGCCTCAACCAACATCGCCCTCTGCCTTCCAAAGAGTCGAGGGGATAGAAGCAGGAAAATTGTGTGTGTGTTTATTTCTTCTTTTTTAGAGATTCTTTCTATTTTTGTAAGGAACTGACGACTGGGTGAGTGCTAGTGTGGCTTGAGGTGAATTTACGGGCAGCTTCTTTGCAAACTTTTGCCAAACCAACTTGGAGCAGCACTGGGGTAGAGAGTCAGCCTTCCGCTGATGCCTGCCTAGGCGTGGCTGGGCTGGGGGCCTCAGCTGCTGTTACTGGGCCTGCTTCTTTCCTGGTCTTGTAGGCCGCCAGCCAGAGAAGGTAAGGGCTTCAACCAACATCGCCCTCTGCCTTCCAAAGAGTCGAGGAGACCGCAGCAGGAAAATTGTGTGTGTGTTTATTTCTTCTTTTTTAGAGGTGCTTTCTATTTTTGTAAGGAACCGACGCCTGGGTGAGTGCTAGTGTGGCGTGAGTTAAATTTACAGGCATCTTCTTTGCAAACTTTTGCCAAACCAATTTGGGGCAGCAGTGGGGTAGAGAGTCAGCCTTAAGCTGATGCCTGCCTGGGCTGGGCTGGGCTGGGGGCCTCAGCTGCTGTTACTGGGCCTGCTTCTTTCCTGGACTTGTAGGCCGCCAGCCCGAGAAGGTAAGGCCTCAACCAACATCGCCCTCTGCCTTCCAAAGAGTCGAGGGAATAGAAGCAGGAAAATTGTGTGTGTGTTTATTTCTTCTTTTTTAGAGATTCTTTCTATTTTTGTAAGGAACTGACGACTGGGTGAGTGCTAGTGTGGCTTGAGGTGAATTTACGGGCAGCTTCTTTGCAAACTTTTGCCAAACCAACTTGGAGCAGCACTGGGGTAGAGAGTCAGCCTTCCGCTGATGCCTGCCTAGGCGTGGCTGGGCTGGGGGCCTCAGCTGCTGTTACTGGCCCTGCTTCTTTCCTGGTCTTGTAGGCCGCCAGCCAGAGAAGGTAAGGGCTTCAACCAACATCGCCCTCTGCCTTCCAAAGAGTCGAGGAGACCGCAGCAGGAAAATTGTGTGTGTGTTTATTTCTTCTTTTTTTAGAGGTGCTTTCTATTTTTGTAAGGAACCGACGCCTGGGTGAGTGCTAGTGTGGCGTGAGTTACATTTACAGGCATCTTCTTTGCAAAATTTTGCCAAACCAACTTGGACCAGCACTGGGGTAGAGAGTCAGCCTTCAGCTGATGGCTGCCTGGGCTGGGCTGGGCTGGTCTGGGGGCCTCAGCTGCTGTTACTGGGCATGCTTCTTTCCTGGACTTGTAGGCCACCAGCCGGAGAAGGTAAGGGCCTCAACCAACATCGCCCTCTGCCTTTCAAAGAGTCGAGGAGACCCCAGCAGGAAAATTGTGTGTGTGTTTATTTCTTCTTTTTTAGAGGTGCTTTCTATTTTTGTAAGGAACCGACGCCTGGGTGAGTGCTAGTGTGGCGTGAGTTAAATTTACAGGCATCTTCTTTGCAAACTTTTGCCAAACCAATTTGGGGCAGCAGTGGGGTAGAGAGTCAGCCTTAAGCTGATGCCTGCCTGGGCTGGGCTGGGGGCCTCAGCTGCTGTTACTGGGCCTGCTTCTTTCCTGGACTTGTAGGCCGCCAGCCCGAGAAGGTAAGGCCTCAACCAACATCGCCCTCTGCCTTCCAAAGAGTCGAGGAGACCCCAGCAGGAAAATTGTGTGTGTGTTTATTTCCATCTTTCTTTCCGAGTTTTTTTTTAAAGTTTTGTAAGGAACGGATGCTTGGGTGAGTGAGTGCAAGTGTGGCTTGGCCTGAATTTACAGACACTTTCTTTGCAAACATGAGTAGGCAAGTGGGTATTTCAAAAGTGGGTGCATGGAGCCGCTCGTTGCTTTTCCAAGCTGGCAGCTGTGGCTCCTGAGCTTGAGGCAAAAAGAAGGGCAGAAGCACACTGCAGAGGACAGCGTTCAGCCTTGCAAGAGGGCAGTGGACGTCGGAGGAGCCGACACAGCACAAGAGGCTCGGAATCGGCGCACTCTTCGCCTACGGCCATACCACCCTGAATGCGCCCGATCTCGTCCGATCTCGGAAGCTAAGCAGGGTCGGGCCTGGTTAGTACTTGGATGGGAGACCGCCTGGGAATACCAGGTGCTGTAGGCATTTTGCTACTCTGTGCCCGATAGGCGGCGTTCGTCTTCCCCGTCTTGAACTACATTTTTCCTCCATTCCGCTTTTAATTTTAACAAACACGGCGCGTGAAAAAGGCACAGGGGCAGACAGCAGCCCTCGCTCCAATGCAGAGCCCCGTCAGAGGCGGACACGTTGTCGCCAAACTAACTTGGAGCAGCAGGAGACTGAAGCCAGGGCAGCAGCTCGCCGCCTCGGGTGGGTGGATGCAGCCAGAAAGGGCCACTCGTGTCCCTGGCAAAGCACCTCCAGCGTCTCCCCGTTTTCTCTCCAGTGGACGCGCAAGGCCCCCTACAGCTAGGGGAGGCAAGTGGATGGGCCTCATCTGCATATGTGGGCTCTAGAGGAAGAGTGCACCCTGGGAGACAAGGGGACACTTGGAGCGGGAAGTGCTCACGGGGGAGAAGTGCCTACAAGAGGCAGGAAGGGAGGGAGGCCACATCATGCCTCTCCATAGCCAGGCCTCTGGATGATGGGGCAGAAGCGGCCGTCACCCTAAGCTTCCTAGAAGTCCCAGCTGGGCCCCATGCTACCTAATATCTCGCCTGATCGAGCCTGGTCGAGCACTGGTCGAGCCTTCAGCCAAGGGACACAGGAGCCAAGGGGTCTGGCCTCGAGCCTTCAACCGAGGGACCCAGGAGCCCAGGGTCTGGCCTCAGTGCTTCCCAAGTCGGCCTTCAGCTGAAGCCTGCCTGGGCTGGGAGCCTCAGCTGCTGTTCCTGGGTGTGCTTCTTTCCTGCATGTGAAGGCCACCAGCGGCGAAGGTTGCCCTCCGCCTTCCAAGGAGTCGAGGGGATAGAAGCAGGAAAATTGTGTGTGTGTTTATTTCTTCTTTTTTAGAGATTCTTTCTATTTTTGTAAGGAACTGACGCCTGGGTGAGTGCTAGTGTGGCTTGAGGTGAATTTACGGGCAGCTTCTTTGCAAACTTTTGCCAAACCAACTTGGAGCAGCACTGGGGTAGAGAGTCAGCCTTCCGCTGATGCCTGCCTAGGCGTGGCTGGGCTGGGGGCCTCAGCTGCTGTTACTGGGCCTGCTTCTTTCCTGGTCTTGTAGGCCGCCAGCCAGAGAAGGTAAGGGCTTCAACCAACATCGCCCTCTGCCTTCCAAAGAGTCGAGGAGACCGCAGCAGGAAAATTGTGTGTGTGTTTATTTCTTCTTTTTTAGAGGTGCTTTCTATTTTTGTAAGGAACCGACGCCTGGGTGAGTGCTAGTGTGGCGTGAGTTAAATTTACAGGCATCTTCTTTGCAAACTTTTGCCAAACCAATTTGGGGCAGCAGTGGGGTAGAGAGTCAGCCTTAAGCTGATGCCTGCCTGGGCTGGGCTGGGCTGGGGGCCTCAGCTGCTGTTACTGGGCCTGCTTCTTTCCTGGACTTGTAGGCCGCCAGCCCGAGAAGGTAAGGCCTCAACCAACATCGCCCTCTGCCTTCCAAAGAGTCGAGGGAATAGAAGCAGGAAAATTGTGTGTGTGTTTATTTCTTCTTTTTTAGAGATTCTTTCTATTTTTGTAAGGAACTGACGACTGGGTGAGTGCTAGTGTGGCTTGAGGTGAATTTACGGGCAGCTTCTTTGCAAACTTTTGCCAAACCAACTTGGAGCAGCACTGGGGTAGAGAGTCAGCCTTCCGCTGATGCCTGCCTAGGCGTGGCTGGGCTGGGGGCCTCAGCTGCTGTTACTGGGCCTGCTTCTTTCCTGGTCTTGTAGGCCGCCAGCCAGAGAAGGTAAGGGCTTCAACCAACATCGCCCTCTGCCTTCCAAAGAGTCGAGGAGACCGCAGCAGGAAAATTGTGTGTGTGTTTATTTCTTCTTTTTTTAGAGGTGCTTTCTATTTTTGTAAGGAACCGACGCCTGGGTGAGTGCTAGTGTGGCGTGAGTTACATTTACAGGCATCTTCTTTGCAAAATTTTGCCAAACCAACTTGGACCAGCACTGGGGTAGAGAGTCAGCCTTCAGCTGATGGCTGCCTGGGCTGGGCTGGGCTGGTCTGGGGGCCTCAGCTGCTGTTACTGGGCATGCTTCTTTCCTGGACTTGTAGGCCACCAGCCGGAGAAGGTAAGGGCCTCAACCAACATCGCCCTCTGCCTTTCAAAGAGTCGAGGAGACCCCAGCAGGAAAATTGTGTGTGTGTTTATTTCTTCTTTTTTAGAGGTGCTTTCTATTTTTGTAAGGAACCGACGCCTGGGTGAGTGCTAGTGTGGCGTGAGTTAAATTTACAGGCATCTTCTTTGCAAACTTTTGCCAAACCAATTTGGGGCAGCAGTGGGGTAGAGAGTCAGCCTTAAGCTGATGCCTGCCTGGGCTGGGCTGGGCTGGGGGCCTCAGCTGCTGTTACTGGGCCTGCTTCTTTCCTGGACTTGTAGGCCGCCAGCCCGAGAAGGTAAGGCCTCAACCAACATCGCCCTCTGCCTTCCAAAGAGTCGAGGGGATAGAAGCAGGAAAATTGTGTGTGTGTTTATTTCTTCTTTTTTAGAGATTCTTTCTATTTTTGTAAGGAACTGACGACTGGGTGAGTGCTAGTGTGGCTTGAGGTGAATTTACGGGCAGCTTCTTTGCAAACTTTTGCCAAACCAACTTGGAGCAGCACTGGGGTAGAGAGTCAGCCTTCCGCTGATGCCTGCCTAGGCGTGGCTGGGCTGGGGGCCTCAGCTGCTGTTACTGGGCCTGCTTCTTTCCTGGTCTTGTAGGCCGCCAGCCAGAGAAGGTAAGGGCTTCAACCAACATCGCCCTCTGCCTTCCAAAGAGTCGAGGAGACCGCAGCAGGAAAATTGTGTGTGTGTTTATTTCTTCTTTTTTAGAGGTGCTTTCTATTTTTGTAAGGAACCGACGCCTGGGTGAGTGCTAGTGTGGCGTGAGTTAAATTTACAGGCATCTTCTTTGCAAACTTTTGCCAAACCAATTTGGGGCAGCAGTGGGGTAGAGAGTCAGCCTTAAGCTGATGCCTGCCTGGGCTGGGCTGGGCTGGGGGCCTCAGCTGCTGTTACTGGCCCTGCTTCTTTCCTGGACTTGTAGGCCGCCAGCCCGAGAAGGTAAGGCCTCAACCAACATCGCCCTCTGCCTTCCAAAGAGTCGAGGGAATAGAAGCAGGAAAATTGTGTGTGTGTTTATTTCTTCTTTTTTAGAGATTCTTTCTATTTTTGTAAGGAACTGACGACTGGGTGAGTGCTAGTGTGGCTTGAGGTGAATTTACGGGCAGCTTCTTTGCAAACTTTTGCCAAACCAACTTGGAGCAGCACTGGGGTAGAGAGTCAGCCTTCCGCTGATGCCTGCCTAGGCGTGGCTGGGCTGGGGGCCTCAGCTGCTGTTACTGGCCCTGCTTCTTTCCTGGTCTTGTAGGCCGCCAGCCAGAGAAGGTAAGGGCTTCAACCAACATCGCCCTCTGCCTTCCAAAGAGTCGAGGAGACCGCAGCAGGAAAATTGTGTGTGTGTTTATTTCTTCTTTTTTTAGAGGTGCTTTCTATTTTTGTAAGGAACCGACGCCTGGGTGAGTGCTAGTGTGGCGTGAGTTACATTTACAGGCATCTTCTTTGCAAAATTTTGCCAAACCAACTTGGACCAGCACTGGGGTAGAGAGTCAGCCTTCAGCTGATGGCTGCCTGGGCTGGGCTGGGCTGGTCTGGGGGCCTCAGCTGCTGTTACTGGGCATGCTTCTTTCCTGGACTTGTAGGCCACCAGCCGGAGAAGGTAAGGGCCTCAACCAACATCGCCCTCTGCCTTTCAAAGAGTCGAGGAGACCCCAGCAGGAAAATTGTGTGTGTGTTTATTTCTTCTTTTTTAGAGGTGCTTTCTATTTTTGTAAGGAACCGACGCCTGGGTGAGTGCTAGTGTGGCGTGAGTTAAATTTACAGGCATCTTCTTTGCAAACTTTTGCCAAACCAATTTGGGGCAGCAGTGGGGTAGAGAGTCAGCCTTAAGCTGATGCCTGCCTGGGCTGGGCTGGGGGCCTCAGCTGCTGTTACTGGGCCTGCTTCTTTCCTGGACTTGTAGGCCGCCAGCCCGAGAAGGTAAGGCCTCAACCAACATCGCCCTCTGCCTTCCAAAGAGTCGAGGAGACCCCAGCAGGAAAATTGTGTGTGTGTTTATTTCCATCTTTCTTTCCGAGTTTTTTTTTAAAGTTTTGTAAGGAACGGATGCTTGGGTGAGTGAGTGCAAGTGTGGCTTGGCCTGAATTTACAGACACTTTCTTTGCAAACATGAGTAGGCAAGTGGGTATTTCAAAAGTGGGTGCATGGAGCCGCTCGTTGCTTTTCCAAGCTGGCAGCTGTGGCTCCTGAGCTTGAGGCAAAAAGAAGGGCAGAAGCACACTGCAGAGGACAGCGTTCAGCCTTGCAAGAGGGCAGTGGACGTCGGAGGAGCCGACACAGCACAAGAGGCTCGGAATCGGCGCACTCTTCGCCTACGGCCATACCACCCTGAATGCGCCCGATCTCGTCCGATCTCGGAAGCTAAGCAGGGTCGGGCCTGGTTAGTACTTGGATGGGAGACCGCCTGGGAATACCAGGTGCTGTAGGCATTTTGCTACTCTGTGCCCGATAGGCGGCGTTCGTCTTCCCCGTCTTGAACTACATTTTTCCTCCATTCCGCTTTTAATTTTAACAAACACGGCGCGTGAAAAAGGCACAGGGGCAGACAGCAGCCCTCGCTCCAATGCAGAGCCCCGTCAGAGGCGGACACGTTGTCGCCAAACTAACTTGGAGCAGCAGGAGACTGAAGCCAGGGCAGCAGCTCGCCGCCTCGGGTGGGTGGATGCAGCCAGAAAGGGCCACTCGTGTCCCTGGCAAAGCACCTCCAGCGTCTCCCCGTTTTCTCTCCAGTGGACGCGCAAGGCCCCCTACAGCTAGGGGAGGCAAGTGGATGGGCCTCATCTGCATATGTGGGCTCTAGAGGAAGAGTGCACCCTGGGAGACAAGGGGACACTTGGAGCGGGAAGTGCTCACGGGGGAGAAGTGCCTACAAGAGGCAGGAAGGGAGGGAGGCCACATCATGCCTCTCCATAGCCAGGCCTCTGGATGATGGGGCAGAAGCGGCCGTCACCCTAAGCTTCCTAGAAGTCCCAGCTGGGCCCCATGCTACCTAATATCTCGCCTGATCGAGCCTGGTCGAGCACTGGTCGAGCCTTCAGCCAAGGGACACAGGAGCCAAGGGGTCTGGCCTCGAGCCTTCAACCGAGGGACCCAGGAGCCCAGGGTCTGGCCTCAGTGCTTCCCAAGTCGGCCTTCAGCTGAAGCCTGCCTGGGCTGGGAGCCTCAGCTGCTGTTCCTGGGTGTGCTTCTTTCCTGCATGTGAAGGCCACCAGCGGCGAAGGTTGCCCTCCGCCTTCCAAGGAGTCGAGGGGATAGAAGCAGGAAAATTGTGTGTGTGTTTATTTCTTCTTTTTTAGAGATTCTTTCTATTTTTGTAAGGAACTGACGCCTGGGTGAGTGCTAGTGTGGCTTGAGGTGAATTTACGGGCAGCTTCTTTGCAAACTTTTGCCAAACCAACTTGGAGCAGCACTGGGGTAGAGAGTCAGCCTTCCGCTGATGCCTGCCTAGGCGTGGCTGGGCTGGGGGCCTCAGCTGCTGTTACTGGGCCTGCTTCTTTCCTGGTCTTGTAGGCCGCCAGCCAGAGAAGGTAAGGGCTTCAACCAACATCGCCCTCTGCCTTCCAAAGAGTCGAGGAGACCGCAGCAGGAAAATTGTGTGTGTGTTTATTTCTTCTTTTTTAGAGGTGCTTTCTATTTTTGTAAGGAACCGACGCCTGGGTGAGTGCTAGTGTGGCGTGAGTTAAATTTACAGGCATCTTCTTTGCAAACTTTTGCCAAACCAATTTGGGGCAGCAGTGGGGTAGAGAGTCAGCCTTAAGCTGATGCCTGCCTAGGCGTGGCTGGGCTGGGGGCCTCAGCTGCTGTTACTGGGCCTGCTTCTTTCCTGGTCTTGTAGGCCGCCAGCCAGAGAAGGTAAGGGCTTCAACCAACATCGCCCTCTGCCTTCCAAAGAGTCGAGGAGACCGCAGCAGGAAAATTGTGTGTGTGTTTATTTCTTCTTTTTTTAGAGGTGCTTTCTATTTTTGTAAGGAACCGACGCCTGGGTGAGTGCTAGTGTGGCGTGAGTTACATTTACAGGCATCTTCTTTGCAAAATTTTGCCAAACCAACTTGGACCAGCACTGGGGTAGAGAGTCAGCCTTCAGCTGATGGCTGCCTGGGCTGGGCTGGGCTGGTCTGGGGGCCTCAGCTGCTGTTACTGGGCATGCTTCTTTCCTGGACTTGTAGGCCACCAGCCGGAGAAGGTAAGGGCCTCAACCAACATCGCCCTCTGCCTTTCAAAGAGTCGAGGAGACCCCAGCAGGAAAATTGTGTGTGTGTTTATTTCTTCTTTTTTAGAGGTGCTTTCTATTTTTGTAAGGAACCGACGCCTGGGTGAGTGCTAGTGTGGCGTGAGTTAAATTTACAGGCATCTTCTTTGCAAACTTTTGCCAAACCAATTTGGGGCAGCAGTGGGGTAGAGAGTCAGCCTTAAGCTGATGCCTGCCTGGGCTGGGCTGGGCTGGGGGCCTCAGCTGCTGTTACTGGGCCTGCTTCTTTCCTGGACTTGTAGGCCGCCAGCCCGAGAAGGTAAGGCCTCAACCAACATCGCCCTCTGCCTTCCAAAGAGTCGAGGGGATAGAAGCAGGAAAATTGTGTGTGTGTTTATTTCTTCTTTTTTAGAGATTCTTTCTATTTTTGTAAGGAACTGACGACTGGGTGAGTGCTAGTGTGGCTTGAGGTGAATTTACGGGCAGCTTCTTTGCAAACTTTTGCCAAACCAACTTGGAGCAGCACTGGGGTAGAGAGTCAGCCTTCCGCTGATGCCTGCCTAGGCGTGGCTGGGCTGGGGGCCTCAGCTGCTGTTACTGGGCCTGCTTCTTTCCTGGTCTTGTAGGCCGCCAGCCAGAGAAGGTAAGGGCTTCAACCAACATCGCCCTCTGCCTTCCAAAGAGTCGAGGAGACCGCAGCAGGAAAATTGTGTGTGTGTTTATTTCTTCTTTTTTAGAGGTGCTTTCTATTTTTGTAAGGAACCGACGCCTGGGTGAGTGCTAGTGTGGCGTGAGTTAAATTTACAGGCATCTTCTTTGCAAACTTTTGCCAAACCAATTTGGGGCAGCAGTGGGGTAGAGAGTCAGCCTTAAGCTGATGCCTGCCTGGGCTGGGCTGGGCTGGGGGCCTCAGCTGCTGTTACTGGCCCTGCTTCTTTCCTGGACTTGTAGGCCGCCAGCCCGAGAAGGTAAGGCCTCAACCAACATCGCCCTCTGCCTTCCAAAGAGTCGAGGGAATAGAAGCAGGAAAATTGTGTGTGTGTTTATTTCTTCTTTTTTAGAGATTCTTTCTATTTTTGTAAGGAACTGACGACTGGGTGAGTGCTAGTGTGGCTTGAGGTGAATTTACGGGCAGCTTCTTTGCAAACTTTTGCCAAACCAACTTGGAGCAGCACTGGGGTAGAGAGTCAGCCTTCCGCTGATGCCTGCCTAGGCGTGGCTGGGCTGGGGGCCTCAGCTGCTGTTACTGGCCCTGCTTCTTTCCTGGTCTTGTAGGCCGCCAGCCAGAGAAGGTAAGGGCTTCAACCAACATCGCCCTCTGCCTTCCAAAGAGTCGAGGAGACCGCAGCAGGAAAATTGTGTGTGTGTTTATTTCTTCTTTTTTTAGAGGTGCTTTCTATTTTTGTAAGGAACCGACGCCTGGGTGAGTGCTAGTGTGGCGTGAGTTACATTTACAGGCATCTTCTTTGCAAAATTTTGCCAAACCAACTTGGACCAGCACTGGGGTAGAGAGTCAGCCTTCAGCTGATGGCTGCCTGGGCTGGGCTGGGCTGGTCTGGGGGCCTCAGCTGCTGTTACTGGGCATGCTTCTTTCCTGGACTTGTAGGCCACCAGCCGGAGAAGGTAAGGGCCTCAACCAACATCGCCCTCTGCCTTTCAAAGAGTCGAGGAGACCCCAGCAGGAAAATTGTGTGTGTGTTTATTTCTTCTTTTTTAGAGGTGCTTTCTATTTTTGTAAGGAACCGACGCCTGGGTGAGTGCTAGTGTGGCGTGAGTTAAATTTACAGGCATCTTCTTTGCAAACTTTTGCCAAACCAATTTGGGGCAGCAGTGGGGTAGAGAGTCAGCCTTAAGCTGATGCCTGCCTGGGCTGGGCTGGGGGCCTCAGCTGCTGTTACTGGGCCTGCTTCTTTCCTGGACTTGTAGGCCGCCAGCCCGAGAAGGTAAGGCCTCAACCAACATCGCCCTCTGCCTTCCAAAGAGTCGAGGAGACCCCAGCAGGAAAATTGTGTGTGTGTTTATTTCCATCTTTCTTTCCGAGTTTTTTTTTAAAGTTTTGTAAGGAACGGATGCTTGGGTGAGTGAGTGCAAGTGTGGCTTGGCCTGAATTTACAGACACTTTCTTTGCAAACATGAGTAGGCAAGTGGGTATTTCAAAAGTGGGTGCATGGAGCCGCTCGTTGCTTTTCCAAGCTGGCAGCTGTGGCTCCTGAGCTTGAGGCAAAAAGAAGGGCAGAAGCACACTGCAGAGGACAGCGTTCAGCCTTGCAAGAGGGCAGTGGACGTCGGAGGAGCCGACACAGCACAAGAGGCTCGGAATCGGCGCACTCTTCGCCTACGGCCATACCACCCTGAATGCGCCCGATCTCGTCCGATCTCGGAAGCTAAGCAGGGTCGGGCCTGGTTAGTACTTGGATGGGAGACCGCCTGGGAATACCAGGTGCTGTAGGCATTTTGCTACTCTGTGCCCGATAGGCGGCGTTCGTCTTCCCCGTCTTGAACTACATTTTTCCTCCATTCCGCTTTTAATTTTAACAAACACGGCGCGTGAAAAAGGCACAGGGGCAGACAGCAGCCCTCGCTCCAATGCAGAGCCCCGTCAGAGGCGGACACGTTGTCGCCAAACTAACTTGGAGCAGCAGGAGACTGAAGCCAGGGCAGCAGCTCGCCGCCTCGGGTGGGTGGATGCAGCCAGAAAGGGCCACTCGTGTCCCTGGCAAAGCACCTCCAGCGTCTCCCCGTTTTCTCTCCAGTGGACGCGCAAGGCCCCCTACAGCTAGGGGAGGCAAGTGGATGGGCCTCATCTGCATATGTGGGCTCTAGAGGAAGAGTGCACCCTGGGAGACAAGGGGACACTTGGAGCGGGAAGTGCTCACGGGGGAGAAGTGCCTACAAGAGGCAGGAAGGGAGGGAGGCCACATCATGCCTCTCCATAGCCAGGCCTCTGGATGATGGGGCAGAAGCGGCCGTCACCCTAAGCTTCCTAGAAGTCCCAGCTGGGCCCCATGCTACCTAATATCTCGCCTGATCGAGCCTGGTCGAGCACTGGTCGAGCCTTCAGCCAAGGGACACAGGAGCCAAGGGGTCTGGCCTCGAGCCTTCAACCGAGGGACCCAGGAGCCCAGGGTCTGGCCTCAGTGCTTCCCAAGTCGGCCTTCAGCTGAAGCCTGCCTGGGCTGGGAGCCTCAGCTGCTGTTCCTGGGTGTGCTTCTTTCCTGCATGTGAAGGCCACCAGCGGCGAAGGTTGCCCTCCGCCTTCCAAGGAGTCGAGGGGATAGAAGCAGGAAAATTGTGTGTGTGTTTATTTCTTCTTTTTTAGAGATTCTTTCTATTTTTGTAAGGAACTGACGCCTGGGTGAGTGCTAGTGTGGCTTGAGGTGAATTTACGGGCAGCTTCTTTGCAAACTTTTGCCAAACCAACTTGGAGCAGCACTGGGGTAGAGAGTCAGCATTCCGCTGATGCCTGCCTAGGCGTGGCTGGGCTGGGGGCCTCAGCTGCTGTTACTGGGCCTGCTTCTTTCCTGGTCTTGTAGGCCGCCAGCCAGAGAAGGTAAGGGCTTCAACCAACATCGCCCTCTGCCTTCCAAAGAGTCGAGGAGACCGCAGCAGGAAAATTGTGTGTGTGTTTATTTCTTCTTTTTTAGAGGTGCTTTCTATTTTTGTAAGGAACCGACGCCTGGGTGAGTGCTAGTGTGGCGTGAGTTAAATTTACAGGCATCTTCTTTGCAAACTTTTGCCAAACCAATTTGGGGCAGCAGTGGGGTAGAGAGTCAGCCTTAAGCTGATGCCTGCCTAGGCGTGGCTGGGCTGGGGGCCTCAGCTGCTGTTACTGGGCCTGCTTCTTTCCTGGTCTTGTAGGCCGCCAGCCAGAGAAGGTAAGGGCTTCAACCAACATCGCCCTCTGCCTTCCAAAGAGTCGAGGAGACCGCAGCAGGAAAATTGTGTGTGTGTTTATTTCTTCTTTTTTTAGAGGTGCTTTCTATTTTTGTAAGGAACCGACGCCTGGGTGAGTGCTAGTGTGGCGTGAGTTACATTTACAGGCATCTTCTTTGCAAAATTTTGCCAAACCAACTTGGACCAGCACTGGGGTAGAGAGTCAGCCTTCAGCTGATGGCTGCCTGGGCTGGGCTGGGCTGGTCTGGGGGCCTCAGCTGCTGTTACTGGGCATGCTTCTTTCCTGGACTTGTAGGCCACCAGCCGGAGAAGGTAAGGGCCTCAACCAACATCGCCCTCTGCCTTTCAAAGAGTCGAGGAGACCCCAGCAGGAAAATTGTGTGTGTGTTTATTTCTTCTTTTTTAGAGGTGCTTTCTATTTTTGTAAGGAACCGACGCCTGGGTGAGTGCTAGTGTGGCGTGAGTTAAATTTACAGGCATCTTCTTTGCAAACTTTTGCCAAACCAATTTGGGGCAGCAGTGGGGTAGAGAGTCAGCCTTAAGCTGATGCCTGCCTGGGCTGGGCTGGGCTGGGGGCCTCAGCTGCTGTTACTGGGCCTGCTTCTTTCCTGGACTTGTAGGCCGCCAGCCCGAGAAGGTACGGCCTCAACCAACATCGCCCTCTGCCTTCCAAAGAGTCGAGGGGATAGAAGCAGGAAAATTGTGTGTGTGTTTATTTCTTCTTTTTTAGAGATTCTTTCTATTTTTGTAAGGAACTGACGACTGGGTGAGTGCTAGTGTGGCTTGAGGTGAATTTACGGGCAGCTTCTTTGCAAACTTTTGCCAAACCAACTTGGAGCAGCACTGGGGTAGAGAGTCAGCCTTCCGCTGATGCCTGCCTAGGCGTGGCTGGGCTGGGGGCCTCAGCTGCTGTTACTGGGCCTGCTTCTTTCCTGGTCTTGTAGGCCGCCAGCCAGAGAAGGTAAGGGCTTCAACCAACATCGCCCTCTGCCTTCCAAAGAGTCGAGGAGACCGCAGCAGGAAAATTGTGTGTGTGTTTATTTCTTCTTTTTTAGAGGTGCTTTCTATTTTTGTAAGGAACCGACGCCTGGGTGAGTGCTAGTGTGGCGTGAGTTAAATTTACAGGCATCTTCTTTGCAAACTTTTGCCAAACCAATTTGGGGCAGCAGTGGGGTAGAGAGTCAGCCTTAAGCTGATGCCTGCCTGGGCTGGGCTGGGCTGGGGGCCTCAGCTGCTGTTACTGGGCCTGCTTCTTTCCTGGACTTGTAGGCCGCCAGCCCGAGAAGGTAAGGCCTCAACCAACATCGCCCTCTGCCTTCCAAAGAGTCGAGGGAATAGAAGCAGGAAAATTGTGTGTGTGTTTATTTCTTCTTTTTTAGAGATTCTTTCTATTTTTGTAAGGAACTGACGACTGGGTGAGTGCTAGTGTGGCTTGAGGTGAATTTACGGGCAGCTTCTTTGCAAACTTTTGCCAAACCAACTTGGAGCAGCACTGGGGTAGAGAGTCAGCCTTCCGCTGATGCCTGCCTAGGCGTGGCTGGGCTGGGGGCCTCAGCTGCTGTTACTGGCCCTGCTTCTTTCCTGGTCTTGTAGGCCGCCAGCCAGAGAAGGTAAGGGCTTCAACCAACATCGCCCTCTGCCTTCCAAAGAGTCGAGGAGACCGCAGCAGGAAAATTGTGTGTGTGTTTATTTCTTCTTTTTTTAGAGGTGCTTTCTATTTTTGTAAGGAACCGACGCCTGGGTGAGTGCTAGTGTGGCGTGAGTTACATTTACAGGCATCTTCTTTGCAAAATTTTGCCAAACCAACTTGGACCAGCACTGGGGTAGAGAGTCAGCCTTCAGCTGATGGCTGCCTGGGCTGGGCTGGGCTGGTCTGGGGGCCTCAGCTGCTGTTACTGGGCATGCTTCTTTCCTGGACTTGTAGGCCACCAGCCGGAGAAGGTAAGGGCCTCAACCAACATCGCCCTCTGCCTTTCAAAGAGTCGAGGAGACCCCAGCAGGAAAATTGTGTGTGTGTTTATTTCTTCTTTTTTAGAGGTGCTTTCTATTTTTGTAAGGAACCGACGCCTGGGTGAGTGCTAGTGTGGCGTGAGTTAAATTTACAGGCATCTTCTTTGCAAACTTTTGCCAAACCAATTTGGGGCAGCAGTGGGGTAGAGAGTCAGCCTTAAGCTGATGCCTGCCTGGGCTGGGCTGGGGGCCTCAGCTGCTGTTACTGGGCCTGCTTCTTTCCTGGACTTGTAGGCCGCCAGCCCGAGAAGGTAAGGCCTCAACCAACATCGCCCTCTGCCTTCCAAAGAGTCGAGGAGACCCCAGCAGGAAAATTGTGTGTGTGTTTATTTCCATCTTTCTTTCCGAGTTTTTTTTTAAAGTTTTGTAAGGAACGGATGCTTGGGTGAGTGAGTGCAAGTGTGGCTTGGCCTGAATTTACAGACACTTTCTTTGCAAACATGAGTAGGCAAGTGGGTATTTCAAAAGTGGGTGCATGGAGCCGCTCGTTGCTTTTCCAAGCTGGCAGCTGTGGCTCCTGAGCTTGAGGCAAAAAGAAGGGCAGAAGCACACTGCAGAGGACAGCGTTCAGCCTTGCAAGAGGGCAGTGGACGTCGGAGGAGCCGACACAGCACAAGAGGCTCGGAATCGGCGCACTCTTCGCCTACGGCCATACCACCCTGAATGCGCCCGATCTCGTCCGATCTCGGAAGCTAAGCAGGGTCGGGCCTGGTTAGTACTTGGATGGGAGACCGCCTGGGAATACCAGGTGCTGTAGGCATTTTGCTACTCTGTGCCCGATAGGCGGCGTTCGTCTTCCCCGTCTTGAACTACATTTTTCCTCCATTCCGCTTTTAATTTTAACAAACACGGCGCGTGAAAAAGGCACAGGGGCAGACAGCAGCCCTCGCTCCAATGCAGAGCCCCGTCAGAGGCGGACACGTTGTCGCCAAACTAACTTGGAGCAGCAGGAGACTGAAGCCAGGGCAGCAGCTCGCCGCCTCGGGTGGGTGGATGCAGCCAGAAAGGGCCACTCGTGTCCCTGGCAAAGCACCTCCAGCGTCTCCCCGTTTTCTCTCCAGTGGACGCGCAAGGCCCCCTACAGCTAGGGGAGGCAAGTGGATGGGCCTCATCTGCATATGTGGGCTCTAGAGGAAGAGTGCACCCTGGGAGACAAGGGGACACTTGGAGCGGGAAGTGCTCACGGGGGAGAAGTGCCTACAAGAGGCAGGAAGGGAGGGAGGCCACATCATGCCTCTCCATAGCCAGGCCTCTGGATGATGGGGCAGAAGCGGCCGTCACCCTAAGCTTCCTAGAAGTCCCAGCTGGGCCCCATGCTACCTAATATCTCGCCTGATCGAGCCTGGTCGAGCACTGGTCGAGCCTTCAGCCAAGGGACACAGGAGCCAAGGGGTCTGGCCTCGAGCCTTCAACCGAGGGACCCAGGAGCCCAGGGTCTGGCCTCAGTGCTTCCCAAGTCGGCCTTCAGCTGAAGCCTGCCTGGGCTGGGAGCCTCAGCTGCTGTTCCTGGGTGTGCTTCTTTCCTGCATGTGAAGGCCACCAGCGGCGAAGGTTGCCCTCCGCCTTCCAAGGAGTCGAGGGGATAGAAGCAGGAAAATTGTGTGTGTGTTTATTTCTTCTTTTTTAGAGATTCTTTCTATTTTTGTAAGGAACTGACGCCTGGGTGAGTGCTAGTGTGGCTTGAGGTGAATTTACGGGCAGCTTCTTTGCAAACTTTTGCCAAACCAACTTGGAGCAGCACTGGGGTAGAGAGTCAGCCTTCCGCTGATGCCTGCCTAGGCGTGGCTGGGCTGGGGGCCTCAGCTGCTGTTACTGGGCCTGCTTCTTTCCTGGTCTTGTAGGCCGCCAGCCAGAGAAGGTAAGGGCTTCAACCAACATCGCCCTCTGCCTTCCAAAGAGTCGAGGAGACCGCAGCAGGAAAATTGTGTGTGTGTTTATTTCTTCTTTTTTAGAGGTGCTTTCTATTTTTGTAAGGAACCGACGCCTGGGTGAGTGCTAGTGTGGCGTGAGTTAAATTTACAGGCATCTTCTTTGCAAACTTTTGCCAAACCAATTTGGGGCAGCAGTGGGGTAGAGAGTCAGCCTTAAGCTGATGCCTGCCTGGGCTGGGCTGGGCTGGGGGCCTCAGCTGCTGTTACTGGGCCTGCTTCTTTCCTGGACTTGTAGGCCGCCAGCCCGAGAAGGTAAGGCCTCAACCAACATCGCCCTCTGCCTTCCAAAGAGTCGAGGGAATAGAAGCAGGAAAATTGTGTGTGTGTTTATTTCTTCTTTTTTAGAGATTCTTTCTATTTTTGTAAGGAACTGACGACTGGGTGAGTGCTAGTGTGGCTTGAGGTGAATTTACGGGCAGCTTCTTTGCAAACTTTTGCCAAACCAACTTGGAGCAGCACTGGGGTAGAGAGTCAGCCTTCCGCTGATGCCTGCCTAGGCGTGGCTGGGCTGGGGGCCTCAGCTGCTGTTACTGGGCCTGCTTCTTTCCTGGTCTTGTAGGCCGCCAGCCAGAGAAGGTAAGGGCTTCAACCAACATCGCCCTCTGCCTTCCAAAGAGTCGAGGAGACCGCAGCAGGAAAATTGTGTGTGTGTTTATTTCTTCTTTTTTTAGAGGTGCTTTCTATTTTTGTAAGGAACCGACGCCTGGGTGAGTGCTAGTGTGGCGTGAGTTACATTTACAGGCATCTTCTTTGCAAAATTTTGCCAAACCAACTTGGACCAGCACTGGGGTAGAGAGTCAGCCTTCAGCTGATGGCTGCCTGGGCTGGGCTGGGCTGGTCTGGGGGCCTCAGCTGCTGTTACTGGGCATGCTTCTTTCCTGGACTTGTAGGCCACCAGCCGGAGAAGGTAAGGGCCTCAACCAACATCGCCCTCTGCCTTTCAAAGAGTCGAGGAGACCCCAGCAGGAAAATTGTGTGTGTGTTTATTTCTTCTTTTTTAGAGGTGCTTTCTATTTTTGTAAGGAACCGACGCCTGGGTGAGTGCTAGTGTGGCGTGAGTTAAATTTACAGGCATCTTCTTTGCAAACTTTTGCCAAACCAATTTGGGGCAGCAGTGGGGTAGAGAGTCAGCCTTAAGCTGATGCCTGCCTGGGCTGGGCTGGGGGCCTCAGCTGCTGTTACTGGGCCTGCTTCTTTCCTGGACTTGTAGGCCGCCAGCCCGAGAAGGTAAGGCCTCAACCAACATCGCCCTCTGCCTTCCAAAGAGTCGAGGAGACCCCAGCAGGAAAATTGTGTGTGTGTTTATTTCCATCTTTCTTTCCGAGTTTTTTTTTAAAGTTTTGTAAGGAACGGATGCTTGGGTGAGTGAGTGCAAGTGTGGCTTGGCCTGAATTTACAGACACTTTCTTTGCAAACATGAGTAGGCAAGTGGGTATTTCAAAAGTGGGTGCATGGAGCCGCTCGTTGCTTTTCCAAGCTGGCAGCTGTGGCTCCTGAGCTTGAGGCAAAAAGAAGGGCAGAAGCACACTGCAGAGGACAGCGTTCAGCCTTGCAAGAGGGCAGTGGACGTCGGAGGAGCCGACACAGCACAAGAGGCTCGGAATCGGCGCACTCTTCGCCTACGGCCATACCACCCTGAATGCGCCCGATCTCGTCCGATCTCGGAAGCTAAGCAGGGTCGGGCCTGGTTAGTACTTGGATGGGAGACCGCCTGGGAATACCAGGTGCTGTAGGCATTTTGCTACTCTGTGCCCGATAGGCGGCGTTCGTCTTCCCCGTCTTGAACTACATTTTTCCTCCATTCCGCTTTTAATTTTAACAAACACGGCGCGTGAAAAAGGCACAGGGGCAGACAGCAGCCCTCGCTCCAATGCAGAGCCCCGTCAGAGGCGGACACGTTGTCGCCAAACTAACTTGGAGCAGCAGGAGACTGAAGCCAGGGCAGCAGCTCGCCGCCTCGGGTGGGTGGATGCAGCCAGAAAGGGCCACTCGTGTCCCTGGCAAAGCACCTCCAGCGTCTCCCCGTTTTCTCTCCAGTGGACGCGCAAGGCCCCCTACAGCTAGGGGAGGCAAGTGGATGGGCCTCATCTGCATATGTGGGCTCTAGAGGAAGAGTGCACCCTGGGAGACAAGGGGACACTTGGAGCGGGAAGTGCTCACGGGGGAGAAGTGCCTACAAGAGGCAGGAAGGGAGGGAGGCCACATCATGCCTCTCCATAGCCAGGCCTCTGGATGATGGGGCAGAAGCGGCCGTCACCCTAAGCTTCCTAGAAGTCCCAGCTGGGCCCCATGCTACCTAATATCTCGCCTGATCGAGCCTGGTCGAGCACTGGTCGAGCCTTCAGCCAAGGGACACAGGAGCCAAGGGGTCTGGCCTCGAGCCTTCAACCGAGGGACCCAGGAGCCCAGGGTCTGGCCTCAGTGCTTCCCAAGTCGGCCTTCAGCTGAAGCCTGCCTGGGCTGGGAGCCTCAGCTGCTGTTCCTGGGTGTGCTTCTTTCCTGCATGTGAAGGCCACCAGCGGCGAAGGTTGCCCTCCGCCTTCCAAGGAGTCGAGGGGATAGAAGCAGGAAAATTGTGTGTGTGTTTATTTCTTCTTTTTTAGAGATTCTTTCTATTTTTGTAAGGAACTGACGCCTGGGTGAGTGCTAGTGTGGCTTGAGGTGAATTTACGGGCAGCTTCTTTGCAAACTTTTGCCAAACCAACTTGGAGCAGCACTGGGGTAGAGAGTCAGCCTTCCGCTGATGCCTGCCTAGGCGTGGCTGGGCTGGGGGCCTCAGCTGCTGTTACTGGGCCTGCTTCTTTCCTGGTCTTGTAGGCCGCCAGCCAGAGAAGGTAAGGGCTTCAACCAACATCGCCCTCTGCCTTCCAAAGAGTCGAGGAGACCGCAGCAGGAAAATTGTGTGTGTGTTTATTTCTTCTTTTTTAGAGGTGCTTTCTATTTTTGTAAGGAACCGACGCCTGGGTGAGTGCTAGTGTGGCGTGAGTTAAATTTACAGGCATCTTCTTTGCAAACTTTTGCCAAACCAATTTGGGGCAGCAGTGGGGTAGAGAGTCAGCCTTAAGCTGATGCCTGCCTAGGCGTGGCTGGGCTGGGGGCCTCAGCTGCTGTTACTGGGCCTGCTTCTTTCCTGGTCTTGTAGGCCGCCAGCCAGAGAAGGTAAGGGCTTCAACCAACATCGCCCTCTGCCTTCCAAAGAGTCGAGGAGACCGCAGCAGGAAAATTGTGTGTGTGTTTATTTCTTCTTTTTTTAGAGGTGCTTTCTATTTTTGTAAGGAACCGACGCCTGGGTGAGTGCTAGTGTGGCGTGAGTTACATTTACAGGCATCTTCTTTGCAAAATTTTGCCAAACCAACTTGGACCAGCACTGGGGTAGAGAGTCAGCCTTCAGCTGATGGCTGCCTGGGCTGGGCTGGGCTGGTCTGGGGGCCTCAGCTGCTGTTACTGGGCATGCTTCTTTCCTGGACTTGTAGGCCACCAGCCGGAGAAGGTAAGGGCCTCAACCAACATCGCCCTCTGCCTTTCAAAGAGTCGAGGAGACCCCAGCAGGAAAATTGTGTGTGTGTTTATTTCTTCTTTTTTAGAGGTGCTTTCTATTTTTGTAAGGAACCGACGCCTGGGTGAGTGCTAGTGTGGCGTGAGTTAAATTTACAGGCATCTTCTTTGCAAACTTTTGCCAAACCAATTTGGGGCAGCAGTGGGGTAGAGAGTCAGCCTTAAGCTGATGCCTGCCTGGGCTGGGCTGGGCTGGGGGCCTCAGCTGCTGTTACTGGGCCTGCTTCTTTCCTGGACTTGTAGGCCGCCAGCCCGAGAAGGTAAGGCCTCAACCAACATCGCCCTCTGCCTTCCAAAGAGTCGAGGGGATAGAAGCAGGAAAATTGTGTGTGTGTTTATTTCTTCTTTTTTAGAGATTCTTTCTATTTTTGTAAGGAACTGACGACTGGGTGAGTGCTAGTGTGGCTTGAGGTGAATTTACGGGCAGCTTCTTTGCAAACTTTTGCCAAACCAACTTGGAGCAGCACTGGGGTAGAGAGTCAGCCTTCCGCTGATGCCTGCCTAGGCGTGGCTGGGCTGGGGGCCTCAGCTGCTGTTACTGGGCCTGCTTCTTTCCTGGTCTTGTAGGCCGCCAGCCAGAGAAGGTAAGGGCTTCAACCAACATCGCCCTCTGCCTTCCAAAGAGTCGAGGAGACCGCAGCAGGAAAATTGTGTGTGTGTTTATTTCTTCTTTTTTAGAGGTGCTTTCTATTTTTGTAAGGAACCGACGCCTGGGTGAGTGCTAGTGTGGCGTGAGTTAAATTTACAGGCATCTTCTTTGCAAACTTTTGCCAAACCAATTTGGGGCAGCAGTGGGGTAGAGAGTCAGCCTTAAGCTGATGCCTGCCTGGGCTGGGCTGGGCTGGGGGCCTCAGCTGCTGTTACTGGGCCTGCTTCTTTCCTGGACTTGTAGGCCGCCAGCCCGAGAAGGTAAGGCCTCAACCAACATCGCCCTCTGCCTTCCAAAGAGTCGAGGGAATAGAAGCAGGAAAATTGTGTGTGTGTTTATTTCTTCTTTTTTAGAGATTCTTTCTATTTTTGTAAGGAACTGACGACTGGGTGAGTGCTAGTGTGGCTTGAGGTGAATTTACGGGCAGCTTCTTTGCAAACTTTTGCCAAACCAACTTGGAGCAGCACTGGGGTAGAGAGTCAGCCTTCCGCTGATGCCTGCCTAGGCGTGGCTGGGCTGGGGGCCTCAGCTGCTGTTACTGGCCCTGCTTCTTTCCTGGTCTTGTAGGCCGCCAGCCAGAGAAGGTAAGGGCTTCAACCAACATCGCCCTCTGCCTTCCAAAGAGTCGAGGAGACCGCAGCAGGAAAATTGTGTGTGTGTTTATTTCTTCTTTTTTTAGAGGTGCTTTCTATTTTTGTAAGGAACCGACGCCTGGGTGAGTGCTAGTGTGGCGTGAGTTACATTTACAGGCATCTTCTTTGCAAAATTTTGCCAAACCAACTTGGACCAGCACTGGGGTAGAGAGTCAGCCTTCAGCTGATGGCTGCCTGGGCTGGGCTGGGCTGGTCTGGGGGCCTCAGCTGCTGTTACTGGGCATGCTTCTTTCCTGGACTTGTAGGCCACCAGCCGGAGAAGGTAAGGGCCTCAACCAACATCGCCCTCTGCCTTTCAAAGAGTCGAGGAGACCCCAGCAGGAAAATTGTGTGTGTGTTTATTTCTTCTTTTTTAGAGGTGCTTTCTATTTTTGTAAGGAACCGACGCCTGGGTGAGTGCTAGTGTGGCGTGAGTTAAATTTACAGGCATCTTCTTTGCAAACTTTTGCCAAACCAATTTGGGGCAGCAGTGGGGTAGAGAGTCAGCCTTAAGCTGATGCCTGCCTGGGCTGGGCTGGGGGCCTCAGCTGCTGTTACTGGGCCTGCTTCTTTCCTGGACTTGTAGGCCGCCAGCCCGAGAAGGTAAGGCCTCAACCAACATCGCCCTCTGCCTTCCAAAGAGTCGAGGAGACCCCAGCAGGAAAATTGTGTGTGTGTTTATTTCCATCTTTCTTTCCGAGTTTTTTTTTAAAGTTTTGTAAGGAACGGATGCTTGGGTGAGTGAGTGCAAGTGTGGCTTGGCCTGAATTTACAGACACTTTCTTTGCAAACATGAGTAGGCAAGTGGGTATTTCAAAAGTGGGTGCATGGAGCCGCTCGTTGCTTTTCCAAGCTGGCAGCTGTGGCTCCTGAGCTTGAGGCAAAAAGAAGGGCAGAAGCACACTGCAGAGGACAGCGTTCAGCCTTGCAAGAGGGCAGTGGACGTCGGAGGAGCCGACACAGCACAAGAGGCTCGGAATCGGCGCACTCTTCGCCTACGGCCATACCACCCTGAATGCGCCCGATCTCGTCCGATCTCGGAAGCTAAGCAGGGTCGGGCCTGGTTAGTACTTGGATGGGAGACCGCCTGGGAATACCAGGTGCTGTAGGCATTTTGCTACTCTGTGCCCGATAGGCGGCGTTCGTCTTCCCCGTCTTGAACTACATTTTTCCTCCATTCCGCTTTTAATTTTAACAAACACGGCGCGTGAAAAAGGCACAGGGGCAGACAGCAGCCCTCGCTCCAATGCAGAGCCCCGTCAGAGGCGGACACGTTGTCGCCAAACTAACTTGGAGCAGCAGGAGACTGAAGCCAGGGCAGCAGCTCGCCGCCTCGGGTGGGTGGATGCAGCCAGAAAGGGCCACTCGTGTCCCTGGCAAAGCACCTCCAGCGTCTCCCCGTTTTCTCTCCAGTGGACGCGCAAGGCCCCCTACAGCTAGGGGAGGCAAGTGGATGGGCCTCATCTGCATATGTGGGCTCTAGAGGAAGAGTGCACCCTGGGAGACAAGGGGACACTTGGAGCGGGAAGTGCTCACGGGGGAGAAGTGCCTACAAGAGGCAGGAAGGGAGGGAGGCCACATCATGCCTCTCCATAGCCAGGCCTCTGGATGATGGGGCAGAAGCGGCCGTCACCCTAAGCTTCCTAGAAGTCCCAGCTGGGCCCCATGCTACCTAATATCTCGCCTGATCGAGCCTGGTCGAGCACTGGTCGAGCCTTCAGCCAAGGGACACAGGAGCCAAGGGGTCTGGCCTCGAGCCTTCAACCGAGGGACCCAGGAGCCCAGGGTCTGGCCTCAGTGCTTCCCAAGTCGGCCTTCAGCTGAAGCCTGCCTGGGCTGGGAGCCTCAGCTGCTGTTCCTGGGTGTGCTTCTTTCCTGCATGTGAAGGCCACCAGCGGCGAAGGTTGCCCTCCGCCTTCCAAGGAGTCGAGGGGATAGAAGCAGGAAAATTGTGTGTGTGTTTATTTCTTCTTTTTTAGAGATTCTTTCTATTTTTGTAAGGAACTGACGCCTGGGTGAGTGCTAGTGTGGCTTGAGGTGAATTTACGGGCAGCTTCTTTGCAAACTTTTGCCAAACCAACTTGGAGCAGCACTGGGGTAGAGAGTCAGCATTCCGCTGATGCCTGCCTAGGCGTGGCTGGGCTGGGGGCCTCAGCTGCTGTTACTGGGCCTGCTTCTTTCCTGGTCTTGTAGGCCGCCAGCCAGAGAAGGTAAGGGCTTCAACCAACATCGCCCTCTGCCTTCCAAAGAGTCGAGGAGACCGCAGCAGGAAAATTGTGTGTGTGTTTATTTCTTCTTTTTTAGAGGTGCTTTCTATTTTTGTAAGGAACCGACGCCTGGGTGAGTGCTAGTGTGGCGTGAGTTAAATTTACAGGCATCTTCTTTGCAAACTTTTGCCAAACCAATTTGGGGCAGCAGTGGGGTAGAGAGTCAGCCTTAAGCTGATGCCTGCCTAGGCGTGGCTGGGCTGGGGGCCTCAGCTGCTGTTACTGGGCCTGCTTCTTTCCTGGTCTTGTAGGCCGCCAGCCAGAGAAGGTAAGGGCTTCAACCAACATCGCCCTCTGCCTTCCAAAGAGTCGAGGAGACCGCAGCAGGAAAATTGTGTGTGTGTTTATTTCTTCTTTTTTTAGAGGTGCTTTCTATTTTTGTAAGGAACCGACGCCTGGGTGAGTGCTAGTGTGGCGTGAGTTACATTTACAGGCATCTTCTTTGCAAAATTTTGCCAAACCAACTTGGACCAGCACTGGGGTAGAGAGTCAGCCTTCAGCTGATGGCTGCCTGGGCTGGGCTGGGCTGGTCTGGGGGCCTCAGCTGCTGTTACTGGGCATGCTTCTTTCCTGGACTTGTAGGCCACCAGCCGGAGAAGGTAAGGGCCTCAACCAACATCGCCCTCTGCCTTTCAAAGAGTCGAGGAGACCCCAGCAGGAAAATTGTGTGTGTGTTTATTTCTTCTTTTTTAGAGGTGCTTTCTATTTTTGTAAGGAACCGACGCCTGGGTGAGTGCTAGTGTGGCGTGAGTTAAATTTACAGGCATCTTCTTTGCAAACTTTTGCCAAACCAATTTGGGGCAGCAGTGGGGTAGAGAGTCAGCCTTAAGCTGATGCCTGCCTGGGCTGGGCTGGGCTGGGGGCCTCAGCTGCTGTTACTGGGCCTGCTTCTTTCCTGGACTTGTAGGCCGCCAGCCCGAGAAGGTAAGGCCTCAACCAACATCGCCCTCTGCCTTCCAAAGAGTCGAGGGGATAGAAGCAGGAAAATTGTGTGTGTGTTTATTTCTTCTTTTTTAGAGATTCTTTCTATTTTTGTAAGGAACTGACGACTGGGTGAGTGCTAGTGTGGCTTGAGGTGAATTTACGGGCAGCTTCTTTGCAAACTTTTGCCAAACCAACTTGGAGCAGCACTGGGGTAGAGAGTCAGCCTTCCGCTGATGCCTGCCTAGGCGTGGCTGGGCTGGGGGCCTCAGCTGCTGTTACTGGGCCTGCTTCTTTCCTGGTCTTGTAGGCCGCCAGCCAGAGAAGGTAAGGGCTTCAACCAACATCGCCCTCTGCCTTCCAAAGAGTCGAGGAGACCGCAGCAGGAAAATTGTGTGTGTGTTTATTTCTTCTTTTTTAGAGGTGCTTTCTATTTTTGTAAGGAACCGACGCCTGGGTGAGTGCTAGTGTGGCGTGAGTTAAATTTACAGGCATCTTCTTTGCAAACTTTTGCCAAACCAATTTGGGGCAGCAGTGGGGTAGAGAGTCAGCCTTAAGCTGATGCCTGCCTGGGCTGGGCTGGGCTGGGGGCCTCAGCTGCTGTTACTGGGCCTGCTTCTTTCCTGGACTTGTAGGCCGCCAGCCCGAGAAGGTAAGGCCTCAACCAACATCGCCCTCTGCCTTCCAAAGAGTCGAGGGAATAGAAGCAGGAAAATTGTGTGTGTGTTTATTTCTTCTTTTTTAGAGATTCTTTCTATTTTTGTAAGGAACTGACGACTGGGTGAGTGCTAGTGTGGCTTGAGGTGAATTTACGGGCAGCTTCTTTGCAAACTTTTGCCAAACCAACTTGGAGCAGCACTGGGGTAGAGAGTCAGCCTTCCGCTGATGCCTGCCTAGGCGTGGCTGGGCTGGGGGCCTCAGCTGCTGTTACTGGCCCTGCTTCTTTCCTGGTCTTGTAGGCCGCCAGCCAGAGAAGGTAAGGGCTTCAACCAACATCGCCCTCTGCCTTCCAAAGAGTCGAGGAGACCGCAGCAGGAAAATTGTGTGTGTGTTTATTTCTTCTTTTTTTAGAGGTGCTTTCTATTTTTGTAAGGAACCGACGCCTGGGTGAGTGCTAGTGTGGCGTGAGTTACATTTACAGGCATCTTCTTTGCAAAATTTTGCCAAACCAACTTGGACCAGCACTGGGGTAGAGAGTCAGCCTTCAGCTGATGGCTGCCTGGGCTGGGCTGGGCTGGTCTGGGGGCCTCAGCTGCTGTTACTGGGCATGCTTCTTTCCTGGACTTGTAGGCCACCAGCCGGAGAAGGTAAGGGCCTCAACCAACATCGCCCTCTGCCTTTCAAAGAGTCGAGGAGACCCCAGCAGGAAAATTGTGTGTGTGTTTATTTCTTCTTTTTTAGAGGTGCTTTCTATTTTTGTAAGGAACCGACGCCTGGGTGAGTGCTAGTGTGGCGTGAGTTAAATTTACAGGCATCTTCTTTGCAAACTTTTGCCAAACCAATTTGGGGCAGCAGTGGGGTAGAGAGTCAGCCTTAAGCTGATGCCTGCCTGGGCTGGGCTGGGGGCCTCAGCTGCTGTTACTGGGCCTGCTTCTTTCCTGGACTTGTAGGCCGCCAGCCCGAGAAGGTAAGGCCTCAACCAACATCGCCCTCTGCCTTCCAAAGAGTCGAGGAGACCCCAGCAGGAAAATTGTGTGTGTGTTTATTTCCATCTTTCTTTCCGAGTTTTTTTTTAAAGTTTTGTAAGGAACGGATGCTTGGGTGAGTGAGTGCAAGTGTGGCTTGGCCTGAATTTACAGACACTTTCTTTGCAAACATGAGTAGGCAAGTGGGTATTTCAAAAGTGGGTGCATGGAGCCGCTCGTTGCTTTTCCAAGCTGGCAGCTGTGGCTCCTGAGCTTGAGGCAAAAAGAAGGGCAGAAGCACACTGCAGAGGACAGCGTTCAGCCTTGCAAGAGGGCAGTGGACGTCGGAGGAGCCGACACAGCACAAGAGGCTCGGAATCGGCGCACTCTTCGCCTACGGCCATACCACCCTGAATGCGCCCGATCTCGTCCGATCTCGGAAGCTAAGCAGGGTCGGGCCTGGTTAGTACTTGGATGGGAGACCGCCTGGGAATACCAGGTGCTGTAGGCATTTTGCTACTCTGTGCCCGATAGGCGGCGTTCGTCTTCCCCGTCTTGAACTACATTTTTCCTCCATTCCGCTTTTAATTTTAACAAACACGGCGCGTGAAAAAGGCACAGGGGCAGACAGCAGCCCTCGCTCCAATGCAGAGCCCCGTCAGAGGCGGACACGTTGTCGCCAAACTAACTTGGAGCAGCAGGAGACTGAAGCCAGGGCAGCAGCTCGCCGCCTCGGGTGGGTGGATGCAGCCAGAAAGGGCCACTCGTGTCCCTGGCAAAGCACCTCCAGCGTCTCCCCGTTTTCTCTCCAGTGGACGCGCAAGGCCCCCTACAGCTAGGGGAGGCAAGTGGATGGGCCTCATCTGCATATGTGGGCTCTAGAGGAAGAGTGCACCCTGGGAGACAAGGGGACACTTGGAGCGGGAAGTGCTCACGGGGGAGAAGTGCCTACAAGAGGCAGGAAGGGAGGGAGGCCACATCATGCCTCTCCATAGCCAGGCCTCTGGATGATGGGGCAGAAGCGGCCGTCACCCTAAGCTTCCTAGAAGTCCCAGCTGGGCCCCATGCTACCTAATATCTCGCCTGATCGAGCCTGGTCGAGCACTGGTCGAGCCTTCAGCCAAGGGACACAGGAGCCAAGGGGTCTGGCCTCGAGCCTTCAACCGAGGGACCCAGGAGCCCAGGGTCTGGCCTCAGTGCTTCCCAAGTCGGCCTTCAGCTGAAGCCTGCCTGGGCTGGGAGCCTCAGCTGCTGTTCCTGGGTGTGCTTCTTTCCTGCATGTGAAGGCCACCAGCGGCGAAGGTTGCCCTCCGCCTTCCAAGGAGTCGAGGGGATAGAAGCAGGAAAATTGTGTGTGTGTTTATTTCTTCTTTTTTAGAGATTCTTTCTATTTTTGTAAGGAACTGACGCCTGGGTGAGTGCTAGTGTGGCTTGAGGTGAATTTACGGGCAGCTTCTTTGCAAACTTTTGCCAAACCAACTTGGAGCAGCACTGGGGTAGAGAGTCAGCATTCCGCTGATGCCTGCCTAGGCGTGGCTGGGCTGGGGGCCTCAGCTGCTGTTACTGGGCCTGCTTCTTTCCTGGTCTTGTAGGCCGCCAGCCAGAGAAGGTAAGGGCTTCAACCAACATCGCCCTCTGCCTTCCAAAGAGTCGAGGAGACCGCAGCAGGAAAATTGTGTGTGTGTTTATTTCTTCTTTTTTAGAGGTGCTTTCTATTTTTGTAAGGAACCGACGCCTGGGTGAGTGCTAGTGTGGCGTGAGTTAAATTTACAGGCATCTTCTTTGCAAACTTTTGCCAAACCAATTTGGGGCAGCAGTGGGGTAGAGAGTCAGCCTTAAGCTGATGCCTGCCTAGGCGTGGCTGGGCTGGGGGCCTCAGCTGCTGTTACTGGGCCTGCTTCTTTCCTGGTCTTGTAGGCCGCCAGCCAGAGAAGGTAAGGGCTTCAACCAACATCGCCCTCTGCCTTCCAAAGAGTCGAGGAGACCGCAGCAGGAAAATTGTGTGTGTGTTTATTTCTTCTTTTTTTAGAGGTGCTTTCTATTTTTGTAAGGAACCGACGCCTGGGTGAGTGCTAGTGTGGCGTGAGTTACATTTACAGGCATCTTCTTTGCAAAATTTTGCCAAACCAACTTGGACCAGCACTGGGGTAGAGAGTCAGCCTTCAGCTGATGGCTGCCTGGGCTGGGCTGGGCTGGTCTGGGGGCCTCAGCTGCTGTTACTGGGCATGCTTCTTTCCTGGACTTGTAGGCCACCAGCCGGAGAAGGTAAGGGCCTCAACCAACATCGCCCTCTGCCTTTCAAAGAGTCGAGGAGACCCCAGCAGGAAAATTGTGTGTGTGTTTATTTCTTCTTTTTTAGAGGTGCTTTCTATTTTTGTAAGGAACCGACGCCTGGGTGAGTGCTAGTGTGGCGTGAGTTAAATTTACAGGCATCTTCTTTGCAAACTTTTGCCAAACCAATTTGGGGCAGCAGTGGGGTAGAGAGTCAGCCTTAAGCTGATGCCTGCCTGGGCTGGGCTGGGCTGGGGGCCTCAGCTGCTGTTACTGGGCCTGCTTCTTTCCTGGACTTGTAGGCCGCCAGCCCGAGAAGGTAAGGCCTCAACCAACATCGCCCTCTGCCTTCCAAAGAGTCGAGGGGATAGAAGCAGGAAAATTGTGTGTGTGTTTATTTCTTCTTTTTTAGAGATTCTTTCTATTTTTGTAAGGAACTGACGACTGGGTGAGTGCTAGTGTGGCTTGAGGTGAATTTACGGGCAGCTTCTTTGCAAACTTTTGCCAAACCAACTTGGAGCAGCACTGGGGTAGAGAGTCAGCCTTCCGCTGATGCCTGCCTAGGCGTGGCTGGGCTGGGGGCCTCAGCTGCTGTTACTGGGCCTGCTTCTTTCCTGGTCTTGTAGGCCGCCAGCCAGAGAAGGTAAGGGCTTCAACCAACATCGCCCTCTGCCTTCCAAAGAGTCGAGGAGACCGCAGCAGGAAAATTGTGTGTGTGTTTATTTCTTCTTTTTTAGAGGTGCTTTCTATTTTTGTAAGGAACCGACGCCTGGGTGAGTGCTAGTGTGGCGTGAGTTAAATTTACAGGCATCTTCTTTGCAAACTTTTGCCAAACCAATTTGGGGCAGCAGTGGGGTAGAGAGTCAGCCTTAAGCTGATGCCTGCCTGGGCTGGGCTGGGCTGGGGGCCTCAGCTGCTGTTACTGGGCCTGCTTCTTTCCTGGACTTGTAGGCCGCCAGCCCGAGAAGGTAAGGCCTCAACCAACATCGCCCTCTGCCTTCCAAAGAGTCGAGGGAATAGAAGCAGGAAAATTGTGTGTGTGTTTATTTCTTCTTTTTTAGAGATTCTTTCTATTTTTGTAAGGAACTGACGACTGGGTGAGTGCTAGTGTGGCTTGAGGTGAATTTACGGGCAGCTTCTTTGCAAACTTTTGCCAAACCAACTTGGAGCAGCACTGGGGTAGAGAGTCAGCCTTCCGCTGATGCCTGCCTAGGCGTGGCTGGGCTGGGGGCCTCAGCTGCTGTTACTGGCCCTGCTTCTTTCCTGGTCTTGTAGGCCGCCAGCCAGAGAAGGTAAGGGCTTCAACCAACATCGCCCTCTGCCTTCCAAAGAGTCGAGGAGACCGCAGCAGGAAAATTGTGTGTGTGTTTATTTCTTCTTTTTTTAGAGGTGCTTTCTATTTTTGTAAGGAACCGACGCCTGGGTGAGTGCTAGTGTGGCGTGAGTTACATTTACAGGCATCTTCTTTGCAAAATTTTGCCAAACCAACTTGGACCAGCACTGGGGTAGAGAGTCAGCCTTCAGCTGATGGCTGCCTGGGCTGGGCTGGGCTGGTCTGGGGGCCTCAGCTGCTGTTACTGGGCATGCTTCTTTCCTGGACTTGTAGGCCACCAGCCGGAGAAGGTAAGGGCCTCAACCAACATCGCCCTCTGCCTTTCAAAGAGTCGAGGAGACCCCAGCAGGAAAATTGTGTGTGTGTTTATTTCTTCTTTTTTAGAGGTGCTTTCTATTTTTGTAAGGAACCGACGCCTGGGTGAGTGCTAGTGTGGCGTGAGTTAAATTTACAGGCATCTTCTTTGCAAACTTTTGCCAAACCAATTTGGGGCAGCAGTGGGGTAGAGAGTCAGCCTTAAGCTGATGCCTGCCTGGGCTGGGCTGGGGGCCTCAGCTGCTGTTACTGGGCCTGCTTCTTTCCTGGACTTGTAGGCCGCCAGCCCGAGAAGGTAAGGCCTCAACCAACATCGCCCTCTGCCTTCCAAAGAGTCGAGGAGACCCCAGCAGGAAAATTGTGTGTGTGTTTATTTCCATCTTTCTTTCCGAGTTTTTTTTTAAAGTTTTGTAAGGAACGGATGCTTGGGTGAGTGAGTGCAAGTGTGGCTTGGCCTGAATTTACAGACACTTTCTTTGCAAACATGAGTAGGCAAGTGGGTATTTCAAAAGTGGGTGCATGGAGCCGCTCGTTGCTTTTCCAAGCTGGCAGCTGTGGCTCCTGAGCTTGAGGCAAAAAGAAGGGCAGAAGCACACTGCAGAGGACAGCGTTCAGCCTTGCAAGAGGGCAGTGGACGTCGGAGGAGCCGACACAGCACAAGAGGCTCGGAATCGGCGCACTCTTCGCCTATGGCCATACCACCCTGAATGCGCCCGATCTCGTCCGATCTCGGAAGCTAAGCAGGGTCGGGCCTGGTTAGTACTTGGATGGGAGACCGCCTGGGAATACCAGGTGCTGTAGGCATTTTGCTACTCTGTGCCCGATAGGCGGCGTTCGTCTTCCCCGTCTTGAACTACATTTTTCCTCCATTCCGCTTTTAATTTTAACAAACACGGCGCGTGAAAAAGGCACAGGGGCAGACAGCAGCCCTCGCTCCAATGCAGAGCCCCGTCAGAGGCGGACACGTTGTCGCCAAACTAACTTGGAGCAGCAGGAGACTGAAGCCAGGGCAGCAGCTCGCCGCCTCGGGTGGGTGGATGCAGCCAGAAAGGGCCACTCGTGTCCCTGGCAAAGCACCTCCAGCGTCTCCCCGTTTTCTCTCCAGTGGACGCGCAAGGCCCCCTACAGCTAGGGGAGGCAAGTGGATGGGCCTCATCTGCATATGTGGGCTCTAGAGGAAGAGTGCACCCTGGGAGACAAGGGGACACTTGGAGCGGGAAGTGCTCACGGGGGAGAAGTGCCTACAAGAGGCAGGAAGGGAGGGAGGCCACATCATGCCTCTCCATAGCCAGGCCTCTGGATGATGGGGCAGAAGCGGCCGTCACCCTAAGCTTCCTAGAAGTCCCAGCTGGGCCCCATGCTACCTAATATCTCGCCTGATCGAGCCTGGTCGAGCACTGGTCGAGCCTTCAGCCAAGGGACACAGGAGCCAAGGGGTCTGGCCTCGAGCCTTCAACCGAGGGACCCAGGAGCCCAGGGTCTGGCCTCAGTGCTTCCCAAGTCGGCCTTCAGCTGAAGCCTGCCTGGGCTGGGAGCCTCAGCTGCTGTTCCTGGGTGTGCTTCTTTCCTGCATGTGAAGGCCACCAGCGGCGAAGGTTGCCCTCCGCCTTCCAAGGAGTCGAGGGGATAGAAGCAGGAAAATTGTGTGTGTGTTTATTTCTTCTTTTTTAGAGATTCTTTCTATTTTTGTAAGGAACTGACGCCTGGGTGAGTGCTAGTGTGGCTTGAGGTGAATTTACGGGCAGCTTCTTTGCAAACTTTTGCCAAACCAACTTGGAGCAGCACTGGGGTAGAGAGTCAGCCTTCCGCTGATGCCTGCCTAGGCGTGGCTGGG
Source organism: Ambystoma mexicanum (assembly GCF_040938575.1). Classification (NCBI taxonomy): domain Eukaryota; kingdom Metazoa; phylum Chordata; class Amphibia; order Caudata; family Ambystomatidae; genus Ambystoma; species Ambystoma mexicanum. Next base: position 130,684 of record NW_027182371.1, read on the forward strand.
CTGGGGGCCTCAGCTGCTGTTACTGGGCCTGCTTCTTTCCTGGTCTTGTAGGCCGCCAGCCAGAGAAGGTAAGGGCTTCAACCAACATCGCCCTCTGCCTTCCAAAGAGTCGAGGAGACCGCAGCAGGAAAATTGTGTGTGTGTTTATTTCTTCTTTTTTAGAGGTGCTTTCTATTTTTGTAAGGAACCGACGCCTGGGTGAGTGCTAGTGTGGCGTGAGTTAAATTTACAGGCATCTTCTTTGCAAACTTTTGCCAAACCAATTTGGGGCAGCAGTGGGGTAGAGAGTCAGCCTTAAGCTGATGCCTGCCTAGGCGTGGCTGGGCTGGGGGCCTCAGCTGCTGTTACTGGGCCTGCTTCTTTCCTGGTCTTGTAGGCCGCCAGCCAGAGAAGGTAAGGGCTTCAACCAACATCGCCCTCTGCCTTCCAAAGAGTCGAGGAGACCGCAGCAGGAAAATTGTGTGTGTGTTTATTTCTTCTTTTTTTAGAGGTGCTTTCTATTTTTGTAAGGAACCGACGCCTGGGTGAGTGCTAGTGTGGCGTGAGTTACATTTACAGGCATCTTCTTTGCAAAATTTTGCCAAACCAACTTGGACCAGCACTGGGGTAGAGAGTCAGCCTTCAGCTGATGGCTGCCTGGGCTGGGCTGGGCTGGTCTGGGGGCCTCAGCTGCTGTTACTGGGCATGCTTCTTTCCTGGACTTGTAGGCCACCAGCCGGAGAAGGTAAGGGCCTCAACCAACATCGCCCTCTGCCTTTCAAAGAGTCGAGGAGACCCCAGCAGGAAAATTGTGTGTGTGTTTATTTCTTCTTTTTTAGAGGTGCTTTCTATTTTTGTAAGGAACCGACGCCTGGGTGAGTGCTAGTGTGGCGTGAGTTAAATTTACAGGCATCTTCTTTGCAAACTTTTGCCAAACCAATTTGGGGCAGCAGTGGGGTAGAGAGTCAGCCTTAAGCTGATGCCTGCCTGGGCTGGGCTGGGCTGGGGGCCTCAGCTGCTGTTACTGGGCCTGCTTCTTTCCTGGACTTGTAGGCCGCCAGCCAGAGAAGGTAAGGGCTTCAACCAACATCGCCCTCTGCCTTCCAAAGAGTCGAGGAGACCGCAGCAGGAAAATTGTGTGTGTGTTTATTTCTTCTTTTTTTAGAGGTGCTTTCTATTTTTGTAAGGAACCGACGCCTGGGTGAGTGCTAGTGTGGCGTGAGTTACATTTACAGGCATCTTCTTTGCAAAATTTTGCCAAACCAACTTGGACCAGCACTGGGGTAGAGAGTCAGCCTTCAGCTGATGGCTGCCTGGGCTGGGCTGGGCTGGTCTGGGGGCCTCAGCTGCTGTTACTGGGCATGCTTCTTTCCTGGACTTGTAGGCCACCAGCCGGAGAAGGTAAGGGCCTCAACCAACATCGCCCTCTGCCTTTCAAAGAGTCGAGGAGACCCCAGCAGGAAAATTGTGTGTGTGTTTATTTCTTCTTTTTTAGAGGTGCTTTCTATTTTTGTAAGGAACCGACGCCTGGGTGAGTGCTAGTGTGGCGTGAGTTAAATTTACAGGCATCTTCTTTGCAAACTTTTGCCAAACCAATTTGGGGCAGCAGTGGGGTAGAGAGTCAGCCTTAAGCTGATGCCTGCCTGGGCTGGGCTGGGCTGGGGGCCTCAGCTGCTGTTACTGGGCCTGCTTCTTTCCTGGACTTGTAGGCCGCCAGCCCGAGAAGGTAAGGCCTCAACCAACATCGCCCTCTGCCTTCCAAAGAGTCGAGGGGATAGAAGCAGGAAAATTGTGTGTGTGTTTATTTCTTCTTTTTTAGAGATTCTTTCTATTTTTGTAAGGAACTGACGACTGGGTGAGTGCTAGTGTGGCTTGAGGTGAATTTACGGGCAGCTTCTTTGCAAACTTTTGCCAAACCAACTTGGAGCAGCACTGGGGTAGAGAGTCAGCCTTCCGCTGATGCCTGCCTAGGCGTGGCTGGGCTGGGGGCCTCAGCTGCTGTTACTGGGCCTGCTTCTTTCCTGGTCTTGTAGGCCGCCAGCCAGAGAAGGTAAGGGCTTCAACCAACATCGCCCTCTGCCTTCCAAAGAGTCGAGGAGACCGCAGCAGGAAAATTGTGTGTGTGTTTATTTCTTCTTTTTTAGAGGTGCTTTCTATTTTTGTAAGGAACCGACGCCTGGGTGAGTGCTAGTGTGGCGTGAGTTAAATTTACAGGCATCTTCTTTGCAAACTTTTGCCAAACCAATTTGGGGCAGCAGTGGGGTAGAGAGTCAGCCTTAAGCTGATGCCTGCCTGGGCTGGGCTGGGCTGGGGGCCTCAGCTGCTGTTACTGGGCCTGCTTCTTTCCTGGACTTGTAGGCCGCCAGCCCGAGAAGGTAAGGCCTCAACCAACATCGCCCTCTGCCTTCCAAAGAGTCGAGGGAATAGAAGCAGGAAAATTGTGTGTGTGTTTATTTCTTCTTTTTTAGAGATTCTTTCTATTTTTGTAAGGAACTGACGACTGGGTGAGTGCTAGTGTGGCTTGAGGTGAATTTACGGGCAGCTTCTTTGCAAACTTTTGCCAAACCAACTTGGAGCAGCACTGGGGTAGAGAGTCAGCCTTCCGCTGATGCCTGCCTAGGCGTGGCTGGGCTGGGGGCCTCAGCTGCTGTTACTGGCCCTGCTTCTTTCCTGGTCTTGTAGGCCGCCAGCCAGAGAAGGTAAGGGCTTCAACCAACATCGCCCTCTGCCTTCCAAAGAGTCGAGGAGACCGCAGCAGGAAAATTGTGTGTGTGTTTATTTCTTCTTTTTTTAGAGGTGCTTTCTATTTTTGTAAGGAACCGACGCCTGGGTGAGTGCTAGTGTGGCGTGAGTTACATTTACAGGCATCTTCTTTGCAAAATTTTGCCAAACCAACTTGGACCAGCACTGGGGTAGAGAGTCAGCCTTCAGCTGATGGCTGCCTGGGCTGGGCTGGGCTGGTCTGGGGGCCTCAGCTGCTGTTACTGGGCATGCTTCTTTCCTGGACTTGTAGGCCACCAGCCGGAGAAGGTAAGGGCCTCAACCAACATCGCCCTCTGCCTTTCAAAGAGTCGAGGAGACCCCAGCAGGAAAATTGTGTGTGTGTTTATTTCTTCTTTTTTAGAGGTGCTTTCTATTTTTGTAAGGAACCGACGCCTGGGTGAGTGCTAGTGTGGCGTGAGTTAAATTTACAGGCATCTTCTTTGCAAACTTTTGCCAAACCAATTTGGGGCAGCAGTGGGGTAGAGAGTCAGCCTTAAGCTGATGCCTGCCTGGGCTGGGCTGGGGGCCTCAGCTGCTGTTACTGGGCCTGCTTCTTTCCTGGACTTGTAGGCCGCCAGCCCGAGAAGGTAAGGCCTCAACCAACATCGCCCTCTGCCTTCCAAAGAGTCGAGGAGACCCCAGCAGGAAAATTGTGTGTGTGTTTATTTCCATCTTTCTTTCCGAGTTTTTTTTTAAAGTTTTGTAAGGAACGGATGCTTGGGTGAGTGAGTGCAAGTGTGGCTTGGCCTGAATTTACAGACACTTTCTTTGCAAACATGAGTAGGCAAGTGGGTATTTCAAAAGTGGGTGCATGGAGCCGCTCGTTGCTTTTCCAAGCTGGCAGCTGTGGCTCCTGAGCTTGAGGCAAAAAGAAGGGCAGAAGCACACTGCAGAGGACAGCGTTCAGCCTTGCAAGAGGGCAGTGGACGTCGGAGGAGCCGACACAGCACAAGAGGCTCGGAATCGGCGCACTCTTCGCCTACGGCCATACCACCCTGAATGCGCCCGATCTCGTCCGATCTCGGAAGCTAAGCAGGGTCGGGCCTGGTTAGTACTTGGATGGGAGACCGCCTGGGAATACCAGGTGCTGTAGGCATTTTGCTACTCTGTGCCCGATAGGCGGCGTTCGTCTTCCCCGTCTTGAACTACATTTTTCCTCCATTCCGCTTTTAATTTTAACAAACACGGCGCGTGAAAAAGGCACAGGGGCAGACAGCAGCCCTCGCTCCAATGCAGAGCCCCGTCAGAGGCGGACACGTTGTCGCCAAACTAACTTGGAGCAGCAGGAGACTGAAGCCAGGGCAGCAGCTCGCCGCCTCGGGTGGGTGGATGCAGCCAGAAAGGGCCACTCGTGTCCCTGGCAAAGCACCTCCAGCGTCTCCCCGTTTTCTCTCCAGTGGACGCGCAAGGCCCCCTACAGCTAGGGGAGGCAAGTGGATGGGCCTCATCTGCATATGTGGGCTCTAGAGGAAGAGTGCACCCTGGGAGACAAGGGGACACTTGGAGCGGGAAGTGCTCACGGGGGAGAAGTGCCTACAAGAGGCAGGAAGGGAGGGAGGCCACATCATGCCTCTCCATAGCCAGGCCTCTGGATGATGGGGCAGAAGCGGCCGTCACCCTAAGCTTCCTAGAAGTCCCAGCTGGGCCCCATGCTACCTAATATCTCGCCTGATCGAGCCTGGTCGAGCACTGGTCGAGCCTTCAGCCAAGGGACACAGGAGCCAAGGGGTCTGGCCTCGAGCCTTCAACCGAGGGACCCAGGAGCCCAGGGTCTGGCCTCAGTGCTTCCCAAGTCGGCCTTCAGCTGAAGCCTGCCTGGGCTGGGAGCCTCAGCTGCTGTTCCTGGGTGTGCTTCTTTCCTGCATGTGAAGGCCACCAGCGGCGAAGGTTGCCCTCCGCCTTCCAAGGAGTCGAGGGGATAGAAGCAGGAAAATTGTGTGTGTGTTTATTTCTTCTTTTTTAGAGATTCTTTCTATTTTTGTAAGGAACTGACGCCTGGGTGAGTGCTAGTGTGGCTTGAGGTGAATTTACGGGCAGCTTCTTTGCAAACTTTTGCCAAACCAACTTGGAGCAGCACTGGGGTAGAGAGTCAGCCTTCCGCTGATGCCTGCCTAGGCGTGGCTGGGCTGGGGGCCTCAGCTGCTGTTACTGGGCCTGCTTCTTTCCTGGTCTTGTAGGCCGCCAGCCAGAGAAGGTAAGGGCTTCAACCAACATCGCCCTCTGCCTTCCAAAGAGTCGAGGAGACCGCAGCAGGAAAATTGTGTGTGTGTTTATTTCTTCTTTTTTAGAGGTGCTTTCTATTTTTGTAAGGAACCGACGCCTGGGTGAGTGCTAGTGTGGCGTGAGTTAAATTTACAGGCATCTTCTTTGCAAACTTTTGCCAAACCAATTTGGGGCAGCAGTGGGGTAGAGAGTCAGCCTTAAGCTGATGCCTGCCTGGGCTGGGCTGGGCTGGGGGCCTCAGCTGCTGTTACTGGGCCTGCTTCTTTCCTGGACTTGTAGGCCGCCAGCCCGAGAAGGTAAGGCCTCAACCAACATCGCCCTCTGCCTTCCAAAGAGTCGAGGGAATAGAAGCAGGAAAATTGTGTGTGTGTTTATTTCTTCTTTTTTAGAGATTCTTTCTATTTTTGTAAGGAACTGACGACTGGGTGAGTGCTAGTGTGGCTTGAGGTGAATTTACGGGCAGCTTCTTTGCAAACTTTTGCCAAACCAACTTGGAGCAGCACTGGGGTAGAGAGTCAGCCTTCCGCTGATGCCTGCCTAGGCGTGGCTGGGCTGGGGGCCTCAGCTGCTGTTACTGGGCCTGCTTCTTTCCTGGTCTTGTAGGCCGCCAGCCAGAGAAGGTAAGGGCTTCAACCAACATCGCCCTCTGCCTTCCAAAGAGTCGAGGAGACCGCAGCAGGAAAATTGTGTGTGTGTTTATTTCTTCTTTTTTTAGAGGTGCTTTCTATTTTTGTAAGGAACCGACGCCTGGGTGAGTGCTAGTGTGGCGTGAGTTACATTTACAGGCATCTTCTTTGCAAAATTTTGCCAAACCAACTTGGACCAGCACTGGGGTAGAGAGTCAGCCTTCAGCTGATGGCTGCCTGGGCTGGGCTGGGCTGGTCTGGGGGCCTCAGCTGCTGTTACTGGGCATGCTTCTTTCCTGGACTTGTAGGCCACCAGCCGGAGAAGGTAAGGGCCTCAACCAACATCGCCCTCTGCCTTTCAAAGAGTCGAGGAGACCCCAGCAGGAAAATTGTGTGTGTGTTTATTTCTTCTTTTTTAGAGGTGCTTTCTATTTTTGTAAGGAACCGACGCCTGGGTGAGTGCTAGTGTGGCGTGAGTTAAATTTACAGGCATCTTCTTTGCAAACTTTTGCCAAACCAATTTGGGGCAGCAGTGGGGTAGAGAGTCAGCCTTAAGCTGATGCCTGCCTGGGCTGGGCTGGGGGCCTCAGCTGCTGTTACTGGGCCTGCTTCTTTCCTGGACTTGTAGGCCGCCAGCCCGAGAAGGTAAGGCCTCAACCAACATCGCCCTCTGCCTTCCAAAGAGTCGAGGAGACCCCAGCAGGAAAATTGTGTGTGTGTTTATTTCCATCTTTCTTTCCGAGTTTTTTTTTAAAGTTTTGTAAGGAACGGATGCTTGGGTGAGTGAGTGCAAGTGTGGCTTGGCCTGAATTTACAGACACTTTCTTTGCAAACATGAGTAGGCAAGTGGGTATTTCAAAAGTGGGTGCATGGAGCCGCTCGTTGCTTTTCCAAGCTGGCAGCTGTGGCTCCTGAGCTTGAGGCAAAAAGAAGGGCAGAAGCACACTGCAGAGGACAGCGTTCAGCCTTGCAAGAGGGCAGTGGACGTCGGAGGAGCCGACACAGCACAAGAGGCTCGGAATCGGCGCACTCTTCGCCTACGGCCATACCACCCTGAATGCGCCCGATCTCGTCCGATCTCGGAAGCTAAGCAGGGTCGGGCCTGGTTAGTACTTGGATGGGAGACCGCCTGGGAATACCAGGTGCTGTAGGCATTTTGCTACTCTGTGCCCGATAGGCGGCGTTCGTCTTCCCCGTCTTGAACTACATTTTTCCTCCATTCCGCTTTTAATTTTAACAAACACGGCGCGTGAAAAAGGCACAGGGGCAGACAGCAGCCCTCGCTCCAATGCAGAGCCCCGTCAGAGGCGGACACGTTGTCGCCAAACTAACTTGGAGCAGCAGGAGACTGAAGCCAGGGCAGCAGCTCGCCGCCTCGGGTGGGTGGATGCAGCCAGAAAGGGCCACTCGTGTCCCTGGCAAAGCACCTCCAGCGTCTCCCCGTTTTCTCTCCAGTGGACGCGCAAGGCCCCCTACAGCTAGGGGAGGCAAGTGGATGGGCCTCATCTGCATATGTGGGCTCTAGAGGAAGAGTGCACCCTGGGAGACAAGGGGACACTTGGAGCGGGAAGTGCTCACGGGGGAGAAGTGCCTACAAGAGGCAGGAAGGGAGGGAGGCCACATCATGCCTCTCCATAGCCAGGCCTCTGGATGATGGGGCAGAAGCGGCCGTCACCCTAAGCTTCCTAGAAGTCCCAGCTGGGCCCCATGCTACCTAATATCTCGCCTGATCGAGCCTGGTCGAGCACTGGTCGAGCCTTCAGCCAAGGGACACAGGAGCCAAGGGGTCTGGCCTCGAGCCTTCAACCGAGGGACCCAGGAGCCCAGGGTCTGGCCTCAGTGCTTCCCAAGTCGGCCTTCAGCTGAAGCCTGCCTGGGCTGGGAGCCTCAGCTGCTGTTCCTGGGTGTGCTTCTTTCCTGCATGTGAAGGCCACCAGCGGCGAAGGTTGCCCTCCGCCTTCCAAGGAGTCGAGGGGATAGAAGCAGGAAAATTGTGTGTGTGTTTATTTCTTCTTTTTTAGAGATTCTTTCTATTTTTGTAAGGAACTGACGCCTGGGTGAGTGCTAGTGTGGCTTGAGGTGAATTTACGGGCAGCTTCTTTGCAAACTTTTGCCAAACCAACTTGGAGCAGCACTGGGGTAGAGAGTCAGCATTCCGCTGATGCCTGCCTAGGCGTGGCTGGGCTGGGGGCCTCAGCTGCTGTTACTGGGCCTGCTTCTTTCCTGGTCTTGTAGGCCGCCAGCCAGAGAAGGTAAGGGCTTCAACCAACATCGCCCTCTGCCTTCCAAAGAGTCGAGGAGACCGCAGCAGGAAAATTGTGTGTGTGTTTATTTCTTCTTTTTTAGAGGTGCTTTCTATTTTTGTAAGGAACCGACGCCTGGGTGAGTGCTAGTGTGGCGTGAGTTAAATTTACAGGCATCTTCTTTGCAAACTTTTGCCAAACCAATTTGGGGCAGCAGTGGGGTAGAGAGTCAGCCTTAAGCTGATGCCTGCCTAGGCGTGGCTGGGCTGGGGGCCTCAGCTGCTGTTACTGGGCCTGCTTCTTTCCTGGTCTTGTAGGCCGCCAGCCAGAGAAGGTAAGGGCTTCAACCAACATCGCCCTCTGCCTTCCAAAGAGTCGAGGAGACCGCAGCAGGAAAATTGTGTGTGTGTTTATTTCTTCTTTTTTTAGAGGTGCTTTCTATTTTTGTAAGGAACCGACGCCTGGGTGAGTGCTAGTGTGGCGTGAGTTACATTTACAGGCATCTTCTTTGCAAAATTTTGCCAAACCAACTTGGACCAGCACTGGGGTAGAGAGTCAGCCTTCAGCTGATGGCTGCCTGGGCTGGGCTGGGCTGGTCTGGGGGCCTCAGCTGCTGTTACTGGGCATGCTTCTTTCCTGGACTTGTAGGCCACCAGCCGGAGAAGGTAAGGGCCTCAACCAACATCGCCCTCTGCCTTTCAAAGAGTCGAGGAGACCCCAGCAGGAAAATTGTGTGTGTGTTTATTTCTTCTTTTTTAGAGGTGCTTTCTATTTTTGTAAGGAACCGACGCCTGGGTGAGTGCTAGTGTGGCGTGAGTTAAATTTACAGGCATCTTCTTTGCAAACTTTTGCCAAACCAATTTGGGGCAGCAGTGGGGTAGAGAGTCAGCCTTAAGCTGATGCCTGCCTGGGCTGGGCTGGGCTGGGGGCCTCAGCTGCTGTTACTGGGCCTGCTTCTTTCCTGGACTTGTAGGCCGCCAGCCCGAGAAGGTAAGGCCTCAACCAACATCGCCCTCTGCCTTCCAAAGAGTCGAGGGGATAGAAGCAGGAAAATTGTGTGTGTGTTTATTTCTTCTTTTTTAGAGATTCTTTCTATTTTTGTAAGGAACTGACGCCTGGGTGAGTGCTAGTGTGGCTTGAGGTGAATTTACGGGCAGCTTCTTTGCAAACTTTTGCCAAACCAACTTGGAGCAGCACTGGGGTAGAGAGTCAGCCTTCCGCTGATGCCTGCCTAGGCGTGGCTGGGCTGGGGGCCTCAGCTGCTGTTACTGGGCCTGCTTCTTTCCTGGTCTTGTAGGCCGCCAGCCAGAGAAGGTAAGGGCTTCAACCAACATCGCCCTCTGCCTTCCAAAGAGTCGAGGAGACCGCAGCAGGAAAATTGTGTGTGTGTTTATTTCTTCTTTTTTAGAGGTGCTTTCTATTTTTGTAAGGAACCGACGCCTGGGTGAGTGCTAGTGTGGCGTGAGTTAAATTTACAGGCATCTTCTTTGCAAACTTTTGCCAAACCAATTTGGGGCAGCAGTGGGGTAGAGAGTCAGCCTTAAGCTGATGCCTGCCTGGGCTGGGCTGGGCTGGGGGCCTCAGCTGCTGTTACTGGGCCTGCTTCTTTCCTGGACTTGTAGGCCGCCAGCCCGAGAAGGTAAGGCCTCAACCAACATCGCCCTCTGCCTTCCAAAGAGTCGAGGGAATAGAAGCAGGAAAATTGTGTGTGTGTTTATTTCTTCTTTTTTAGAGATTCTTTCTATTTTTGTAAGGAACTGACGACTGGGTGAGTGCTAGTGTGGCTTGAGGTGAATTTACGGGCAGCTTCTTTGCAAACTTTTGCCAAACCAACTTGGAGCAGCACTGGGGTAGAGAGTCAGCCTTCCGCTGATGCCTGCCTAGGCGTGGCTGGGCTGGGGGCCTCAGCTGCTGTTACTGGGCCTGCTTCTTTCCTGGTCTTGTAGGCCGCCAGCCAGAGAAGGTAAGGGCTTCAACCAACATCGCCCTCTGCCTTCCAAAGAGTCGAGGAGACCGCAGCAGGAAAATTGTGTGTGTGTTTATTTCTTCTTTTTTAGAGGTGCTTTCTATTTTTGTAAGGAACCGACGCCTGGGTGAGTGCTAGTGTGGCGTGAGTTAAATTTACAGGCATCTTCTTTGCAAACTTTTGCCAAACCAATTTGGGGCAGCAGTGGGGTAGAGAGTCAGCCTTAAGCTGATGCCTGCCTGGGCTGGGCTGGGCTGGGGGCCTCAGCTGCTGTTACTGGGCCTGCTTCTTTCCTGGACTTGTAGGCCGCCAGCCCGAGAAGGTAAGGCCTCAACCAACATCGCCCTCTGCCTTCCAAAGAGTCGAGGGAATAGAAGCAGGAAAATTGTGTGTGTGTTTATTTCTTCTTTTTTAGAGATTCTTTCTATTTTTGTAAGGAACTGACGACTGGGTGAGTGCTAGTGTGGCTTGAGGTGAATTTACGGGCAGCTTCTTTGCAAACTTTTGCCAAACCAACTTGGAGCAGCACTGGGGTAGAGAGTCAGCCTTCCGCTGATGCCTGCCTAGGCGTGGCTGGGCTGGGGGCCTCAGCTGCTGTTACTGGGCCTGCTTCTTTCCTGGTCTTGTAGGCCGCCAGCCAGAGAAGGTAAGGGCTTCAACCAACATCGCCCTCTGCCTTCCAAAGAGTCGAGGAGACCGCAGCAGGAAAATTGTGTGTGTGTTTATTTCTTCTTTTTTTAGAGGTGCTTTCTATTTTTGTAAGGAACCGACGCCTGGGTGAGTGCTAGTGTGGCGTGAGTTACATTTACAGGCATCTTCTTTGCAAAATTTTGCCAAACCAACTTGGACCAGCACTGGGGTAGAGAGTCAGCCTTCAGCTGATGGCTGCCTGGGCTGGGCTGGGCTGGTCTGGGGGCCTCAGCTGCTGTTACTGGGCATGCTTCTTTCCTGGACTTGTAGGCCACCAGCCGGAGAAGGTAAGGGCCTCAACCAACATCGCCCTCTGCCTTTCAAAGAGTCGAGGAGACCCCAGCAGGAAAATTGTGTGTGTGTTTATTTCTTCTTTTTTAGAGGTGCTTTCTATTTTTGTAAGGAACCGACGCCTGGGTGAGTGCTAGTGTGGCGTGAGTTAAATTTACAGGCATCTTCTTTGCAAACTTTTGCCAAACCAATTTGGGGCAGCAGTGGGGTAGAGAGTCAGCCTTAAGCTGATGCCTGCCTGGGCTGGGCTGGGCTGGGGGCCTCAGCTGCTGTTACTGGGCCTGCTTCTTTCCTGGACTTGTAGGCCGCCAGCCCGAGAAGGTAAGGCCTCAACCAACATCGCCCTCTGCCTTCCAAAGAGTCGAGGGGATAGAAGCAGGAAAATTGTGTGTGTGTTTATTTCTTCTTTTTTAGAGATTCTTTCTATTTTTGTAAGGAACTGACGACTGGGTGAGTGCTAGTGTGGCTTGAGGTGAATTTACGGGCAGCTTCTTTGCAAACTTTTGCCAAACCAACTTGGAGCAGCACTGGGGTAGAGAGTCAGCCTTCCGCTGATGCCTGCCTAGGCGTGGCTGGGCTGGGGGCCTCAGCTGCTGTTACTGGGCCTGCTTCTTTCCTGGTCTTGTAGGCCGCCAGCCAGAGAAGGTAAGGGCTTCAACCAACATCGCCCTCTGCCTTCCAAAGAGTCGAGGAGACCGCAGCAGGAAAATTGTGTGTGTGTTTATTTCTTCTTTTTTAGAGGTGCTTTCTATTTTTGTAAGGAACCGACGCCTGGGTGAGTGCTAGTGTGGCGTGAGTTAAATTTACAGGCATCTTCTTTGCAAACTTTTGCCAAACCAATTTGGGGCAGCAGTGGGGTAGAGAGTCAGCCTTAAGCTGATGCCTGCCTAGGCGTGGCTGGGCTGGGGGCCTCAGCTGCTGTTACTGGGCCTGCTTCTTTCCTGGTCTTGTAGGCCGCCAGCCAGAGAAGGTAAGGGCTTCAACCAACATCGCCCTCTGCCTTCCAAAGAGTCGAGGAGACCGCAGCAGGAAAATTGTGTGTGTGTTTATTTCTTCTTTTTTTAGAGGTGCTTTCTATTTTTGTAAGGAACCGACGCCTGGGTGAGTGCTAGTGTGGCGTGAGTTACATTTACAGGCATCTTCTTTGCAAAATTTTGCCAAACCAACTTGGACCAGCACTGGGGTAGAGAGTCAGCCTTCAGCTGATGGCTGCCTGGGCTGGGCTGGGCTGGTCTGGGGGCCTCAGCTGCTGTTACTGGGCATGCTTCTTTCCTGGACTTGTAGGCCACCAGCCGGAGAAGGTAAGGGCCTCAACCAACATCGCCCTCTGCCTTTCAAAGAGTCGAGGAGACCCCAGCAGGAAAATTGTGTGTGTGTTTATTTCTTCTTTTTTAGAGGTGCTTTCTATTTTTGTAAGGAACCGACGCCTGGGTGAGTGCTAGTGTGGCGTGAGTTAAATTTACAGGCATCTTCTTTGCAAACTTTTGCCAAACCAATTTGGGGCAGCAGTGGGGTAGAGAGTCAGCCTTAAGCTGATGCCTGCCTGGGCTGGGCTGGGCTGGGGGCCTCAGCTGCTGTTACTGGGCCTGCTTCTTTCCTGGACTTGTAGGCCGCCAGCCCGAGAAGGTAAGGCCTCAACCAACATCGCCCTCTGCCTTCCAAAGAGTCGAGGGGATAGAAGCAGGAAAATTGTGTGTGTGTTTATTTCTTCTTTTTTAGAGATTCTTTCTATTTTTGTAAGGAACTGACGCCTGGGTGAGTGCTAGTGTGGCTTGAGGTGAATTTACGGGCAGCTTCTTTGCAAACTTTTGCCAAACCAACTTGGAGCAGCACTGGGGTAGAGAGTCAGCCTTCCGCTGATGCCTGCCTAGGCGTGGCTGGGCTGGGGGCCTCAGCTGCTGTTACTGGGCCTGCTTCTTTCCTGGTCTTGTAGGCCGCCAGCCAGAGAAGGTAAGGGCTTCAACCAACATCGCCCTCTGCCTTCCAAAGAGTCGAGGAGACCGCAGCAGGAAAATTGTGTGTGTGTTTATTTCTTCTTTTTTAGAGGTGCTTTCTATTTTTGTAAGGAACCGACGCCTGGGTGAGTGCTAGTGTGGCGTGAGTTAAATTTACAGGCATCTTCTTTGCAAACTTTTGCCAAACCAATTTGGGGCAGCAGTGGGGTAGAGAGTCAGCCTTAAGCTGATGCCTGCCTGGGCTGGGCTGGGCTGGGGGCCTCAGCTGCTGTTACTGGGCCTGCTTCTTTCCTGGACTTGTAGGCCGCCAGCCCGAGAAGGTAAGGCCTCAACCAACATCGCCCTCTGCCTTCCAAAGAGTCGAGGGAATAGAAGCAGGAAAATTGTGTGTGTGTTTATTTCTTCTTTTTTAGAGATTCTTTCTATTTTTGTAAGGAACTGACGACTGGGTGAGTGCTAGTGTGGCTTGAGGTGAATTTACGGGCAGCTTCTTTGCAAACTTTTGCCAAACCAACTTGGAGCAGCACTGGGGTAGAGAGTCAGCCTTCCGCTGATGCCTGCCTAGGCGTGGCTGGGCTGGGGGCCTCAGCTGCTGTTACTGGGCCTGCTTCTTTCCTGGTCTTGTAGGCCGCCAGCCAGAGAAGGTAAGGGCTTCAACCAACATCGCCCTCTGCCTTCCAAAGAGTCGAGGAGACCGCAGCAGGAAAATTGTGTGTGTGTTTATTTCTTCTTTTTTAGAGGTGCTTTCTATTTTTGTAAGGAACCGACGCCTGGGTGAGTGCTAGTGTGGCGTGAGTTAAATTTACAGGCATCTTCTTTGCAAACTTTTGCCAAACCAATTTGGGGCAGCAGTGGGGTAGAGAGTCAGCCTTAAGCTGATGCCTGCCTGGGCTGGGCTGGGCTGGGGGCCTCAGCTGCTGTTACTGGGCCTGCTTCTTTCCTGGACTTGTAGGCCGCCAGCCCGAGAAGGTAAGGCCTCAACCAACATCGCCCTCTGCCTTCCAAAGAGTCGAGGGAATAGAAGCAGGAAAATTGTGTGTGTGTTTATTTCTTCTTTTTTAGAGATTCTTTCTATTTTTGTAAGGAACTGACGACTGGGTGAGTGCTAGTGTGGCTTGAGGTGAATTTACGGGCAGCTTCTTTGCAAACTTTTGCCAAACCAACTTGGAGCAGCACTGGGGTAGAGAGTCAGCCTTCCGCTGATGCCTGCCTAGGCGTGGCTGGGCTGGGGGCCTCAGCTGCTGTTACTGGGCCTGCTTCTTTCCTGGTCTTGTAGGCCGCCAGCCAGAGAAGGTAAGGGCTTCAACCAACATCGCCCTCTGCCTTCCAAAGAGTCGAGGAGACCGCAGCAGGAAAATTGTGTGTGTGTTTATTTCTTCTTTTTTTAGAGGTGCTTTCTATTTTTGTAAGGAACCGACGCCTGGGTGAGTGCTAGTGTGGCGTGAGTTACATTTACAGGCATCTTCTTTGCAAAATTTTGCCAAACCAACTTGGACCAGCACTGGGGTAGAGAGTCAGCCTTCAGCTGATGGCTGCCTGGGCTGGGCTGGGCTGGTCTGGGGGCCTCAGCTGCTGTTACTGGGCATGCTTCTTTCCTGGACTTGTAGGCCACCAGCCGGAGAAGGTAAGGGCCTCAACCAACATCGCCCTCTGCCTTTCAAAGAGTCGAGGAGACCCCAGCAGGAAAATTGTGTGTGTGTTTATTTCTTCTTTTTTAGAGGTGCTTTCTATTTTTGTAAGGAACCGACGCCTGGGTGAGTGCTAGTGTGGCGTGAGTTAAATTTACAGGCATCTTCTTTGCAAACTTTTGCCAAACCAATTTGGGGCAGCAGTGGGGTAGAGAGTCAGCCTTAAGCTGATGCCTGCCTGGGCTGGGCTGGGGGCCTCAGCTGCTGTTACTGGGCCTGCTTCTTTCCTGGACTTGTAGGCCGCCAGCCCGAGAAGGTAAGGCCTCAACCAACATCGCCCTCTGCCTTCCAAAGAGTCGAGGAGACCCCAGCAGGAAAATTGTGTGTGTGTTTATTTCCATCTTTCTTTCCGAGTTTTTTTTTAAAGTTTTGTAAGGAACGGATGCTTGGGTGAGTGAGTGCAAGTGTGGCTTGGCCTGAATTTACAGACACTTTCTTTGCAAACATGAGTAGGCAAGTGGGTATTTCAAAAGTGGGTGCATGGAGCCGCTCGTTGCTTTTCCAAGCTGGCAGCTGTGGCTCCTGAGCTTGAGGCAAAAAGAAGGGCAGAAGCACACTGCAGAGGACAGCGTTCAGCCTTGCAAGAGGGCAGTGGACGTCGGAGGAGCCGACACAGCACAAGAGGCTCGGAATCGGCGCACTCTTCGCCTACGGCCATACCACCCTGAATGCGCCCGATCTCGTCCGATCTCGGAAGCTAAGCAGGGTCGGGCCTGGTTAGTACTTGGATGGGAGACCGCCTGGGAATACCAGGTGCTGTAGGCATTTTGCTACTCTGTGCCCGATAGGCGGCGTTCGTCTTCCCCGTCTTGAACTACATTTTTCCTCCATTCCGCTTTTAATTTTAACAAACACGGCGCGTGAAAAAGGCACAGGGGCAGACAGCAGCCCTCGCTCCAATGCAGAGCCCCGTCAGAGGCGGACACGTTGTCGCCAAACTAACTTGGAGCAGCAGGAGACTGAAGCCAGGGCAGCAGCTCGCCGCCTCGGGTGGGTGGATGCAGCCAGAAAGGGCCACTCGTGTCCCTGGCAAAGCACCTCCAGCGTCTCCCCGTTTTCTCTCCAGTGGACGCGCAAGGCCCCCTACAGCTAGGGGAGGCAAGTGGATGGGCCTCATCTGCATATGTGGGCTCTAGAGGAAGAGTGCACCCTGGGAGACAAGGGGACACTTGGAGCGGGAAGTGCTCACGGGGGAGAAGTGCCTACAAGAGGCAGGAAGGGAGGGAGGCCACATCATGCCTCTCCATAGCCAGGCCTCTGGATGATGGGGCAGAAGCGGCCGTCACCCTAAGCTTCCTAGAAGTCCCAGCTGGGCCCCATGCTACCTAATATCTCGCCTGATCGAGCCTGGTCGAGCACTGGTCGAGCCTTCAGCCAAGGGACACAGGAGCCAAGGGGTCTGGCCTCGAGCCTTCAACCGAGGGACCCAGGAGCCCAGGGTCTGGCCTCAGTGCTTCCCAAGTCGGCCTTCAGCTGAAGCCTGCCTGGGCTGGGAGCCTCAGCTGCTGTTCCTGGGTGTGCTTCTTTCCTGCATGTGAAGGCCACCAGCGGCGAAGGTTGCCCTCCGCCTTCCAAGGAGTCGAGGGGATAGAAGCAGGAAAATTGTGTGTGTGTTTATTTCTTCTTTTTTAGAGATTCTTTCTATTTTTGTAAGGAACTGACGCCTGGGTGAGTGCTAGTGTGGCTTGAGGTGAATTTACGGGCAGCTTCTTTGCAAACTTTTGCCAAACCAACTTGGAGCAGCACTGGGGTAGAGAGTCAGCCTTCCGCTGATGCCTGCCTAGGCGTGGCTGGGCTGGGGGCCTCAGCTGCTGTTACTGGGCCTGCTTCTTTCCTGGTCTTGTAGGCCGCCAGCCAGAGAAGGTAAGGGCTTCAACCAACATCGCCCTCTGCCTTCCAAAGAGTCGAGGAGACCGCAGCAGGAAAATTGTGTGTGTGTTTATTTCTTCTTTTTTAGAGGTGCTTTCTATTTTTGTAAGGAACCGACGCCTGGGTGAGTGCTAGTGTGGCGTGAGTTAAATTTACAGGCATCTTCTTTGCAAACTTTTGCCAAACCAATTTGGGGCAGCAGTGGGGTAGAGAGTCAGCCTTAAGCTGATGCCTGCCTAGGCGTGGCTGGGCTGGGGGCCTCAGCTGCTGTTACTGGGCCTGCTTCTTTCCTGGTCTTGTAGGCCGCCAGCCAGAGAAGGTAAGGGCTTCAACCAACATCGCCCTCTGCCTTCCAAAGAGTCGAGGAGACCGCAGCAGGAAAATTGTGTGTGTGTTTATTTCTTCTTTTTTTAGAGGTGCTTTCTATTTTTGTAAGGAACCGACGCCTGGGTGAGTGCTAGTGTGGCGTGAGTTACATTTACAGGCATCTTCTTTGCAAAATTTTGCCAAACCAACTTGGACCAGCACTGGGGTAGAGAGTCAGCCTTCAGCTGATGGCTGCCTGGGCTGGGCTGGGCTGGTCTGGGGGCCTCAGCTGCTGTTACTGGGCATGCTTCTTTCCTGGACTTGTAGGCCACCAGCCGGAGAAGGTAAGGGCCTCAACCAACATCGCCCTCTGCCTTTCAAAGAGTCGAGGAGACCCCAGCAGGAAAATTGTGTGTGTGTTTATTTCTTCTTTTTTAGAGGTGCTTTCTATTTTTGTAAGGAACCGACGCCTGGGTGAGTGCTAGTGTGGCGTGAGTTAAATTTACAGGCATCTTCTTTGCAAACTTTTGCCAAACCAATTTGGGGCAGCAGTGGGGTAGAGAGTCAGCCTTAAGCTGATGCCTGCCTGGGCTGGGCTGGGCTGGGGGCCTCAGCTGCTGTTACTGGGCCTGCTTCTTTCCTGGACTTGTAGGCCGCCAGCCCGAGAAGGTAAGGCCTCAACCAACATCGCCCTCTGCCTTCCAAAGAGTCGAGGGGATAGAAGCAGGAAAATTGTGTGTGTGTTTATTTCTTCTTTTTTAGAGATTCTTTCTATTTTTGTAAGGAACTGACGACTGGGTGAGTGCTAGTGTGGCTTGAGGTGAATTTACGGGCAGCTTCTTTGCAAACTTTTGCCAAACCAACTTGGAGCAGCACTGGGGTAGAGAGTCAGCCTTCCGCTGATGCCTGCCTAGGCGTGGCTGGGCTGGGGGCCTCAGCTGCTGTTACTGGGCCTGCTTCTTTCCTGGTCTTGTAGGCCGCCAGCCAGAGAAGGTAAGGGCTTCAACCAACATCGCCCTCTGCCTTCCAAAGAGTCGAGGAGACCGCAGCAGGAAAATTGTGTGTGTGTTTATTTCTTCTTTTTTAGAGGTGCTTTCTATTTTTGTAAGGAACCGACGCCTGGGTGAGTGCTAGTGTGGCGTGAGTTAAATTTACAGGCATCTTCTTTGCAAACTTTTGCCAAACCAATTTGGGGCAGCAGTGGGGTAGAGAGTCAGCCTTAAGCTGATGCCTGCCTGGGCTGGGCTGGGCTGGGGGCCTCAGCTGCTGTTACTGGGCCTGCTTCTTTCCTGGACTTGTAGGCCGCCAGCCCGAGAAGGTAAGGCCTCAACCAACATCGCCCTCTGCCTTCCAAAGAGTCGAGGGAATAGAAGCAGGAAAATTGTGTGTGTGTTTATTTCTTCTTTTTTAGAGATTCTTTCTATTTTTGTAAGGAACTGACGACTGGGTGAGTGCTAGTGTGGCTTGAGGTGAATTTACGGGCAGCTTCTTTGCAAACTTTTGCCAAACCAACTTGGAGCAGCACTGGGGTAGAGAGTCAGCCTTCCGCTGATGCCTGCCTAGGCGTGGCTGGGCTGGGGGCCTCAGCTGCTGTTACTGGCCCTGCTTCTTTCCTGGTCTTGTAGGCCGCCAGCCAGAGAAGGTAAGGGCTTCAACCAACATCGCCCTCTGCCTTCCAAAGAGTCGAGGAGACCGCAGCAGGAAAATTGTGTGTGTGTTTATTTCTTCTTTTTTTAGAGGTGCTTTCTATTTTTGTAAGGAACCGACGCCTGGGTGAGTGCTAGTGTGGCGTGAGTTACATTTACAGGCATCTTCTTTGCAAAATTTTGCCAAACCAACTTGGACCAGCACTGGGGTAGAGAGTCAGCCTTCAGCTGATGGCTGCCTGGGCTGGGCTGGGCTGGTCTGGGGGCCTCAGCTGCTGTTACTGGGCATGCTTCTTTCCTGGACTTGTAGGCCACCAGCCGGAGAAGGTAAGGGCCTCAACCAACATCGCCCTCTGCCTTTCAAAGAGTCGAGGAGACCCCAGCAGGAAAATTGTGTGTGTGTTTATTTCTTCTTTTTTAGAGGTGCTTTCTATTTTTGTAAGGAACCGACGCCTGGGTGAGTGCTAGTGTGGCGTGAGTTAAATTTACAGGCATCTTCTTTGCAAACTTTTGCCAAACCAATTTGGGGCAGCAGTGGGGTAGAGAGTCAGCCTTAAGCTGATGCCTGCCTGGGCTGGGCTGGGGGCCTCAGCTGCTGTTACTGGGCCTGCTTCTTTCCTGGACTTGTAGGCCGCCAGCCCGAGAAGGTAAGGCCTCAACCAACATCGCCCTCTGCCTTCCAAAGAGTCGAGGAGACCCCAGCAGGAAAATTGTGTGTGTGTTTATTTCCATCTTTCTTTCCGAGTTTTTTTTTAAAGTTTTGTAAGGAACGGATGCTTGGGTGAGTGAGTGCAAGTGTGGCTTGGCCTGAATTTACAGACACTTTCTTTGCAAACATGAGTAGGCAAGTGGGTATTTCAAAAGTGGGTGCATGGAGCCGCTCGTTGCTTTTCCAAGCTGGCAGCTGTGGCTCCTGAGCTTGAGGCAAAAAGAAGGGCAGAAGCACACTGCAGAGGACAGCGTTCAGCCTTGCAAGAGGGCAGTGGACGTCGGAGGAGCCGACACAGCACAAGAGGCTCGGAATCGGCGCACTCTTCGCCTACGGCCATACCACCCTGAATGCGCCCGATCTCGTCCGATCTCGGAAGCTAAGCAGGGTCGGGCCTGGTTAGTACTTGGATGGGAGACCGCCTGGGAATACCAGGTGCTGTAGGCATTTTGCTACTCTGTGCCCGATAGGCGGCGTTCGTCTTCCCCGTCTTGAACTACATTTTTCCTCCATTCCGCTTTTAATTTTAACAAACACGGCGCGTGAAAAAGGCACAGGGGCAGACAGCAGCCCTCGCTCCAATGCAGAGCCCCGTCAGAGGCGGACACGTTGTCGCCAAACTAACTTGGAGCAGCAGGAGACTGAAGCCAGGGCAGCAGCTCGCCGCCTCGGGTGGGTGGATGCAGCCAGAAAGGGCCACTCGTGTCCCTGGCAAAGCACCTCCAGCGTCTCCCCGTTTTCTCTCCAGTGGACGCGCAAGGCCCCCTACAGCTAGGGGAGGCAAGTGGATGGGCCTCATCTGCATATGTGGGCTCTAGAGGAAGAGTGCACCCTGGGAGACAAGGGGACACTTGGAGCGGGAAGTGCTCACGGGGGAGAAGTGCCTACAAGAGGCAGGAAGGGAGGGAGGCCACATCATGCCTCTCCATAGCCAGGCCTCTGGATGATGGGGCAGAAGCGGCCGTCACCCTAAGCTTCCTAGAAGTCCCAGCTGGGCCCCATGCTACCTAATATCTCGCCTGATCGAGCCTGGTCGAGCACTGGTCGAGCCTTCAGCCAAGGGACACAGGAGCCAAGGGGTCTGGCCTCGAGCCTTCAACCGAGGGACCCAGGAGCCCAGGGTCTGGCCTCAGTGCTTCCCAAGTCGGCCTTCAGCTGAAGCCTGCCTGGGCTGGGAGCCTCAGCTGCTGTTCCTGGGTGTGCTTCTTTCCTGCATGTGAAGGCCACCAGCGGCGAAGGTTGCCCTCCGCCTTCCAAGGAGTCGAGGGGATAGAAGCAGGAAAATTGTGTGTGTGTTTATTTCTTCTTTTTTAGAGATTCTTTCTATTTTTGTAAGGAACTGACGCCTGGGTGAGTGCTAGTGTGGCTTGAGGTGAATTTACGGGCAGCTTCTTTGCAAACTTTTGCCAAACCAACTTGGAGCAGCACTGGGGTAGAGAGTCAGCCTTCCGCTGATGCCTGCCTAGGCGTGGCTGGGCTGGGGGCCTCAGCTGCTGTTACTGGGCCTGCTTCTTTCCTGGTCTTGTAGGCCGCCAGCCAGAGAAGGTAAGGGCTTCAACCAACATCGCCCTCTGCCTTCCAAAGAGTCGAGGAGACCGCAGCAGGAAAATTGTGTGTGTGTTTATTTCTTCTTTTTTAGAGGTGCTTTCTATTTTTGTAAGGAACCGACGCCTGGGTGAGTGCTAGTGTGGCGTGAGTTAAATTTACAGGCATCTTCTTTGCAAACTTTTGCCAAACCAATTTGGGGCAGCAGTGGGGTAGAGAGTCAGCCTTAAGCTGATGCCTGCCTAGGCGTGGCTGGGCTGGGGGCCTCAGCTGCTGTTACTGGGCCTGCTTCTTTCCTGGTCTTGTAGGCCGCCAGCCAGAGAAGGTAAGGGCTTCAACCAACATCGCCCTCTGCCTTCCAAAGAGTCGAGGAGACCGCAGCAGGAAAATTGTGTGTGTGTTTATTTCTTCTTTTTTTAGAGGTGCTTTCTATTTTTGTAAGGAACCGACGCCTGGGTGAGTGCTAGTGTGGCGTGAGTTACATTTACAGGCATCTTCTTTGCAAAATTTTGCCAAACCAACTTGGACCAGCACTGGGGTAGAGAGTCAGCCTTCAGCTGATGGCTGCCTGGGCTGGGCTGGGCTGGTCTGGGGGCCTCAGCTGCTGTTACTGGGCATGCTTCTTTCCTGGACTTGTAGGCCACCAGCCGGAGAAGGTAAGGGCCTCAACCAACATCGCCCTCTGCCTTTCAAAGAGTCGAGGAGACCCCAGCAGGAAAATTGTGTGTGTGTTTATTTCTTCTTTTTTAGAGGTGCTTTCTATTTTTGTAAGGAACCGACGCCTGGGTGAGTGCTAGTGTGGCGTGAGTTAAATTTACAGGCATCTTCTTTGCAAACTTTTGCCAAACCAATTTGGGGCAGCAGTGGGGTAGAGAGTCAGCCTTAAGCTGATGCCTGCCTGGGCTGGGCTGGGCTGGGCTGGGGGCCTCAGCTGCTGTTACTGGGCCTGCTTCTTTCCTGGACTTGTAGGCCGCCAGCCCGAGAAGGTAAGGCCTCAACCAACATCGCCCTCTGCCTTCCAAAGAGTCGAGGGGATAGAAGCAGGAAAATTGTGTGTGTGTTTATTTCTTCTTTTTTAGAGATTCTTTCTATTTTTGTAAGGAACTGACGACTGGGTGAGTGCTAGTGTGGCTTGAGGTGAATTTACGGGCAGCTTCTTTGCAAACTTTTGCCAAACCAACTTGGAGCAGCACTGGGGTAGAGAGTCAGCCTTCCGCTGATGCCTGCCTAGGCGTGGCTGGGCTGGGGGCCTCAGCTGCTGTTACTGGGCCTGCTTCTTTCCTGGTCTTGTAGGCCGCCAGCCAGAGAAGGTAAGGGCTTCAACCAACATCGCCCTCTGCCTTCCAAAGAGTCGAGGAGACCGCAGCAGGAAAATTGTGTGTGTGTTTATTTCTTCTTTTTTAGAGGTGCTTTCTATTTTTGTAAGGAACCGACGCCTGGGTGAGTGCTAGTGTGGCGTGAGTTAAATTTACAGGCATCTTCTTTGCAAACTTTTGCCAAACCAATTTGGGGCAGCAGTGGGGTAGAGAGTCAGCCTTAAGCTGATGCCTGCCTGGGCTGGGCTGGGCTGGGGGCCTCAGCTGCTGTTACTGGGCCTGCTTCTTTCCTGGACTTGTAGGCCGCCAGCCCGAGAAGGTAAGGCCTCAACCAACATCGCCCTCTGCCTTCCAAAGAGTCGAGGGAATAGAAGCAGGAAAATTGTGTGTGTGTTTATTTCTTCTTTTTTAGAGATTCTTTCTATTTTTGTAAGGAACTGACGACTGGGTGAGTGCTAGTGTGGCTTGAGGTGAATTTACGGGCAGCTTCTTTGCAAACTTTTGCCAAACCAACTTGGAGCAGCACTGGGGTAGAGAGTCAGCCTTCCGCTGATGCCTGCCTAGGCGTGGCTGGGCTGGGGGCCTCAGCTGCTGTTACTGGCCCTGCTTCTTTCCTGGTCTTGTAGGCCGCCAGCCAGAGAAGGTAAGGGCTTCAACCAACATCGCCCTCTGCCTTCCAAAGAGTCGAGGAGACCGCAGCAGGAAAATTGTGTGTGTGTTTATTTCTTCTTTTTTTAGAGGTGCTTTCTATTTTTGTAAGGAACCGACGCCTGGGTGAGTGCTAGTGTGGCGTGAGTTACATTTACAGGCATCTTCTTTGCAAAATTTTGCCAAACCAACTTGGACCAGCACTGGGGTAGAGAGTCAGCCTTCAGCTGATGGCTGCCTGGGCTGGGCTGGGCTGGTCTGGGGGCCTCAGCTGCTGTTACTGGGCATGCTTCTTTCCTGGACTTGTAGGCCACCAGCCGGAGAAGGTAAGGGCCTCAACCAACATCGCCCTCTGCCTTTCAAAGAGTCGAGGAGACCCCAGCAGGAAAATTGTGTGTGTGTTTATTTCTTCTTTTTTAGAGGTGCTTTCTATTTTTGTAAGGAACCGACGCCTGGGTGAGTGCTAGTGTGGCGTGAGTTAAATTTACAGGCATCTTCTTTGCAAACTTTTGCCAAACCAATTTGGGGCAGCAGTGGGGTAGAGAGTCAGCCTTAAGCTGATGCCTGCCTGGGCTGGGCTGGGGGCCTCAGCTGCTGTTACTGGGCCTGCTTCTTTCCTGGACTTGTAGGCCGCCAGCCCGAGAAGGTAAGGCCTCAACCAACATCGCCCTCTGCCTTCCAAAGAGTCGAGGAGACCCCAGCAGGAAAATTGTGTGTGTGTTTATTTCCATCTTTCTTTCCGAGTTTTTTTTTAAAGTTTTGTAAGGAACGGATGCTTGGGTGAGTGAGTGCAAGTGTGGCTTGGCCTGAATTTACAGACACTTTCTTTGCAAACATGAGTAGGCAAGTGGGTATTTCAAAAGTGGGTGCATGGAGCCGCTCGTTGCTTTTCCAAGCTGGCAGCTGTGGCTCCTGAGCTTGAGGCAAAAAGAAGGGCAGAAGCACACTGCAGAGGACAGCGTTCAGCCTTGCAAGAGGGCAGTGGACGTCGGAGGAGCCGACACAGCACAAGAGGCTCGGAATCGGCGCACTCTTCGCCTACGGCCATACCACCCTGAATGCGCCCGATCTCGTCCGATCTCGGAAGCTAAGCAGGGTCGGGCCTGGTTAGTACTTGGATGGGAGACCGCCTGGGAATACCAGGTGCTGTAGGCATTTTGCTACTCTGTGCCCGATAGGCGGCGTTCGTCTTCCCCGTCTTGAACTACATTTTTCCTCCATTCCGCTTTTAATTTTAACAAACACGGCGCGTGAAAAAGGCACAGGGGCAGACAGCAGCCCTCGCTCCAATGCAGAGCCCCGTCAGAGGCGGACACGTTGTCGCCAAACTAACTTGGAGCAGCAGGAGACTGAAGCCAGGGCAGCAGCTCGCCGCCTCGGGTGGGTGGATGCAGCCAGAAAGGGCCACTCGTGTCCCTGGCAAAGCACCTCCAGCGTCTCCCCGTTTTCTCTCCAGTGGACGCGCAAGGCCCCCTACAGCTAGGGGAGGCAAGTGGATGGGCCTCATCTGCATATGTGGGCTCTAGAGGAAGAGTGCACCCTGGGAGACAAGGGGACACTTGGAGCGGGAAGTGCTCACGGGGGAGAAGTGCCTACAAGAGGCAGGAAGGGAGGGAGGCCACATCATGCCTCTCCATAGCCAGGCCTCTGGATGATGGGGCAGAAGCGGCCGTCACCCTAAGCTTCCTAGAAGTCCCAGCTGGGCCCCATGCTACCTAATATCTCGCCTGATCGAGCCTGGTCGAGCCTTCAGCCAAGGGACACAGGAGCCAAGGGGTCTGGCCTCGAGCCTTCAACCGAGGGACCCAGGAGCCCAGGGTCTGGCCTCAGTGCTTCCCAAGTCGGCCTTCAGCTGAAGCCTGCCTGGGCTGGGAGCCTCAGCTGCTGTTCCTGGGTGTGCTTCTTTCCTGCATGTGAAGGCCACCAGCGGCGAAGGTTGCCCTCCGCCTTCCAAGGAGTCGAGGGGATAGAAGCAGGAAAATTGTGTGTGTGTTTATTTCTTCTTTTTTAGAGATTCTTTCTATTTTTGTAAGGAACTGACGCCTGGGTGAGTGCTAGTGTGGCTTGAGGTGAATTTACGGGCAGCTTCTTTGCAAACTTTTGCCAAACCAACTTGGAGCAGCACTGGGGTAGAGAGTCAGCCTTCCGCTGATGCCTGCCTAGGCGTGGCTGGGCTGGGGGCCTCAGCTGCTGTTACTGGGCCTGCTTCTTTCCTGGTCTTGTAGGCCGCCAGCCAGAGAAGGTAAGGGCTTCAACCAACATCGCCCTCTGCCTTCCAAAGAGTCGAGGAGACCGCAGCAGGAAAATTGTGTGTGTGTTTATTTCTTCTTTTTTTAGAGGTGCTTTCTATTTTTGTAAGGAACCGACGCCTGGGTGAGTGCTAGTGTGGCGTGAGTTACATTTACAGGCATCTTCTTTGCAAAATTTTGCCAAACCAACTTGGACCAGCACTGGGGTAGAGAGTCAGCCTTCAGCTGATGGCTGCCTGGGCTGGGCTGGGCTGGTCTGGGGGCCTCAGCTGCTGTTACTGGGCATGCTTCTTTCCTGGACTTGTAGGCCACCAGCCGGAGAAGGTAAGGGCCTCAACCAACATCGCCCTCTGCCTTTCAAAGAGTCGAGGAGACCCCAGCAGGAAAATTGTGTGTGTGTTTATTTCTTCTTTTTTAGAGGTGCTTTCTATTTTTGTAAGGAACCGACGCCTGGGTGAGTGCTAGTGTGGCGTGAGTTAAATTTACAGGCATCTTCTTTGCAAACTTTTGCCAAACCAATTTGGGGCAGCAGTGGGGTAGAGAGTCAGCCTTAAGCTGATGCCTGCCTGGGCTGGGCTGGGCTGGGGGCCTCAGCTGCTGTTACTGGGCCTGCTTCTTTCCTGGACTTGTAGGCCGCCAGCCCGAGAAGGTAAGGCCTCAACCAACATCGCCCTCTGCCTTCCAAAGAGTCGAGGGGATAGAAGCAGGAAAATTGTGTGTGTGTTTATTTCTTCTTTTTTAGAGATTCTTTCTATTTTTGTAAGGAACTGACGACTGGGTGAGTGCTAGTGTGGCTTGAGGTGAATTTACGGGCAGCTTCTTTGCAAACTTTTGCCAAACCAACTTGGAGCAGCACTGGGGTAGAGAGTCAGCCTTCCGCTGATGCCTGCCTAGGCGTGGCTGGGCTGGGGGCCTCAGCTGCTGTTACTGGGCCTGCTTCTTTCCTGGTCTTGTAGGCCGCCAGCCAGAGAAGGTAAGGGCTTCAACCAACATCGCCCTCTGCCTTCCAAAGAGTCGAGGAGACCGCAGCAGGAAAATTGTGTGTGTGTTTATTTCTTCTTTTTTAGAGGTGCTTTCTATTTTTGTAAGGAACCGACGCCTGGGTGAGTGCTAGTGTGGCGTGAGTTAAATTTACAGGCATCTTCTTTGCAAACTTTTGCCAAACCAATTTGGGGCAGCAGTGGGGTAGAGAGTCAGCCTTAAGCTGATGCCTGCCTGGGCTGGGCTGGGCTGGGGGCCTCAGCTGCTGTTACTGGGCCTGCTTCTTTCCTGGACTTGTAGGCCGCCAGCCCGAGAAGGTAAGGCCTCAACCAACATCGCCCTCTGCCTTCCAAAGAGTCGAGGGAATAGAAGCAGGAAAATTGTGTGTGTGTTTATTTCTTCTTTTTTAGAGATTCTTTCTATTTTTGTAAGGAACTGACGACTGGGTGAGTGCTAGTGTGGCTTGAGGTGAATTTACGGGCAGCTTCTTTGCAAACTTTTGCCAAACCAACTTGGAGCAGCACTGGGGTAGAGAGTCAGCCTTCCGCTGATGCCTGCCTAGGCGTGGCTGGGCTGGGGGCCTCAGCTGCTGTTACTGGCCCTGCTTCTTTCCTGGTCTTGTAGGCCGCCAGCCAGAGAAGGTAAGGGCTTCAACCAACATCGCCCTCTGCCTTCCAAAGAGTCGAGGAGACCGCAGCAGGAAAATTGTGTGTGTGTTTATTTCTTCTTTTTTTAGAGGTGCTTTCTATTTTTGTAAGGAACCGACGCCTGGGTGAGTGCTAGTGTGGCGTGAGTTACATTTACAGGCATCTTCTTTGCAAAATTTTGCCAAACCAACTTGGACCAGCACTGGGGTAGAGAGTCAGCCTTCAGCTGATGGCTGCCTGGGCTGGGCTGGGCTGGTCTGGGGGCCTCAGCTGCTGTTACTGGGCATGCTTCTTTCCTGGACTTGTAGGCCACCAGCCGGAGAAGGTAAGGGCCTCAACCAACATCGCCCTCTGCCTTTCAAAGAGTCGAGGAGACCCCAGCAGGAAAATTGTGTGTGTGTTTATTTCTTCTTTTTTAGAGGTGCTTTCTATTTTTGTAAGGAACCGACGCCTGGGTGAGTGCTAGTGTGGCGTGAGTTAAATTTACAGGCATCTTCTTTGCAAACTTTTGCCAAACCAATTTGGGGCAGCAGTGGGGTAGAGAGTCAGCCTTAAGCTGATGCCTGCCTGGGCTGGGCTGGGGGCCTCAGCTGCTGTTACTGGGCCTGCTTCTTTCCTGGACTTGTAGGCCGCCAGCCCGAGAAGGTAAGGCCTCAACCAACATCGCCCTCTGCCTTCCAAAGAGTCGAGGAGACCCCAGCAGGAAAATTGTGTGTGTGTTTATTTCCATCTTTCTTTCCGAGTTTTTTTTTAAAGTTTTGTAAGGAACGGATGCTTGGGTGAGTGAGTGCAAGTGTGGCTTGGCCTGAATTTACAGACACTTTCTTTGCAAACATGAGTAGGCAAGTGGGTATTTCAAAAGTGGGTGCATGGAGCCGCTCGTTGCTTTTCCAAGCTGGCAGCTGTGGCTCCTGAGCTTGAGGCAAAAAGAAGGGCAGAAGCACACTGCAGAGGACAGCGTTCAGCCTTGCAAGAGGGCAGTGGACGTCGGAGGAGCCGACACAGCACAAGAGGCTCGGAATCGGCGCACTCTTCGCCTACGGCCATACCACCCTGAATGCGCCCGATCTCGTCCGATCTCGGAAGCTAAGCAGGGTCGGGCCTGGTTAGTACTTGGATGGGAGACCGCCTGGGAATACCAGGTGCTGTAGGCATTTTGCTACTCTGTGCCCGATAGGCGGCGTTCGTCTTCCCCGTCTTGAACTACATTTTTCCTCCATTCCGCTTTTAATTTTAACAAACACGGCGCGTGAAAAAGGCACAGGGGCAGACAGCAGCCCTCGCTCCAATGCAGAGCCCCGTCAGAGGCGGACACGTTGTCGCCAAACTAACTTGGAGCAGCAGGAGACTGAAGCCAGGGCAGCAGCTCGCCGCCTCGGGTGGGTGGATGCAGCCAGAAAGGGCCACTCGTGTCCCTGGCAAAGCACCTCCAGCGTCTCCCCGTTTTCTCTCCAGTGGACGCGCAAGGCCCCCTACAGCTAGGGGAGGCAAGTGGATGGGCCTCATCTGCATATGTGGGCTCTAGAGGAAGAGTGCACCCTGGGAGACAAGGGGACACTTGGAGCGGGAAGTGCTCACGGGGGAGAAGTGCCTACAAGAGGCAGGAAGGGAGGGAGGCCACATCATGCCTCTCCATAGCCAGGCCTCTGGATGATGGGGCAGAAGCGGCCGTCACCCTAAGCTTCCTAGAAGTCCCAGCTGGGCCCCATGCTACCTAATATCTCGCCTGATCGAGCCTGGTCGAGCACTGGTCGAGCCTTCAGCCAAGGGACACAGGAGCCAAGGGGTCTGGCCTCGAGCCTTCAACCGAGGGACCCAGGAGCCCAGGGTCTGGCCTCAGTGCTTCCCAAGTCGGCCTTCAGCTGAAGCCTGCCTGGGCTGGGAGCCTCAGCTGCTGTTCCTGGGTGTGCTTCTTTCCTGCATGTGAAGGCCACCAGCGGCGAAGGTTGCCCTCCGCCTTCCAAGGAGTCGAGGGGATAGAAGCAGGAAAATTGTGTGTGTGTTTATTTCTTCTTTTTTAGAGATTCTTTCTATTTTTGTAAGGAACTGACGCCTGGGTGAGTGCTAGTGTGGCTTGAGGTGAATTTACGGGCAGCTTCTTTGCAAACTTTTGCCAAACCAACTTGGAGCAGCACTGGGGTAGAGAGTCAGCATTCCGCTGATGCCTGCCTAGGCGTGGCTGGGCTGGGGGCCTCAGCTGCTGTTACTGGGCCTGCTTCTTTCCTGGTCTTGTAGGCCGCCAGCCAGAGAAGGTAAGGGCTTCAACCAACATCGCCCTCTGCCTTCCAAAGAGTCGAGGAGACCGCAGCAGGAAAATTGTGTGTGTGTTTATTTCTTCTTTTTTAGAGGTGCTTTCTATTTTTGTAAGGAACCGACGCCTGGGTGAGTGCTAGTGTGGCGTGAGTTAAATTTACAGGCATCTTCTTTGCAAACTTTTGCCAAACCAATTTGGGGCAGCAGTGGGGTAGAGAGTCAGCCTTAAGCTGATGCCTGCCTAGGCGTGGCTGGGCTGGGGGCCTCAGCTGCTGTTACTGGGCCTGCTTCTTTCCTGGTCTTGTAGGCCGCCAGCCAGAGAAGGTAAGGGCTTCAACCAACATCGCCCTCTGCCTTCCAAAGAGTCGAGGAGACCGCAGCAGGAAAATTGTGTGTGTGTTTATTTCTTCTTTTTTTAGAGGTGCTTTCTATTTTTGTAAGGAACCGACGCCTGGGTGAGTGCTAGTGTGGCGTGAGTTACATTTACAGGCATCTTCTTTGCAAAATTTTGCCAAACCAACTTGGACCAGCACTGGGGTAGAGAGTCAGCCTTCAGCTGATGGCTGCCTGGGCTGGGCTGGGCTGGTCTGGGGGCCTCAGCTGCTGTTACTGGGCATGCTTCTTTCCTGGACTTGTAGGCCACCAGCCGGAGAAGGTAAGGGCCTCAACCAACATCGCCCTCTGCCTTTCAAAGAGTCGAGGAGACCCCAGCAGGAAAATTGTGTGTGTGTTTATTTCTTCTTTTTTAGAGGTGCTTTCTATTTTTGTAAGGAACCGACGCCTGGGTGAGTGCTAGTGTGGCGTGAGTTAAATTTACAGGCATCTTCTTTGCAAACTTTTGCCAAACCAATTTGGGGCAGCAGTGGGGTAGAGAGTCAGCCTTAAGCTGATGCCTGCCTGGGCTGGGCTGGGCTGGGGGCCTCAGCTGCTGTTACTGGGCCTGCTTCTTTCCTGGACTTGTAGGCCGCCAGCCCGAGAAGGTAAGGCCTCAACCAACATCGCCCTCTGCCTTCCAAAGAGTCGAGGGGATAGAAGCAGGAAAATTGTGTGTGTGTTTATTTCTTCTTTTTTAGAGATTCTTTCTATTTTTGTAAGGAACTGACGACTGGGTGAGTGCTAGTGTGGCTTGAGGTGAATTTACGGGCAGCTTCTTTGCAAACTTTTGCCAAACCAACTTGGAGCAGCACTGGGGTAGAGAGTCAGCCTTCCGCTGATGCCTGCCTAGGCGTGGCTGGGCTGGGGGCCTCAGCTGCTGTTACTGGGCCTGCTTCTTTCCTGGTCTTGTAGGCCGCCAGCCAGAGAAGGTAAGGGCTTCAACCAACATCGCCCTCTGCCTTCCAAAGAGTCGAGGAGACCGCAGCAGGAAAATTGTGTGTGTGTTTATTTCTTCTTTTTTAGAGGTGCTTTCTATTTTTGTAAGGAACCGACGCCTGGGTGAGTGCTAGTGTGGCGTGAGTTAAATTTACAGGCATCTTCTTTGCAAACTTTTGCCAAACCAATTTGGGGCAGCAGTGGGGTAGAGAGTCAGCCTTAAGCTGATGCCTGCCTGGGCTGGGCTGGGCTGGGGGCCTCAGCTGCTGTTACTGGGCCTGCTTCTTTCCTGGACTTGTAGGCCGCCAGCCCGAGAAGGTAAGGCCTCAACCAACATCGCCCTCTGCCTTCCAAAGAGTCGAGGGAATAGAAGCAGGAAAATTGTGTGTGTGTTTATTTCTTCTTTTTTAGAGATTCTTTCTATTTTTGTAAGGAACTGACGACTGGGTGAGTGCTAGTGTGGCTTGAGGTGAATTTACGGGCAGCTTCTTTGCAAACTTTTGCCAAACCAACTTGGAGCAGCACTGGGGTAGAGAGTCAGCCTTCCGCTGATGCCTGCCTAGGCGTGGCT
This sequence comes from Ambystoma mexicanum, assembly GCF_040938575.1. Lineage (NCBI taxonomy): Eukaryota > Metazoa > Chordata > Amphibia > Caudata > Ambystomatidae > Ambystoma > Ambystoma mexicanum. The sequence continues at coordinate 161,159 of NW_027182371.1, forward strand.
GGGCTGGGGGCCTCAGCTGCTGTTACTGGCCCTGCTTCTTTCCTGGTCTTGTAGGCCGCCAGCCAGAGAAGGTAAGGGCTTCAACCAACATCGCCCTCTGCCTTCCAAAGAGTCGAGGAGACCGCAGCAGGAAAATTGTGTGTGTGTTTATTTCTTCTTTTTTTAGAGGTGCTTTCTATTTTTGTAAGGAACCGACGCCTGGGTGAGTGCTAGTGTGGCGTGAGTTACATTTACAGGCATCTTCTTTGCAAAATTTTGCCAAACCAACTTGGACCAGCACTGGGGTAGAGAGTCAGCCTTCAGCTGATGGCTGCCTGGGCTGGGCTGGGCTGGTCTGGGGGCCTCAGCTGCTGTTACTGGGCATGCTTCTTTCCTGGACTTGTAGGCCACCAGCCGGAGAAGGTAAGGGCCTCAACCAACATCGCCCTCTGCCTTTCAAAGAGTCGAGGAGACCCCAGCAGGAAAATTGTGTGTGTGTTTATTTCTTCTTTTTTAGAGGTGCTTTCTATTTTTGTAAGGAACCGACGCCTGGGTGAGTGCTAGTGTGGCGTGAGTTAAATTTACAGGCATCTTCTTTGCAAACTTTTGCCAAACCAATTTGGGGCAGCAGTGGGGTAGAGAGTCAGCCTTAAGCTGATGCCTGCCTGGGCTGGGCTGGGGGCCTCAGCTGCTGTTACTGGGCCTGCTTCTTTCCTGGACTTGTAGGCCGCCAGCCCGAGAAGGTAAGGCCTCAACCAACATCGCCCTCTGCCTTCCAAAGAGTCGAGGAGACCCCAGCAGGAAAATTGTGTGTGTGTTTATTTCCATCTTTCTTTCCGAGTTTTTTTTTAAAGTTTTGTAAGGAACGGATGCTTGGGTGAGTGAGTGCAAGTGTGGCTTGGCCTGAATTTACAGACACTTTCTTTGCAAACATGAGTAGGCAAGTGGGTATTTCAAAAGTGGGTGCATGGAGCCGCTCGTTGCTTTTCCAAGCTGGCAGCTGTGGCTCCTGAGCTTGAGGCAAAAAGAAGGGCAGAAGCACACTGCAGAGGACAGCGTTCAGCCTTGCAAGAGGGCAGTGGACGTCGGAGGAGCCGACACAGCACAAGAGGCTCGGAATCGGCGCACTCTTCGCCTACGGCCATACCACCCTGAATGCGCCCGATCTCGTCCGATCTCGGAAGCTAAGCAGGGTCGGGCCTGGTTAGTACTTGGATGGGAGACCGCCTGGGAATACCAGGTGCTGTAGGCATTTTGCTACTCTGTGCCCGATAGGCGGCGTTCGTCTTCCCCGTCTTGAACTACATTTTTCCTCCATTCCGCTTTTAATTTTAACAAACACGGCGCGTGAAAAAGGCACAGGGGCAGACAGCAGCCCTCGCTCCAATGCAGAGCCCCGTCAGAGGCGGACACGTTGTCGCCAAACTAACTTGGAGCAGCAGGAGACTGAAGCCAGGGCAGCAGCTCGCCGCCTCGGGTGGGTGGATGCAGCCAGAAAGGGCCACTCGTGTCCCTGGCAAAGCACCTCCAGCGTCTCCCCGTTTTCTCTCCAGTGGACGCGCAAGGCCCCCTACAGCTAGGGGAGGCAAGTGGATGGGCCTCATCTGCATATGTGGGCTCTAGAGGAAGAGTGCACCCTGGGAGACAAGGGGACACTTGGAGCGGGAAGTGCTCACGGGGGAGAAGTGCCTACAAGAGGCAGGAAGGGAGGGAGGCCACATCATGCCTCTCCATAGCCAGGCCTCTGGATGATGGGGCAGAAGCGGCCGTCACCCTAAGCTTCCTAGAAGTCCCAGCTGGGCCCCATGCTACCTAATATCTCGCCTGATCGAGCCTGGTCGAGCACTGGTCGAGCCTTCAGCCAAGGGACACAGGAGCCAAGGGGTCTGGCCTCGAGCCTTCAACCGAGGGACCCAGGAGCCCAGGGTCTGGCCTCAGTGCTTCCCAAGTCGGCCTTCAGCTGAAGCCTGCCTGGGCTGGGAGCCTCAGCTGCTGTTCCTGGGTGTGCTTCTTTCCTGCATGTGAAGGCCACCAGCGGCGAAGGTTGCCCTCCGCCTTCCAAGGAGTCGAGGGGATAGAAGCAGGAAAATTGTGTGTGTGTTTATTTCTTCTTTTTTAGAGATTCTTTCTATTTTTGTAAGGAACTGACGCCTGGGTGAGTGCTAGTGTGGCTTGAGGTGAATTTACGGGCAGCTTCTTTGCAAACTTTTGCCAAACCAACTTGGAGCAGCACTGGGGTAGAGAGTCAGCATTCCGCTGATGCCTGCCTAGGCGTGGCTGGGCTGGGGGCCTCAGCTGCTGTTACTGGGCCTGCTTCTTTCCTGGTCTTGTAGGCCGCCAGCCAGAGAAGGTAAGGGCTTCAACCAACATCGCCCTCTGCCTTCCAAAGAGTCGAGGAGACCGCAGCAGGAAAATTGTGTGTGTGTTTATTTCTTCTTTTTTAGAGGTGCTTTCTATTTTTGTAAGGAACCGACGCCTGGGTGAGTGCTAGTGTGGCGTGAGTTAAATTTACAGGCATCTTCTTTGCAAACTTTTGCCAAACCAATTTGGGGCAGCAGTGGGGTAGAGAGTCAGCCTTAAGCTGATGCCTGCCTAGGCGTGGCTGGGCTGGGGGCCTCAGCTGCTGTTACTGGGCCTGCTTCTTTCCTGGTCTTGTAGGCCGCCAGCCAGAGAAGGTAAGGGCTTCAACCAACATCGCCCTCTGCCTTCCAAAGAGTCGAGGAGACCGCAGCAGGAAAATTGTGTGTGTGTTTATTTCTTCTTTTTTTAGAGGTGCTTTCTATTTTTGTAAGGAACCGACGCCTGGGTGAGTGCTAGTGTGGCGTGAGTTACATTTACAGGCATCTTCTTTGCAAAATTTTGCCAAACCAACTTGGACCAGCACTGGGGTAGAGAGTCAGCCTTCAGCTGATGGCTGCCTGGGCTGGGCTGGGCTGGTCTGGGGGCCTCAGCTGCTGTTACTGGGCATGCTTCTTTCCTGGACTTGTAGGCCACCAGCCGGAGAAGGTAAGGGCCTCAACCAACATCGCCCTCTGCCTTTCAAAGAGTCGAGGAGACCCCAGCAGGAAAATTGTGTGTGTGTTTATTTCTTCTTTTTTAGAGGTGCTTTCTATTTTTGTAAGGAACCGACGCCTGGGTGAGTGCTAGTGTGGCGTGAGTTAAATTTACAGGCATCTTCTTTGCAAACTTTTGCCAAACCAATTTGGGGCAGCAGTGGGGTAGAGAGTCAGCCTTAAGCTGATGCCTGCCTGGGCTGGGCTGGGCTGGGGGCCTCAGCTGCTGTTACTGGGCCTGCTTCTTTCCTGGACTTGTAGGCCGCCAGCCCGAGAAGGTAAGGCCTCAACCAACATCGCCCTCTGCCTTCCAAAGAGTCGAGGGGATAGAAGCAGGAAAATTGTGTGTGTGTTTATTTCTTCTTTTTTAGAGATTCTTTCTATTTTTGTAAGGAACTGACGACTGGGTGAGTGCTAGTGTGGCTTGAGGTGAATTTACGGGCAGCTTCTTTGCAAACTTTTGCCAAACCAACTTGGAGCAGCACTGGGGTAGAGAGTCAGCCTTCCGCTGATGCCTGCCTAGGCGTGGCTGGGCTGGGGGCCTCAGCTGCTGTTACTGGGCCTGCTTCTTTCCTGGTCTTGTAGGCCGCCAGCCAGAGAAGGTAAGGGCTTCAACCAACATCGCCCTCTGCCTTCCAAAGAGTCGAGGAGACCGCAGCAGGAAAATTGTGTGTGTGTTTATTTCTTCTTTTTTAGAGGTGCTTTCTATTTTTGTAAGGAACCGACGCCTGGGTGAGTGCTAGTGTGGCGTGAGTTAAATTTACAGGCATCTTCTTTGCAAACTTTTGCCAAACCAATTTGGGGCAGCAGTGGGGTAGAGAGTCAGCCTTAAGCTGATGCCTGCCTGGGCTGGGCTGGGCTGGGGGCCTCAGCTGCTGTTACTGGGCCTGCTTCTTTCCTGGACTTGTAGGCCGCCAGCCCGAGAAGGTAAGGCCTCAACCAACATCGCCCTCTGCCTTCCAAAGAGTCGAGGGAATAGAAGCAGGAAAATTGTGTGTGTGTTTATTTCTTCTTTTTTAGAGATTCTTTCTATTTTTGTAAGGAACTGACGACTGGGTGAGTGCTAGTGTGGCTTGAGGTGAATTTACGGGCAGCTTCTTTGCAAACTTTTGCCAAACCAACTTGGAGCAGCACTGGGGTAGAGAGTCAGCCTTCCGCTGATGCCTGCCTAGGCGTGGCTGGGCTGGGGGCCTCAGCTGCTGTTACTGGCCCTGCTTCTTTCCTGGTCTTGTAGGCCGCCAGCCAGAGAAGGTAAGGGCTTCAACCAACATCGCCCTCTGCCTTCCAAAGAGTCGAGGAGACCGCAGCAGGAAAATTGTGTGTGTGTTTATTTCTTCTTTTTTTAGAGGTGCTTTCTATTTTTGTAAGGAACCGACGCCTGGGTGAGTGCTAGTGTGGCGTGAGTTACATTTACAGGCATCTTCTTTGCAAAATTTTGCCAAACCAACTTGGACCAGCACTGGGGTAGAGAGTCAGCCTTCAGCTGATGGCTGCCTGGGCTGGGCTGGGCTGGTCTGGGGGCCTCAGCTGCTGTTACTGGGCATGCTTCTTTCCTGGACTTGTAGGCCACCAGCCGGAGAAGGTAAGGGCCTCAACCAACATCGCCCTCTGCCTTTCAAAGAGTCGAGGAGACCCCAGCAGGAAAATTGTGTGTGTGTTTATTTCTTCTTTTTTAGAGGTGCTTTCTATTTTTGTAAGGAACCGACGCCTGGGTGAGTGCTAGTGTGGCGTGAGTTAAATTTACAGGCATCTTCTTTGCAAACTTTTGCCAAACCAATTTGGGGCAGCAGTGGGGTAGAGAGTCAGCCTTAAGCTGATGCCTGCCTGGGCTGGGCTGGGGGCCTCAGCTGCTGTTACTGGGCCTGCTTCTTTCCTGGACTTGTAGGCCGCCAGCCCGAGAAGGTAAGGCCTCAACCAACATCGCCCTCTGCCTTCCAAAGAGTCGAGGAGACCCCAGCAGGAAAATTGTGTGTGTGTTTATTTCCATCTTTCTTTCCGAGTTTTTTTTTAAAGTTTTGTAAGGAACGGATGCTTGGGTGAGTGAGTGCAAGTGTGGCTTGGCCTGAATTTACAGACACTTTCTTTGCAAACATGAGTAGGCAAGTGGGTATTTCAAAAGTGGGTGCATGGAGCCGCTCGTTGCTTTTCCAAGCTGGCAGCTGTGGCTCCTGAGCTTGAGGCAAAAAGAAGGGCAGAAGCACACTGCAGAGGACAGCGTTCAGCCTTGCAAGAGGGCAGTGGACGTCGGAGGAGCCGACACAGCACAAGAGGCTCGGAATCGGCGCACTCTTCGCCTACGGCCATACCACCCTGAATGCGCCCGATCTCGTCCGATCTCGGAAGCTAAGCAGGGTCGGGCCTGGTTAGTACTTGGATGGGAGACCGCCTGGGAATACCAGGTGCTGTAGGCATTTTGCTACTCTGTGCCCGATAGGCGGCGTTCGTCTTCCCCGTCTTGAACTACATTTTTCCTCCATTCCGCTTTTAATTTTAACAAACACGGCGCGTGAAAAAGGCACAGGGGCAGACAGCAGCCCTCGCTCCAATGCAGAGCCCCGTCAGAGGCGGACACGTTGTCGCCAAACTAACTTGGAGCAGCAGGAGACTGAAGCCAGGGCAGCAGCTCGCCGCCTCGGGTGGGTGGATGCAGCCAGAAAGGGCCACTCGTGTCCCTGGCAAAGCACCTCCAGCGTCTCCCCGTTTTCTCTCCAGTGGACGCGCAAGGCCCCCTACAGCTAGGGGAGGCAAGTGGATGGGCCTCATCTGCATATGTGGGCTCTAGAGGAAGAGTGCACCCTGGGAGACAAGGGGACACTTGGAGCGGGAAGTGCTCACGGGGGAGAAGTGCCTACAAGAGGCAGGAAGGGAGGGAGGCCACATCATGCCTCTCCATAGCCAGGCCTCTGGATGATGGGGCAGAAGCGGCCGTCACCCTAAGCTTCCTAGAAGTCCCAGCTGGGCCCCATGCTACCTAATATCTCGCCTGATCGAGCTGGTCGAGCACTGGTCGAGCCTTCAGCCAAGGGACACAGGAGCCAAGGGGTCTGGCCTCGAGCCTTCAACCGAGGGACCCAGGAGCCCAGGGTCTGGCCTCAGTGCTTCCCAAGTCGGCCTTCAGCTGAAGCCTGCCTGGGCTGGGAGCCTCAGCTGCTGTTCCTGGGTGTGCTTCTTTCCTGCATGTGAAGGCCACCAGCGGCGAAGGTTGCCCTCCGCCTTCCAAGGAGTCGAGGGGATAGAAGCAGGAAAATTGTGTGTGTGTTTATTTCTTCTTTTTTAGAGATTCTTTCTATTTTTGTAAGGAACTGACGCCTGGGTGAGTGCTAGTGTGGCTTGAGGTGAATTTACGGGCAGCTTCTTTGCAAACTTTTGCCAAACCAACTTGGAGCAGCACTGGGGTAGAGAGTCAGCCTTCCGCTGATGCCTGCCTAGGCGTGGCTGGGCTGGGGGCCTCAGCTGCTGTTACTGGGCCTGCTTCTTTCCTGGTCTTGTAGGCCGCCAGCCAGAGAAGGTAAGGGCTTCAACCAACATCGCCCTCTGCCTTCCAAAGAGTCGAGGAGACCGCAGCAGGAAAATTGTGTGTGTGTTTATTTCTTCTTTTTTAGAGGTGCTTTCTATTTTTGTAAGGAACCGACGCCTGGGTGAGTGCTAGTGTGGCGTGAGTTAAATTTACAGGCATCTTCTTTGCAAACTTTTGCCAAACCAATTTGGGGCAGCAGTGGGGTAGAGAGTCAGCCTTAAGCTGATGCCTGCCTGGGCTGGGCTGGGCTGGGGGCCTCAGCTGCTGTTACTGGGCCTGCTTCTTTCCTGGACTTGTAGGCCGCCAGCCCGAGAAGGTAAGGCCTCAACCAACATCGCCCTCTGCCTTCCAAAGAGTCGAGGGAATAGAAGCAGGAAAATTGTGTGTGTGTTTATTTCTTCTTTTTTAGAGATTCTTTCTATTTTTGTAAGGAACTGACGACTGGGTGAGTGCTAGTGTGGCTTGAGGTGAATTTACGGGCAGCTTCTTTGCAAACTTTTGCCAAACCAACTTGGAGCAGCACTGGGGTAGAGAGTCAGCCTTCCGCTGATGCCTGCCTAGGCGTGGCTGGGCTGGGGGCCTCAGCTGCTGTTACTGGGCCTGCTTCTTTCCTGGTCTTGTAGGCCGCCAGCCAGAGAAGGTAAGGGCTTCAACCAACATCGCCCTCTGCCTTCCAAAGAGTCGAGGAGACCGCAGCAGGAAAATTGTGTGTGTGTTTATTTCTTCTTTTTTTAGAGGTGCTTTCTATTTTTGTAAGGAACCGACGCCTGGGTGAGTGCTAGTGTGGCGTGAGTTACATTTACAGGCATCTTCTTTGCAAAATTTTGCCAAACCAACTTGGACCAGCACTGGGGTAGAGAGTCAGCCTTCAGCTGATGGCTGCCTGGGCTGGGCTGGGCTGGTCTGGGGGCCTCAGCTGCTGTTACTGGGCATGCTTCTTTCCTGGACTTGTAGGCCACCAGCCGGAGAAGGTAAGGGCCTCAACCAACATCGCCCTCTGCCTTTCAAAGAGTCGAGGAGACCCCAGCAGGAAAATTGTGTGTGTGTTTATTTCTTCTTTTTTAGAGGTGCTTTCTATTTTTGTAAGGAACCGACGCCTGGGTGAGTGCTAGTGTGGCGTGAGTTAAATTTACAGGCATCTTCTTTGCAAACTTTTGCCAAACCAATTTGGGGCAGCAGTGGGGTAGAGAGTCAGCCTTAAGCTGATGCCTGCCTGGGCTGGGCTGGGCTGGGGGCCTCAGCTGCTGTTACTGGGCCTGCTTCTTTCCTGGACTTGTAGGCCGCCAGCCCGAGAAGGTAAGGCCTCAACCAACATCGCCCTCTGCCTTCCAAAGAGTCGAGGGGATAGAAGCAGGAAAATTGTGTGTGTGTTTATTTCTTCTTTTTTAGAGATTCTTTCTATTTTTGTAAGGAACTGACGACTGGGTGAGTGCTAGTGTGGCTTGAGGTGAATTTACGGGCAGCTTCTTTGCAAACTTTTGCCAAACCAACTTGGAGCAGCACTGGGGTAGAGAGTCAGCCTTCCGCTGATGCCTGCCTAGGCGTGGCTGGGCTGGGGGCCTCAGCTGCTGTTACTGGGCCTGCTTCTTTCCTGGTCTTGTAGGCCGCCAGCCAGAGAAGGTAAGGGCTTCAACCAACATCGCCCTCTGCCTTCCAAAGAGTCGAGGAGACCGCAGCAGGAAAATTGTGTGTGTGTTTATTTCTTCTTTTTTAGAGGTGCTTTCTATTTTTGTAAGGAACCGACGCCTGGGTGAGTGCTAGTGTGGCGTGAGTTAAATTTACAGGCATCTTCTTTGCAAACTTTTGCCAAACCAATTTGGGGCAGCAGTGGGGTAGAGAGTCAGCCTTAAGCTGATGCCTGCCTGGGCTGGGCTGGGGGCCTCAGCTGCTGTTACTGGGCCTGCTTCTTTCCTGGACTTGTAGGCCGCCAGCCCGAGAAGGTAAGGCCTCAACCAACATCGCCCTCTGCCTTCCAAAGAGTCGAGGGAATAGAAGCAGGAAAATTGTGTGTGTGTTTATTTCTTCTTTTTTTAGAGGTGCTTTCTATTTTTGTAAGGAACCGACGCCTGGGTGAGTGCTAGTGTGGCGTGAGTTACATTTACAGGCATCTTCTTTGCAAAATTTTGCCAAACCAACTTGGACCAGCACTGGGGTAGAGAGTCAGCCTTCAGCTGATGGCTGCCTGGGCTGGGCTGGGCTGGTCTGGGGGCCTCAGCTGCTGTTACTGGGCATGCTTCTTTCCTGGACTTGTAGGCCACCAGCCGGAGAAGGTAAGGGCCTCAACCAACATCGCCCTCTGCCTTTCAAAGAGTCGAGGAGACCCCAGCAGGAAAATTGTGTGTGTGTTTATTTCTTCTTTTTTAGAGGTGCTTTCTATTTTTGTAAGGAACCGACGCCTGGGTGAGTGCTAGTGTGGCGTGAGTTAAATTTACAGGCATCTTCTTTGCAAACTTTTGCCAAACCAATTTGGGGCAGCAGTGGGGTAGAGAGTCAGCCTTAAGCTGATGCCTGCCTGGGCTGGGCTGGGGGCCTCAGCTGCTGTTACTGGGCCTGCTTCTTTCCTGGACTTGTAGGCCGCCAGCCCGAGAAGGTAAGGCCTCAACCAACATCGCCCTCTGCCTTCCAAAGAGTCGAGGAGACCCCAGCAGGAAAATTGTGTGTGTGTTTATTTCCATCTTTCTTTCCGAGTTTTTTTTTAAAGTTTTGTAAGGAACGGATGCTTGGGTGAGTGAGTGCAAGTGTGGCTTGGCCTGAATTTACAGACACTTTCTTTGCAAACATGAGTAGGCAAGTGGGTATTTCAAAAGTGGGTGCATGGAGCCGCTCGTTGCTTTTCCAAGCTGGCAGCTGTGGCTCCTGAGCTTGAGGCAAAAAGAAGGGCAGAAGCACACTGCAGAGGACAGCGTTCAGCCTTGCAAGAGGGCAGTGGACGTCGGAGGAGCCGACACAGCACAAGAGGCTCGGAATCGGCGCACTCTTCGCCTACGGCCATACCACCCTGAATGCGCCCGATCTCGTCCGATCTCGGAAGCTAAGCAGGGTCGGGCCTGGTTAGTACTTGGATGGGAGACCGCCTGGGAATACCAGGTGCTGTAGGCATTTTGCTACTCTGTGCCCGATAGGCGGCGTTCGTCTTCCCCGTCTTGAACTACATTTTTCCTCCATTCCGCTTTTAATTTTAACAAACACGGCGCGTGAAAAAGGCACAGGGGCAGACAGCAGCCCTCGCTCCAATGCAGAGCCCCGTCAGAGGCGGACACGTTGTCGCCAAACTAACTTGGAGCAGCAGGAGACTGAAGCCAGGGCAGCAGCTCGCCGCCTCGGGTGGGTGGATGCAGCCAGAAAGGGCCACTCGTGTCCCTGGCAAAGCACCTCCAGCGTCTCCCCGTTTTCTCTCCAGTGGACGCGCAAGGCCCCCTACAGCTAGGGGAGGCAAGTGGATGGGCCTCATCTGCATATGTGGGCTCTAGAGGAAGAGTGCACCCTGGGAGACAAGGGGACACTTGGAGCGGGAAGTGCTCACGGGGGAGAAGTGCCTACAAGAGGCAGGAAGGGAGGGAGGCCACATCATGCCTCTCCATAGCCAGGCCTCTGGATGATGGGGCAGAAGCGGCCGTCACCCTAAGCTTCCTAGAAGTCCCAGCTGGGCCCCATGCTACCTAATATCTCGCCTGATCGAGCCTGGTCGAGCACTGGTCGAGCCTTCAGCCAAGGGACACAGGAGCCAAGGGGTCTGGCCTCGAGCCTTCAACCGAGGGACCCAGGAGCCCAGGGTCTGGCCTCAGTGCTTCCCAAGTCGGCCTTCAGCTGAAGCCTGCCTGGGCTGGGAGCCTCAGCTGCTGTTCCTGGGTGTGCTTCTTTCCTGCATGTGAAGGCCACCAGCGGCGAAGGTTGCCCTCCGCCTTCCAAGGAGTCGAGGGGATAGAAGCAGGAAAATTGTGTGTGTGTTTATTTCTTCTTTTTTAGAGATTCTTTCTATTTTTGTAAGGAACTGACGCCTGGGTGAGTGCTAGTGTGGCTTGAGGTGAATTTACGGGCAGCTTCTTTGCAAACTTTTGCCAAACCAACTTGGAGCAGCACTGGGGTAGAGAGTCAGCCTTCCGCTGATGCCTGCCTAGGCGTGGCTGGGCTGGGGGCCTCAGCTGCTGTTACTGGGCCTGCTTCTTTCCTGGTCTTGTAGGCCGCCAGCCAGAGAAGGTAAGGGCTTCAACCAACATCGCCCTCTGCCTTCCAAAGAGTCGAGGAGACCGCAGCAGGAAAATTGTGTGTGTGTTTATTTCTTCTTTTTTAGAGGTGCTTTCTATTTTTGTAAGGAACCGACGCCTGGGTGAGTGCTAGTGTGGCGTGAGTTAAATTTACAGGCATCTTCTTTGCAAACTTTTGCCAAACCAATTTGGGGCAGCAGTGGGGTAGAGAGTCAGCCTTAAGCTGATGCCTGCCTGGGCTGGGCTGGGCTGGGGGCCTCAGCTGCTGTTACTGGGCCTGCTTCTTTCCTGGACTTGTAGGCCGCCAGCCCGAGAAGGTAAGGCCTCAACCAACATCGCCCTCTGCCTTCCAAAGAGTCGAGGGAATAGAAGCAGGAAAATTGTGTGTGTGTTTATTTCTTCTTTTTTAGAGATTCTTTCTATTTTTGTAAGGAACTGACGACTGGGTGAGTGCTAGTGTGGCTTGAGGTGAATTTACGGGCAGCTTCTTTGCAAACTTTTGCCAAACCAACTTGGAGCAGCACTGGGGTAGAGAGTCAGCCTTCCGCTGATGCCTGCCTAGGCGTGGCTGGGCTGGGGGCCTCAGCTGCTGTTACTGGGCCTGCTTCTTTCCTGGTCTTGTAGGCCGCCAGCCAGAGAAGGTAAGGGCTTCAACCAACATCGCCCTCTGCCTTCCAAAGAGTCGAGGAGACCGCAGCAGGAAAATTGTGTGTGTGTTTATTTCTTCTTTTTTTAGAGGTGCTTTCTATTTTTGTAAGGAACCGACGCCTGGGTGAGTGCTAGTGTGGCGTGAGTTACATTTACAGGCATCTTCTTTGCAAAATTTTGCCAAACCAACTTGGACCAGCACTGGGGTAGAGAGTCAGCCTTCAGCTGATGGCTGCCTGGGCTGGGCTGGGCTGGTCTGGGGGCCTCAGCTGCTGTTACTGGGCATGCTTCTTTCCTGGACTTGTAGGCCACCAGCCGGAGAAGGTAAGGGCCTCAACCAACATCGCCCTCTGCCTTTCAAAGAGTCGAGGAGACCCCAGCAGGAAAATTGTGTGTGTGTTTATTTCTTCTTTTTTAGAGGTGCTTTCTATTTTTGTAAGGAACCGACGCCTGGGTGAGTGCTAGTGTGGCGTGAGTTAAATTTACAGGCATCTTCTTTGCAAACTTTTGCCAAACCAATTTGGGGCAGCAGTGGGGTAGAGAGTCAGCCTTAAGCTGATGCCTGCCTGGGCTGGGCTGGGCTGGGGGCCTCAGCTGCTGTTACTGGGCCTGCTTCTTTCCTGGACTTGTAGGCCGCCAGCCCGAGAAGGTAAGGCCTCAACCAACATCGCCCTCTGCCTTCCAAAGAGTCGAGGGGATAGAAGCAGGAAAATTGTGTGTGTGTTTATTTCTTCTTTTTTAGAGATTCTTTCTATTTTTGTAAGGAACTGACGACTGGGTGAGTGCTAGTGTGGCTTGAGGTGAATTTACGGGCAGCTTCTTTGCAAACTTTTGCCAAACCAACTTGGAGCAGCACTGGGGTAGAGAGTCAGCCTTCCGCTGATGCCTGCCTAGGCGTGGCTGGGCTGGGGGCCTCAGCTGCTGTTACTGGGCCTGCTTCTTTCCTGGTCTTGTAGGCCGCCAGCCAGAGAAGGTAAGGGCTTCAACCAACATCGCCCTCTGCCTTCCAAAGAGTCGAGGAGACCGCAGCAGGAAAATTGTGTGTGTGTTTATTTCTTCTTTTTTAGAGGTGCTTTCTATTTTTGTAAGGAACCGACGCCTGGGTGAGTGCTAGTGTGGCGTGAGTTAAATTTACAGGCATCTTCTTTGCAAACTTTTGCCAAACCAATTTGGGGCAGCAGTGGGGTAGAGAGTCAGCCTTAAGCTGATGCCTGCCTGGGCTGGGCTGGGGGCCTCAGCTGCTGTTACTGGGCCTGCTTCTTTCCTGGACTTGTAGGCCGCCAGCCCGAGAAGGTAAGGCCTCAACCAACATCGCCCTCTGCCTTCCAAAGAGTCGAGGGAATAGAAGCAGGAAAATTGTGTGTGTGTTTATTTCTTCTTTTTTTAGAGGTGCTTTCTATTTTTGTAAGGAACCGACGCCTGGGTGAGTGCTAGTGTGGCGTGAGTTACATTTACAGGCATCTTCTTTGCAAAATTTTGCCAAACCAACTTGGACCAGCACTGGGGTAGAGAGTCAGCCTTCAGCTGATGGCTGCCTGGGCTGGGCTGGGCTGGTCTGGGGGCCTCAGCTGCTGTTACTGGGCATGCTTCTTTCCTGGACTTGTAGGCCACCAGCCGGAGAAGGTAAGGGCCTCAACCAACATCGCCCTCTGCCTTTCAAAGAGTCGAGGAGACCCCAGCAGGAAAATTGTGTGTGTGTTTATTTCTTCTTTTTTAGAGGTGCTTTCTATTTTTGTAAGGAACCGACGCCTGGGTGAGTGCTAGTGTGGCGTGAGTTAAATTTACAGGCATCTTCTTTGCAAACTTTTGCCAAACCAATTTGGGGCAGCAGTGGGGTAGAGAGTCAGCCTTAAGCTGATGCCTGCCTGGGCTGGGCTGGGCTGGGGGCCTCAGCTGCTGTTACTGGGCCTGCTTCTTTCCTGGACTTGTAGGCCGCCAGCCCGAGAAGGTAAGGCCTCAACCAACATCGCCCTCTGCCTTCCAAAGAGTCGAGGGGATAGAAGCAGGAAAATTGTGTGTGTGTTTATTTCTTCTTTTTTAGAGATTCTTTCTATTTTTGTAAGGAACTGACGACTGGGTGAGTGCTAGTGTGGCTTGAGGTGAATTTACGGGCAGCTTCTTTGCAAACTTTTGCCAAACCAACTTGGAGCAGCACTGGGGTAGAGAGTCAGCCTTCCGCTGATGCCTGCCTAGGCGTGGCTGGGCTGGGGGCCTCAGCTGCTGTTACTGGGCCTGCTTCTTTCCTGGTCTTGTAGGCCGCCAGCCAGAGAAGGTAAGGGCTTCAACCAACATCGCCCTCTGCCTTCCAAAGAGTCGAGGAGACCGCAGCAGGAAAATTGTGTGTGTGTTTATTTCTTCTTTTTTAGAGGTGCTTTCTATTTTTGTAAGGAACCGACGCCTGGGTGAGTGCTAGTGTGGCGTGAGTTAAATTTACAGGCATCTTCTTTGCAAACTTTTGCCAAACCAATTTGGGGCAGCAGTGGGGTAGAGAGTCAGCCTTAAGCTGATGCCTGCCTGGGCTGGGCTGGGGGCCTCAGCTGCTGTTACTGGGCCTGCTTCTTTCCTGGACTTGTAGGCCGCCAGCCCGAGAAGGTAAGGCCTCAACCAACATCGCCCTCTGCCTTCCAAAGAGTCGAGGGAATAGAAGCAGGAAAATTGTGTGTGTGTTTATTTCTTCTTTTTTTAGAGGTGCTTTCTATTTTTGTAAGGAACCGACGCCTGGGTGAGTGCTAGTGTGGCGTGAGTTACATTTACAGGCATCTTCTTTGCAAAATTTTGCCAAACCAACTTGGACCAGCACTGGGGTAGAGAGTCAGCCTTCAGCTGATGGCTGCCTGGGCTGGGCTGGGCTGGTCTGGGGGCCTCAGCTGCTGTTACTGGGCATGCTTCTTTCCTGGACTTGTAGGCCACCAGCCGGAGAAGGTAAGGGCCTCAACCAACATCGCCCTCTGCCTTTCAAAGAGTCGAGGAGACCCCAGCAGGAAAATTGTGTGTGTGTTTATTTCTTCTTTTTTAGAGGTGCTTTCTATTTTTGTAAGGAACCGACGCCTGGGTGAGTGCTAGTGTGGCGTGAGTTAAATTTACAGGCATCTTCTTTGCAAACTTTTGCCAAACCAATTTGGGGCAGCAGTGGGGTAGAGAGTCAGCCTTAAGCTGATGCCTGCCTGGGCTGGGCTGGGCTGGGGGCCTCAGCTGCTGTTACTGGGCCTGCTTCTTTCCTGGACTTGTAGGCCGCCAGCCCGAGAAGGTAAGGCCTCAACCAACATCGCCCTCTGCCTTCCAAAGAGTCGAGGGGATAGAAGCAGGAAAATTGTGTGTGTGTTTATTTCTTCTTTTTTAGAGATTCTTTCTATTTTTGTAAGGAACTGACGACTGGGTGAGTGCTAGTGTGGCTTGAGGTGAATTTACGGGCAGCTTCTTTGCAAACTTTTGCCAAACCAACTTGGAGCAGCACTGGGGTAGAGAGTCAGCCTTCCGCTGATGCCTGCCTAGGCGTGGCTGGGCTGGGGGCCTCAGCTGCTGTTACTGGGCCTGCTTCTTTCCTGGTCTTGTAGGCCGCCAGCCCGAGAAGGTAAGGCCTCAACCAACATCGCCCTCTGCCTTCCAAAGAGTCGAGGGAATAGAAGCAGGAAAATTGTGTGTGTGTTTATTTCTTCTTTTTTAGAGATTCTTTCTATTTTTGTAAGGAACTGACGACTGGGTGAGTGCTAGTGTGGCTTGAGGTGAATTTACGGGCAGCTTCTTTGCAAACTTTTGCCAAACCAACTTGGAGCAGCACTGGGGTAGAGAGTCAGCCTTCCGCTGATGCCTGCCTAGGCGTGGCTGGGCTGGGGGCCTCAGCTGCTGTTACTGGCCCTGCTTCTTTCCTGGTCTTGTAGGCCGCCAGCCAGAGAAGGTAAGGGCTTCAACCAACATCGCCCTCTGCCTTCCAAAGAGTCGAGGAGACCGCAGCAGGAAAATTGTGTGTGTGTTTATTTCTTCTTTTTTTAGAGGTGCTTTCTATTTTTGTAAGGAACCGACGCCTGGGTGAGTGCTAGTGTGGCGTGAGTTACATTTACAGGCATCTTCTTTGCAAAATTTTGCCAAACCAACTTGGACCAGCACTGGGGTAGAGAGTCAGCCTTCAGCTGATGGCTGCCTGGGCTGGGCTGGGCTGGTCTGGGGGCCTCAGCTGCTGTTACTGGGCATGCTTCTTTCCTGGACTTGTAGGCCACCAGCCGGAGAAGGTAAGGGCCTCAACCAACATCGCCCTCTGCCTTTCAAAGAGTCGAGGAGACCCCAGCAGGAAAATTGTGTGTGTGTTTATTTCTTCTTTTTTAGAGGTGCTTTCTATTTTTGTAAGGAACCTACGCCTGGGTGAGTGCTAGTGTGGCGTGAGTTAAATTTACAGGCATCTTCTTTGCAAACTTTTGCCAAACCAATTTGGGGCAGCAGTGGGGTAGAGAGTCAGCCTTAAGCTGATGCCTGCCTGGGCTGGGCTGGGGGCCTCAGCTGCTGTTACTGGGCCTGCTTCTTTCCTGGACTTGTAGGCCGCCAGCCCGAGAAGGTAAGGCCTCAACCAACATCGCCCTCTGCCTTCCAAAGAGTCGAGGAGACCCCAGCAGGAAAATTGTGTGTGTGTTTATTTCCATCTTTCTTTCCGAGTTTTTTTTTAAAGTTTTGTAAGGAACGGATGCTTGGGTGAGTGAGTGCAAGTGTGGCTTGGCCTGAATTTACAGACACTTTCTTTGCAAACATGAGTAGGCAAGTGGGTATTTCAAAAGTGGGTGCATGGAGCCGCTCGTTGCTTTTCCAAGCTGGCAGCTGTGGCTCCTGAGCTTGAGGCAAAAAGAAGGGCAGAAGCACACTGCAGAGGACAGCGTTCAGCCTTGCAAGAGGGCAGTGGACGTCGGAGGAGCCGACACAGCACAAGAGGCTCGGAATCGGCGCACTCTTCGCCTACGGCCATACCACCCTGAATGCGCCCGATCTCGTCCGATCTCGGAAGCTAAGCAGGGTCGGGCCTGGTTAGTACTTGGATGGGAGACCGCCTGGGAATACCAGGTGCTGTAGGCATTTTGCTACTCTGTGCCCGATAGGCGGCGTTCGTCTTCCCCGTCTTGAACTACATTTTTCCTCCATTCCGCTTTTAATTTTAACAAACACGGCGCGTGAAAAAGGCACAGGGGCAGACAGCAGCCCTCGCTCCAATGCAGAGCCCCGTCAGAGGCGGACACGTTGTCGCCAAACTAACTTGGAGCAGCAGGAGACTGAAGCCAGGGCAGCAGCTCGCCGCCTCGGGTGGGTGGATGCAGCCAGAAAGGGCCACTCGTGTCCCTGGCAAAGCACCTCCAGCGTCTCCCCGTTTTCTCTCCAGTGGACGCGCAAGGCCCCCTACAGCTAGGGGAGGCAAGTGGATGGGCCTCATCTGCATATGTGGGCTCTAGAGGAAGAGTGCACCCTGGGAGACAAGGGGACACTTGGAGCGGGAAGTGCTCACGGGGGAGAAGTGCCTACAAGAGGCAGGAAGGGAGGGAGGCCACATCATGCCTCTCCATAGCCAGGCCTCTGGATGATGGGGCAGAAGCGGCCGTCACCCTAAGCTTCCTAGAAGTCCCAGCTGGGCCCCATGCTACCTAATATCTCGCCTGATCGAGCCTGGTCGAGCACTGGTCGAGCCTTCAGCCAAGGGACACAGGAGCCAAGGGGTCTGGCCTCGAGCCTTCAACCGAGGGACCCAGGAGCCCAGGGTCTGGCCTCAGTGCTTCCCAAGTCGGCCTTCAGCTGAAGCCTGCCTGGGCTGGGAGCCTCAGCTGCTGTTCCTGGGTGTGCTTCTTTCCTGCATGTGAAGGCCACCAGCGGCGAAGGTTGCCCTCCGCCTTCCAAGGAGTCGAGGGGATAGAAGCAGGAAAATTGTGTGTGTGTTTATTTCTTCTTTTTTAGAGATTCTTTCTATTTTTGTAAGGAACTGACGCCTGGGTGAGTGCTAGTGTGGCTTGAGGTGAATTTACGGGCAGCTTCTTTGCAAACTTTTGCCAAACCAACTTGGAGCAGCACTGGGGTAGAGAGTCAGCCTTCCGCTGATGCCTGCCTAGGCGTGGCTGGGCTGGGGGCCTCAGCTGCTGTTACTGGGCCTGCTTCTTTCCTGGTCTTGTAGGCCGCCAGCCAGAGAAGGTAAGGGCTTCAACCAACATCGCCCTCTGCCTTCCAAAGAGTCGAGGAGACCGCAGCAGGAAAATTGTGTGTGTGTTTATTTCTTCTTTTTTAGAGGTGCTTTCTATTTTTGTAAGGAACCGACGCCTGGGTGAGTGCTAGTGTGGCGTGAGTTAAATTTACAGGCATCTTCTTTGCAAACTTTTGCCAAACCAATTTGGGGCAGCAGTGGGGTAGAGAGTCAGCCTTAAGCTGATGCCTGCCTGGGCTGGGCTGGGCTGGGGGCCTCAGCTGCTGTTACTGGGCCTGCTTCTTTCCTGGACTTGTAGGCCGCCAGCCCGAGAAGGTAAGGCCTCAACCAACATCGCCCTCTGCCTTCCAAAGAGTCGAGGGAATAGAAGCAGGAAAATTGTGTGTGTGTTTATTTCTTCTTTTTTAGAGATTCTTTCTATTTTTGTAAGGAACTGACGACTGGGTGAGTGCTAGTGTGGCTTGAGGTGAATTTACGGGCAGCTTCTTTGCAAACTTTTGCCAAACCAACTTGGAGCAGCACTGGGGTAGAGAGTCAGCCTTCCGCTGATGCCTGCCTAGGCGTGGCTGGGCTGGGGGCCTCAGCTGCTGTTACTGGGCCTGCTTCTTTCCTGGTCTTGTAGGCCGCCAGCCAGAGAAGGTAAGGGCTTCAACCAACATCGCCCTCTGCCTTCCAAAGAGTCGAGGAGACCGCAGCAGGAAAATTGTGTGTGTGTTTATTTCTTCTTTTTTTAGAGGTGCTTTCTATTTTTGTAAGGAACCGACGCCTGGGTGAGTGCTAGTGTGGCGTGAGTTACATTTACAGGCATCTTCTTTGCAAAATTTTGCCAAACCAACTTGGACCAGCACTGGGGTAGAGAGTCAGCCTTCAGCTGATGGCTGCCTGGGCTGGGCTGGGCTGGTCTGGGGGCCTCAGCTGCTGTTACTGGGCATGCTTCTTTCCTGGACTTGTAGGCCACCAGCCGGAGAAGGTAAGGGCCTCAACCAACATCGCCCTCTGCCTTTCAAAGAGTCGAGGAGACCCCAGCAGGAAAATTGTGTGTGTGTTTATTTCTTCTTTTTTAGAGGTGCTTTCTATTTTTGTAAGGAACCGACGCCTGGGTGAGTGCTAGTGTGGCGTGAGTTAAATTTACAGGCATCTTCTTTGCAAACTTTTGCCAAACCAATTTGGGGCAGCAGTGGGGTAGAGAGTCAGCCTTAAGCTGATGCCTGCCTGGGCTGGGCTGGGCTGGGGGCCTCAGCTGCTGTTACTGGGCCTGCTTCTTTCCTGGACTTGTAGGCCGCCAGCCCGAGAAGGTAAGGCCTCAACCAACATCGCCCTCTGCCTTCCAAAGAGTCGAGGGGATAGAAGCAGGAAAATTGTGTGTGTGTTTATTTCTTCTTTTTTAGAGATTCTTTCTATTTTTGTAAGGAACTGACGACTGGGTGAGTGCTAGTGTGGCTTGAGGTGAATTTACGGGCAGCTTCTTTGCAAACTTTTGCCAAACCAACTTGGAGCAGCACTGGGGTAGAGAGTCAGCCTTCCGCTGATGCCTGCCTAGGCGTGGCTGGGCTGGGGGCCTCAGCTGCTGTTACTGGGCCTGCTTCTTTCCTGGTCTTGTAGGCCGCCAGCCAGAGAAGGTAAGGGCTTCAACCAACATCGCCCTCTGCCTTCCAAAGAGTCGAGGAGACCGCAGCAGGAAAATTGTGTGTGTGTTTATTTCTTCTTTTTTAGAGGTGCTTTCTATTTTTGTAAGGAACCGACGCCTGGGTGAGTGCTAGTGTGGCGTGAGTTAAATTTACAGGCATCTTCTTTGCAAACTTTTGCCAAACCAATTTGGGGCAGCAGTGGGGTAGAGAGTCAGCCTTAAGCTGATGCCTGCCTGGGCTGGGCTGGGGGCCTCAGCTGCTGTTACTGGGCCTGCTTCTTTCCTGGACTTGTAGGCCGCCAGCCCGAGAAGGTAAGGCCTCAACCAACATCGCCCTCTGCCTTCCAAAGAGTCGAGGGAATAGAAGCAGGAAAATTGTGTGTGTGTTTATTTCTTCTTTTTTTAGAGGTGCTTTCTATTTTTGTAAGGAACCGACGCCTGGGTGAGTGCTAGTGTGGCGTGAGTTACATTTACAGGCATCTTCTTTGCAAAATTTTGCCAAACCAACTTGGACCAGCACTGGGGTAGAGAGTCAGCCTTCAGCTGATGGCTGCCTGGGCTGGGCTGGGCTGGTCTGGGGGCCTCAGCTGCTGTTACTGGGCATGCTTCTTTCCTGGACTTGTAGGCCACCAGCCGGAGAAGGTAAGGGCCTCAACCAACATCGCCCTCTGCCTTTCAAAGAGTCGAGGAGACCCCAGCAGGAAAATTGTGTGTGTGTTTATTTCTTCTTTTTTAGAGGTGCTTTCTATTTTTGTAAGGAACCGACGCCTGGGTGAGTGCTAGTGTGGCGTGAGTTAAATTTACAGGCATCTTCTTTGCAAACTTTTGCCAAACCAATTTGGGGCAGCAGTGGGGTAGAGAGTCAGCCTTAAGCTGATGCCTGCCTGGGCTGGGCTGGGCTGGGGGCCTCAGCTGCTGTTACTGGGCCTGCTTCTTTCCTGGACTTGTAGGCCGCCAGCCCGAGAAGGTAAGGCCTCAACCAACATCGCCCTCTGCCTTCCAAAGAGTCGAGGGGATAGAAGCAGGAAAATTGTGTGTGTGTTTATTTCTTCTTTTTTAGAGATTCTTTCTATTTTTGTAAGGAACTGACGACTGGGTGAGTGCTAGTGTGGCTTGAGGTGAATTTACGGGCAGCTTCTTTGCAAACTTTTGCCAAACCAACTTGGAGCAGCACTGGGGTAGAGAGTCAGCCTTCCGCTGATGCCTGCCTAGGCGTGGCTGGGCTGGGGGCCTCAGCTGCTGTTACTGGGCCTGCTTCTTTCCTGGTCTTGTAGGCCGCCAGCCAGAGAAGGTAAGGGCTTCAACCAACATCGCCCTCTGCCTTCCAAAGAGTCGAGGAGACCGCAGCAGGAAAATTGTGTGTGTGTTTATTTCTTCTTTTTTAGAGGTGCTTTCTATTTTTGTAAGGAACCGACGCCTGGGTGAGTGCTAGTGTGGCGTGAGTTAAATTTACAGGCATCTTCTTTGCAAACTTTTGCCAAACCAATTTGGGGCAGCAGTGGGGTAGAGAGTCAGCCTTAAGCTGATGCCTGCCTGGGCTGGGCTGGGCTGGGGGCCTCAGCTGCTGTTACTGGGCCTGCTTCTTTCCTGGACTTGTAGGCCGCCAGCCCGAGAAGGTAAGGCCTCAACCAACATCGCCCTCTGCCTTCCAAAGAGTCGAGGGGATAGAAGCAGGAAAATTGTGTGTGTGTTTATTTCTTCTTTTTTAGAGATTCTTTCTATTTTTGTAAGGAACTGACGACTGGGTGAGTGCTAGTGTGGCTTGAGGTGAATTTACGGGCAGCTTCTTTGCAAACTTTTGCCAAACCAACTTGGAGCAGCACTGGGGTAGAGAGTCAGCCTTCCGCTGATGCCTGCCTAGGCGTGGCTGGGCTGGGGGCCTCAGCTGCTGTTACTGGGCCTGCTTCTTTCCTGGTCTTGTAGGCCGCCAGCCAGAGAAGGTAAGGGCTTCAACCAACATCGCCCTCTGCCTTCCAAAGAGTCGAGGAGACCGCAGCAGGAAAATTGTGTGTGTGTTTATTTCTTCTTTTTTAGAGGTGCTTTCTATTTTTGTAAGGAACCGACGCCTGGGTGAGTGCTAGTGTGGCGTGAGTTAAATTTACAGGCATCTTCTTTGCAAACTTTTGCCAAACCAATTTGGGGCAGCAGTGGGGTAGAGAGTCAGCCTTAAGCTGATGCCTGCCTGGGCTGGGCTGGGGGCCTCAGCTGCTGTTACTGGGCCTGCTTCTTTCCTGGACTTGTAGGCCGCCAGCCCGAGAAGGTAAGGCCTCAACCAACATCGCCCTCTGCCTTCCAAAGAGTCGAGGGAATAGAAGCAGGAAAATTGTGTGTGTGTTTATTTCTTCTTTTTTTAGAGGTGCTTTCTATTTTTGTAAGGAACCGACGCCTGGGTGAGTGCTAGTGTGGCGTGAGTTACATTTACAGGCATCTTCTTTGCAAAATTTTGCCAAACCAACTTGGACCAGCACTGGGGTAGAGAGTCAGCCTTCAGCTGATGGCTGCCTGGGCTGGGCTGGGCTGGTCTGGGGGCCTCAGCTGCTGTTACTGGGCATGCTTCTTTCCTGGACTTGTAGGCCACCAGCCGGAGAAGGTAAGGGCCTCAACCAACATCGCCCTCTGCCTTTCAAAGAGTCGAGGAGACCCCAGCAGGAAAATTGTGTGTGTGTTTATTTCTTCTTTTTTAGAGGTGCTTTCTATTTTTGTAAGGAACCGACGCCTGGGTGAGTGCTAGTGTGGCGTGAGTTAAATTTACAGGCATCTTCTTTGCAAACTTTTGCCAAACCAATTTGGGGCAGCAGTGGGGTAGAGAGTCAGCCTTAAGCTGATGCCTGCCTGGGCTGGGCTGGGCTGGGGGCCTCAGCTGCTGTTACTGGGCCTGCTTCTTTCCTGGACTTGTAGGCCGCCAGCCCGAGAAGGTAAGGCCTCAACCAACATCGCCCTCTGCCTTCCAAAGAGTCGAGGGGATAGAAGCAGGAAAATTGTGTGTGTGTTTATTTCTTCTTTTTTAGAGATTCTTTCTATTTTTGTAAGGAACTGACGACTGGGTGAGTGCTAGTGTGGCTTGAGGTGAATTTACGGGCAGCTTCTTTGCAAACTTTTGCCAAACCAACTTGGAGCAGCACTGGGGTAGAGAGTCAGCCTTCCGCTGATGCCTGCCTAGGCGTGGCTGGGCTGGGGGCCTCAGCTGCTGTTACTGGGCCTGCTTCTTTCCTGGTCTTGTAGGCCGCCAGCCAGAGAAGGTAAGGGCTTCAACCAACATCGCCCTCTGCCTTCCAAAGAGTCGAGGAGACCGCAGCAGGAAAATTGTGTGTGTGTTTATTTCTTCTTTTTTAGAGGTGCTTTCTATTTTTGTAAGGAACCGACGCCTGGGTGAGTGCTAGTGTGGCGTGAGTTAAATTTACAGGCATCTTCTTTGCAAACTTTTGCCAAACCAATTTGGGGCAGCAGTGGGGTAGAGAGTCAGCCTTAAGCTGATGCCTGCCTGGGCTGGGCTGGGCTGGGGGCCTCAGCTGCTGTTACTGGGCCTGCTTCTTTCCTGGACTTGTAGGCCGCCAGCCCGAGAAGGTAAGGCCTCAACCAACATCGCCCTCTGCCTTCCAAAGAGTCGAGGGGATAGAAGCAGGAAAATTGTGTGTGTGTTTATTTCTTCTTTTTTAGAGATTCTTTCTATTTTTGTAAGGAACTGACGACTGGGTGAGTGCTAGTGTGGCTTGAGGTGAATTTACGGGCAGCTTCTTTGCAAACTTTTGCCAAACCAACTTGGAGCAGCACTGGGGTAGAGAGTCAGCCTTCCGCTGATGCCTGCCTAGGCGTGGCTGGGCTGGGGGCCTCAGCTGCTGTTACTGGGCCTGCTTCTTTCCTGGTCTTGTAGGCCGCCAGCCAGAGAAGGTAAGGGCTTCAACCAACATCGCCCTCTGCCTTCCAAAGAGTCGAGGAGACCGCAGCAGGAAAATTGTGTGTGTGTTTATTTCTTCTTTTTTAGAGGTGCTTTCTATTTTTGTAAGGAACCGACGCCTGGGTGAGTGCTAGTGTGGCGTGAGTTAAATTTACAGGCATCTTCTTTGCAAACTTTTGCCAAACCAATTTGGGGCAGCAGTGGGGTAGAGAGTCAGCCTTAAGCTGATGCCTGCCTGGGCTGGGCTGGGGGCCTCAGCTGCTGTTACTGGGCCTGCTTCTTTCCTGGACTTGTAGGCCGCCAGCCCGAGAAGGTAAGGCCTCAACCAACATCGCCCTCTGCCTTCCAAAGAGTCGAGGGAATAGAAGCAGGAAAATTGTGTGTGTGTTTATTTCTTCTTTTTTTAGAGGTGCTTTCTATTTTTGTAAGGAACCGACGCCTGGGTGAGTGCTAGTGTGGCGTGAGTTACATTTACAGGCATCTTCTTTGCAAAATTTTGCCAAACCAACTTGGACCAGCACTGGGGTAGAGAGTCAGCCTTCAGCTGATGGCTGCCTGGGCTGGGCTGGGCTGGTCTGGGGGCCTCAGCTGCTGTTACTGGGCATGCTTCTTTCCTGGACTTGTAGGCCACCAGCCGGAGAAGGTAAGGGCCTCAACCAACATCGCCCTCTGCCTTTCAAAGAGTCGAGGAGACCCCAGCAGGAAAATTGTGTGTGTGTTTATTTCTTCTTTTTTAGAGGTGCTTTCTATTTTTGTAAGGAACCGACGCCTGGGTGAGTGCTAGTGTGGCGTGAGTTAAATTTACAGGCATCTTCTTTGCAAACTTTTGCCAAACCAATTTGGGGCAGCAGTGGGGTAGAGAGTCAGCCTTAAGCTGATGCCTGCCTGGGCTGGGCTGGGCTGGGGGCCTCAGCTGCTGTTACTGGGCCTGCTTCTTTCCTGGACTTGTAGGCCGCCAGCCCGAGAAGGTAAGGCCTCAACCAACATCGCCCTCTGCCTTCCAAAGAGTCGAGGGGATAGAAGCAGGAAAATTGTGTGTGTGTTTATTTCTTCTTTTTTAGAGATTCTTTCTATTTTTGTAAGGAACTGACGACTGGGTGAGTGCTAGTGTGGCTTGAGGTGAATTTACGGGCAGCTTCTTTGCAAACTTTTGCCAAACCAACTTGGAGCAGCACTGGGGTAGAGAGTCAGCCTTCCGCTGATGCCTGCCTAGGCGTGGCTGGGCTGGGGGCCTCAGCTGCTGTTACTGGGCCTGCTTCTTTCCTGGTCTTGTAGGCCGCCAGCCAGAGAAGGTAAGGGCTTCAACCAACATCGCCCTCTGCCTTCCAAAGAGTCGAGGAGACCGCAGCAGGAAAATTGTGTGTGTGTTTATTTCTTCTTTTTTAGAGGTGCTTTCTATTTTTGTAAGGAACCGACGCCTGGGTGAGTGCTAGTGTGGCGTGAGTTAAATTTACAGGCATCTTCTTTGCAAACTTTTGCCAAACCAATTTGGGGCAGCAGTGGGGTAGAGAGTCAGCCTTAAGCTGATGCCTGCCTGGGCTGGGCTGGGCTGGGGGCCTCAGCTGCTGTTACTGGGCCTGCTTCTTTCCTGGACTTGTAGGCCGCCAGCCCGAGAAGGTAAGGCCTCAACCAACATCGCCCTCTGCCTTCCAAAGAGTCGAGGGAATAGAAGCAGGAAAATTGTGTGTGTGTTTATTTCTTCTTTTTTAGAGATTCTTTCTATTTTTGTAAGGAACTGACGACTGGGTGAGTGCTAGTGTGGCTTGAGGTGAATTTACGGGCAGCTTCTTTGCAAACTTTTGCCAAACCAACTTGGAGCAGCACTGGGGTAGAGAGTCAGCCTTCCGCTGATGCCTGCCTAGGCGTGGCTGGGCTGGGGGCCTCAGCTGCTGTTACTGGGCCTGCTTCTTTCCTGGTCTTGTAGGCCGCCAGCCAGAGAAGGTAAGGGCTTCAACCAACATCGCCCTCTGCCTTCCAAAGAGTCGAGGAGACCGCAGCAGGAAAATTGTGTGTGTGTTTATTTCTTCTTTTTTTAGAGGTGCTTTCTATTTTTGTAAGGAACCGACGCCTGGGTGAGTGCTAGTGTGGCGTGAGTTACATTTACAGGCATCTTCTTTGCAAAATTTTGCCAAACCAACTTGGACCAGCACTGGGGTAGAGAGTCAGCCTTCAGCTGATGGCTGCCTGGGCTGGGCTGGGCTGGTCTGGGGGCCTCAGCTGCTGTTACTGGGCATGCTTCTTTCCTGGACTTGTAGGCCACCAGCCGGAGAAGGTAAGGGCCTCAACCAACATCGCCCTCTGCCTTTCAAAGAGTCGAGGAGACCCCAGCAGGAAAATTGTGTGTGTGTTTATTTCTTCTTTTTTAGAGGTGCTTTCTATTTTTGTAAGGAACCGACGCCTGGGTGAGTGCTAGTGTGGCGTGAGTTAAATTTACAGGCATCTTCTTTGCAAACTTTTGCCAAACCAATTTGGGGCAGCAGTGGGGTAGAGAGTCAGCCTTAAGCTGATGCCTGCCTGGGCTGGGCTGGGCTGGGGGCCTCAGCTGCTGTTACTGGGCCTGCTTCTTTCCTGGACTTGTAGGCCGCCAGCCCGAGAAGGTAAGGCCTCAACCAACATCGCCCTCTGCCTTCCAAAGAGTCGAGGGGATAGAAGCAGGAAAATTGTGTGTGTGTTTATTTCTTCTTTTTTAGAGATTCTTTCTATTTTTGTAAGGAACTGACGACTGGGTGAGTGCTAGTGTGGCTTGAGGTGAATTTACGGGCAGCTTCTTTGCAAACTTTTGCCAAACCAACTTGGAGCAGCACTGGGGTAGAGAGTCAGCCTTCCGCTGATGCCTGCCTAGGCGTGGCTGGGCTGGGGGCCTCAGCTGCTGTTACTGGGCCTGCTTCTTTCCTGGTCTTGTAGGCCGCCAGCCAGAGAAGGTAAGGGCTTCAACCAACATCGCCCTCTGCCTTCCAAAGAGTCGAGGAGACCGCAGCAGGAAAATTGTGTGTGTGTTTATTTCTTCTTTTTTAGAGGTGCTTTCTATTTTTGTAAGGAACCGACGCCTGGGTGAGTGCTAGTGTGGCGTGAGTTAAATTTACAGGCATCTTCTTTGCAAACTTTTGCCAAACCAATTTGGGGCAGCAGTGGGGTAGAGAGTCAGCCTTAAGCTGATGCCTGCCTGGGCTGGGCTGGGCTGGGGGCCTCAGCTGCTGTTACTGGGCCTGCTTCTTTCCTGGACTTGTAGGCCGCCAGCCCGAGAAGGTAAGGCCTCAACCAACATCGCCCTCTGCCTTCCAAAGAGTCGAGGGAATAGAAGCAGGAAAATTGTGTGTGTGTTTATTTCTTCTTTTTTAGAGATTCTTTCTATTTTTGTAAGGAACTGACGACTGGGTGAGTGCTAGTGTGGCTTGAGGTGAATTTACGGGCAGCTTCTTTGCAAACTTTTGCCAAACCAACTTGGAGCAGCACTGGGGTAGAGAGTCAGCCTTCCGCTGATGCCTGCCTAGGCGTGGCTGGGCTGGGGGCCTCAGCTGCTGTTACTGGCCCTGCTTCTTTCCTGGTCTTGTAGGCCGCCAGCCAGAGAAGGTAAGGGCTTCAACCAACATCGCCCTCTGCCTTCCAAAGAGTCGAGGAGACCGCAGCAGGAAAATTGTGTGTGTGTTTATTTCTTCTTTTTTTAGAGGTGCTTTCTATTTTTGTAAGGAACCGACGCCTGGGTGAGTGCTAGTGTGGCGTGAGTTACATTTACAGGCATCTTCTTTGCAAAATTTTGCCAAACCAACTTGGACCAGCACTGGGGTAGAGAGTCAGCCTTCAGCTGATGGCTGCCTGGGCTGGGCTGGGCTGGTCTGGGGGCCTCAGCTGCTGTTACTGGGCATGCTTCTTTCCTGGACTTGTAGGCCACCAGCCGGAGAAGGTAAGGGCCTCAACCAACATCGCCCTCTGCCTTTCAAAGAGTCGAGGAGACCCCAGCAGGAAAATTGTGTGTGTGTTTATTTCTTCTTTTTTAGAGGTGCTTTCTATTTTTGTAAGGAACCGACGCCTGGGTGAGTGCTAGTGTGGCGTGAGTTAAATTTACAGGCATCTTCTTTGCAAACTTTTGCCAAACCAATTTGGGGCAGCAGTGGGGTAGAGAGTCAGCCTTAAGCTGATGCCTGCCTGGGCTGGGCTGGGGGCCTCAGCTGCTGTTACTGGGCCTGCTTCTTTCCTGGACTTGTAGGCCGCCAGCCCGAGAAGGTAAGGCCTCAACCAACATCGCCCTCTGCCTTCCAAAGAGTCGAGGAGACCCCAGCAGGAAAATTGTGTGTGTGTTTATTTCCATCTTTCTTTCCGAGTTTTTTTTTAAAGTTTTGTAAGGAACGGATGCTTGGGTGAGTGAGTGCAAGTGTGGCTTGGCCTGAATTTACAGACACTTTCTTTGCAAACATGAGTAGGCAAGTGGGTATTTCAAAAGTGGGTGCATGGAGCCGCTCGTTGCTTTTCCAAGCTGGCAGCTGTGGCTCCTGAGCTTGAGGCAAAAAGAAGGGCAGAAGCACACTGCAGAGGACAGCGTTCAGCCTTGCAAGAGGGCAGTGGACGTCGGAGGAGCCGACACAGCACAAGAGGCTCGGAATCGGCGCACTCTTCGCCTACGGCCATACCACCCTGAATGCGCCCGATCTCGTCCGATCTCGGAAGCTAAGCAGGGTCGGGCCTGGTTAGTACTTGGATGGGAGACCGCCTGGGAATACCAGGTGCTGTAGGCATTTTGCTACTCTGTGCCCGATAGGCGGCGTTCGTCTTCCCCGTCTTGAACTACATTTTTCCTCCATTCCGCTTTTAATTTTAACAAACACGGCGCGTGAAAAAGGCACAGGGGCAGACAGCAGCCCTCGCTCCAATGCAGAGCCCCGTCAGAGGCGGACACGTTGTCGCCAAACTAACTTGGAGCAGCAGGAGACTGAAGCCAGGGCAGCAGCTCGCCGCCTCGGGTGGGTGGATGCAGCCAGAAAGGGCCACTCGTGTCCCTGGCAAAGCACCTCCAGCGTCTCCCCGTTTTCTCTCCAGTGGACGCGCAAGGCCCCCTACAGCTAGGGGAGGCAAGTGGATGGGCCTCATCTGCATATGTGGGCTCTAGAGGAAGAGTGCACCCTGGGAGACAAGGGGACACTTGGAGCGGGAAGTGCTCACGGGGGAGAAGTGCCTACAAGAGGCAGGAAGGGAGGGAGGCCACATCATGCCTCTCCATAGCCAGGCCTCTGGATGATGGGGCAGAAGCGGCCGTCACCCTAAGCTTCCTAGAAGTCCCAGCTGGGCCCCATGCTACCTAATATCTCGCCTGATCGAGCCTGGTCGAGCACTGGTCGAGCCTTCAGCCAAGGGACACAGGAGCCAAGGGGTCTGGCCTCGAGCCTTCAACCGAGGGACCCAGGAGCCCAGGGTCTGGCCTCAGTGCTTCCCAAGTCGGCCTTCAGCTGAAGCCTGCCTGGGCTGGGAGCCTCAGCTGCTGTTCCTGGGTGTGCTTCTTTCCTGCATGTGAAGGCCACCAGCGGCGAAGGTTGCCCTCCGCCTTCCAAGGAGTCGAGGGGATAGAAGCAGGAAAATTGTGTGTGTGTTTATTTCTTCTTTTTTAGAGATTCTTTCTATTTTTGTAAGGAACTGACGCCTGGGTGAGTGCTAGTGTGGCTTGAGGTGAATTTACGGGCAGCTTCTTTGCAAACTTTTGCCAAACCAACTTGGAGCAGCACTGGGGTAGAGAGTCAGCCTTCCGCTGATGCCTGCCTAGGCGTGGCTGGGCTGGGGGCCTCAGCTGCTGTTACTGGGCCTGCTTCTTTCCTGGTCTTGTAGGCCGCCAGCCAGAGAAGGTAAGGGCTTCAACCAACATCGCCCTCTGCCTTCCAAAGAGTCGAGGAGACCGCAGCAGGAAAATTGTGTGTGTGTTTATTTCTTCTTTTTTAGAGGTGCTTTCTATTTTTGTAAGGAACCGACGCCTGGGTGAGTGCTAGTGTGGCGTGAGTTAAATTTACAGGCATCTTCTTTGCAAACTTTTGCCAAACCAATTTGGGGCAGCAGTGGGGTAGAGAGTCAGCCTTAAGCTGATGCCTGCCTAGGCGTGGCTGGGCTGGGGGCCTCAGCTGCTGTTACTGGGCCTGCTTCTTTCCTGGTCTTGTAGGCCGCCAGCCAGAGAAGGTAAGGGCTTCAACCAACATCGCCCTCTGCCTTCCAAAGAGTCGAGGAGACCGCAGCAGGAAAATTGTGTGTGTGTTTATTTCTTCTTTTTTTAGAGGTGCTTTCTATTTTTGTAAGGAACCGACGCCTGGGTGAGTGCTAGTGTGGCGTGAGTTACATTTACAGGCATCTTCTTTGCAAAATTTTGCCAAACCAACTTGGACCAGCACTGGGGTAGAGAGTCAGCCTTCAGCTGATGGCTGCCTGGGCTGGGCTGGGCTGGTCTGGGGGCCTCAGCTGCTGTTACTGGGCATGCTTCTTTCCTGGACTTGTAGGCCACCAGCCGGAGAAGGTAAGGGCCTCAACCAACATCGCCCTCTGCCTTTCAAAGAGTCGAGGAGACCCCAGCAGGAAAATTGTGTGTGTGTTTATTTCTTCTTTTTTAGAGGTGCTTTCTATTTTTGTAAGGAACCGACGCCTGGGTGAGTGCTAGTGTGGCGTGAGTTAAATTTACAGGCATCTTCTTTGCAAACTTTTGCCAAACCAATTTGGGGCAGCAGTGGGGTAGAGAGTCAGCCTTAAGCTGATGCCTGCCTGGGCTGGGCTGGGCTGGGGGCCTCAGCTGCTGTTACTGGGCCTGCTTCTTTCCTGGACTTGTAGGCCGCCAGCCCGAGAAGGTAAGGCCTCAACCAACATCGCCCTCTGCCTTCCAAAGAGTCGAGGGGATAGAAGCAGGAAAATTGTGTGTGTGTTTATTTCTTCTTTTTTAGAGATTCTTTCTATTTTTGTAAGGAACTGACGACTGGGTGAGTGCTAGTGTGGCTTGAGGTGAATTTACGGGCAGCTTCTTTGCAAACTTTTGCCAAACCAACTTGGAGCAGCACTGGGGTAGAGAGTCAGCCTTCCGCTGATGCCTGCCTAGGCGTGGCTGGGCTGGGGGCCTCAGCTGCTGTTACTGGGCCTGCTTCTTTCCTGGTCTTGTAGGCCGCCAGCCAGAGAAGGTAAGGGCTTCAACCAACATCGCCCTCTGCCTTCCAAAGAGTCGAGGAGACCGCAGCAGGAAAATTGTGTGTGTGTTTATTTCTTCTTTTTTAGAGGTGCTTTCTATTTTTGTAAGGAACCGACGCCTGGGTGAGTGCTAGTGTGGCGTGAGTTAAATTTACAGGCATCTTCTTTGCAAACTTTTGCCAAACCAATTTGGGGCAGCAGTGGGGTAGAGAGTCAGCCTTAAGCTGATGCCTGCCTGGGCTGGGCTGGGCTGGGGGCCTCAGCTGCTGTTACTGGGCCTGCTTCTTTCCTGGACTTGTAGGCCGCCAGCCCGAGAAGGTAAGGCCTCAACCAACATCGCCCTCTGCCTTCCAAAGAGTCGAGGGAATAGAAGCAGGAAAATTGTGTGTGTGTTTATTTCTTCTTTTTTAGAGATTCTTTCTATTTTTGTAAGGAACTGACGACTGGGTGAGTGCTAGTGTGGCTTGAGGTGAATTTACGGGCAGCTTCTTTGCAAACTTTTGCCAAACCAACTTGGAGCAGCACTGGGGTAGAGAGTCAGCCTTCCGCTGATGCCTGCCTAGGCGTGGCTGGGCTGGGGGCCTCAGCTGCTGTTACTGGGCCTGCTTCTTTCCTGGTCTTGTAGGCCGCCAGCCAGAGAAGGTAAGGGCTTCAACCAACATCGCCCTCTGCCTTCCAAAGAGTCGAGGAGACCGCAGCAGGAAAATTGTGTGTGTGTTTATTTCTTCTTTTTTTAGAGGTGCTTTCTATTTTTGTAAGGAACCGACGCCTGGGTGAGTGCTAGTGTGGCGTGAGTTACATTTACAGGCATCTTCTTTGCAAAATTTTGCCAAACCAACTTGGACCAGCACTGGGGTAGAGAGTCAGCCTTCAGCTGATGGCTGCCTGGGCTGGGCTGGGCTGGTCTGGGGGCCTCAGCTGCTGTTACTGGGCATGCTTCTTTCCTGGACTTGTAGGCCACCAGCCGGAGAAGGTAAGGGCCTCAACCAACATCGCCCTCTGCCTTTCAAAGAGTCGAGGAGACCCCAGCAGGAAAATTGTGTGTGTGTTTATTTCTTCTTTTTTAGAGGTGCTTTCTATTTTTGTAAGGAACCGACGCCTGGGTGAGTGCTAGTGTGGCGTGAGTTAAATTTACAGGCATCTTCTTTGCAAACTTTTGCCAAACCAATTTGGGGCAGCAGTGGGGTAGAGAGTCAGCCTTAAGCTGATGCCTGCCTGGGCTGGGCTGGGGGCCTCAGCTGCTGTTACTGGGCCTGCTTCTTTCCTGGACTTGTAGGCCGCCAGCCCGAGAAGGTAAGGCCTCAACCAACATCGCCCTCTGCCTTCCAAAGAGTCGAGGAGACCCCAGCAGGAAAATTGTGTGTGTGTTTATTTCCATCTTTCTTTCCGAGTTTTTTTTTAAAGTTTTGTAAGGAACGGATGCTTGGGTGAGTGAGTGCAAGTGTGGCTTGGCCTGAATTTACAGACACTTTCTTTGCAAACATGAGTAGGCAAGTGGGTATTTCAAAAGTGGGTGCATGGAGCCGCTCGTTGCTTTTCCAAGCTGGCAGCTGTGGCTCCTGAGCTTGAGGCAAAAAGAAGGGCAGAAGCACACTGCAGAGGACAGCGTTCAGCCTTGCAAGAGGGCAGTGGACGTCGGAGGAGCCGACACAGCACAAGAGGCTCGGAATCGGCGCACTCTTCGCCTACGGCCATACCACCCTGAATGCGCCCGATCTCGTCCGATCTCGGAAGCTAAGCAGGGTCGGGCCTGGTTAGTACTTGGATGGGAGACCGCCTGGGAATACCAGGTGCTGTAGGCATTTTGCTACTCTGTGCCCGATAGGCGGCGTTCGTCTTCCCCGTCTTGAACTACATTTTTCCTCCATTCCGCTTTTAATTTTAACAAACACGGCGCGTGAAAAAGGCACAGGGGCAGACAGCAGCCCTCGCTCCAATGCAGAGCCCCGTCAGAGGCGGACACGTTGTCGCCAAACTAACTTGGAGCAGCAGGAGACTGAAGCCAGGGCAGCAGCTCGCCGCCTCGGGTGGGTGGATGCAGCCAGAAAGGGCCACTCGTGTCCCTGGCAAAGCACCTCCAGCGTCTCCCCGTTTTCTCTCCAGTGGACGCGCAAGGCCCCCTACAGCTAGGGGAGGCAAGTGGATGGGCCTCATCTGCATATGTGGGCTCTAGAGGAAGAGTGCACCCTGGGAGACAAGGGGACACTTGGAGCGGGAAGTGCTCACGGGGGAGAAGTGCCTACAAGAGGCAGGAAGGGAGGGAGGCCACATCATGCCTCTCCATAGCCAGGCCTCTGGATGATGGGGCAGAAGCGGCCGTCACCCTAAGCTTCCTAGAAGTCCCAGCTGGGCCCCATGCTACCTAATATCTCGCCTGATCGAGCCTGGTCGAGCACTGGTCGAGCCTTCAGCCAAGGGACACAGGAGCCAAGGGGTCTGGCCTCGAGCCTTCAACCGAGGGACCCAGGAGCCCAGGGTCTGGCCTCAGTGCTTCCCAAGTCGGCCTTCAGCTGAAGCCTGCCTGGGCTGGGAGCCTCAGCTGCTGTTCCTGGGTGTGCTTCTTTCCTGCATGTGAAGGCCACCAGCGGCGAAGGTTGCCCTCCGCCTTCCAACGAGTCGAGGGGATAGAAGCAGGAAAATTGTGTGTGTGTTTATTTCTTCTTTTTTAGAGATTCTTTCTATTTTTGTAAGGAACTGACGCCTGGGTGAGTGCTAGTGTGGCTTGAGGTGAATTTACGGGCAGCTTCTTTGCAAACTTTTGCCAAACCAACTTGGAGCAGCACTGGGGTAGAGAGTCAGCCTTCCGCTGATGCCTGCCTAGGCGTGGCTGGGCTGGGGGCCTCAGCTGCTGTTACTGGGCCTGCTTCTTTCCTGGTCTTGTAGGCCGCCAGCCAGAGAAGGTAAGGGCTTCAACCAACATCGCCCTCTGCCTTCCAAAGAGTCGAGGAGACCGCAGCAGGAAAATTGTGTGTGTGTTTATTTCTTCTTTTTTAGAGGTGCTTTCTATTTTTGTAAGGAACCGACGCCTGGGTGAGTGCTAGTGTGGCGTGAGTTAAATTTACAGGCATCTTCTTTGCAAACTTTTGCCAAACCAATTTGGGGCAGCAGTGGGGTAGAGAGTCAGCCTTAAGCTGATGCCTGCCTGGGCTGGGCTGGGCTGGGGGCCTCAGCTGCTGTTACTGGGCCTGCTTCTTTCCTGGACTTGTAGGCCGCCAGCCCGAGAAGGTAAGGCCTCAACCAACATCGCCCTCTGCCTTCCAAAGAGTCGAGGGAATAGAAGCAGGAAAATTGTGTGTGTGTTTATTTCTTCTTTTTTTAGAGGTGCTTTCTATTTTTGTAAGGAACCGACGCCTGGGTGAGTGCTAGTGTGGCGTGAGTTACATTTACAGGCATCTTCTTTGCAAAATTTTGCCAAACCAACTTGGACCAGCACTGGGGTAGAGAGTCAGCCTTCAGCTGATGGCTGCCTGGGCTGGGCTGGGCTGGTCTGGGGGCCTCAGCTGCTGTTACTGGGCATGCTTCTTTCCTGGACTTGTAGGCCACCAGCCGGAGAAGGTAAGGGCCTCAACCAACATCGCCCTCTGCCTTTCAAAGAGTCGAGGAGACCCCAGCAGGAAAATTGTGTGTGTGTTTATTTCTTCTTTTTTAGAGGTGCTTTCTATTTTTGTAAGGAACCGACGCCTGGGTGAGTGCTAGTGTGGCGTGAGTTAAATTTACAGGCATCTTCTTTGCAAACTTTTGCCAAACCAATTTGGGGCAGCAGTGGGGTAGAGAGTCAGCCTTAAGCTGATGCCTGCCTGGGCTGGGCTGGGCTGGGGGCCTCAGCTGCTGTTACTGGGCCTGCTTCTTTCCTGGACTTGTAGGCCGCCAGCCCGAGAAGGTAAGGCCTCAACCAACATCGCCCTCTGCCTTCCAAAGAGTCGAGGGGATAGAAGCAGGAAAATTGTGTGTGTGTTTATTTCTTCTTTTTTAGAGATTCTTTCTATTTTTGTAAGGAACTGACGACTGGGTGAGTGCTAGTGTGGCTTGAGGTGAATTTACGGGCAGCTTCTTTGCAAACTTTTGCCAAACCAACTTGGAGCAGCACTGGGGTAGAGAGTCAGCCTTCCGCTGATGCCTGCCTAGGCGTGGCTGGGCTGGGGGCCTCAGCTGCTGTTACTGGGCCTGCTTCTTTCCTGGTCTTGTAGGCCGCCAGCCAGAGAAGGTAAGGGCTTCAACCAACATCGCCCTCTGCCTTCCAAAGAGTCGAGGAGACCGCAGCAGGAAAATTGTGTGTGTGTTTATTTCTTCTTTTTTAGAGGTGCTTTCTATTTTTGTAAGGAACCGACGCCTGGGTGAGTGCTAGTGTGGCGTGAGTTAAATTTACAGGCATCTTCTTTGCAAACTTTTGCCAAACCAATTTGGGGCAGCAGTGGGGTAGAGAGTCAGCCTTAAGCTGATGCCTGCCTGGGCTGGGCTGGGCTGGGGGCCTCAGCTGCTGTTACTGGGCCTGCTTCTTTCCTGGACTTGTAGGCCGCCAGCCCGAGAAGGTAAGGCCTCAACCAACATCGCCCTCTGCCTTCCAAAGAGTCGAGGGAATAGAAGCAGGAAAATTGTGTGTGTGTTTATTTCTTCTTTTTTAGAGATTCTTTCTATTTTTGTAAGGAACTGACGACTGGGTGAGTGCTAGTGTGGCTTGAGGTGAATTTACGGGCAGCTTCTTTGCAAACTTTTGCCAAACCAACTTGGAGCAGCACTGGGGTAGAGAGTCAGCCTTCCGCTGATGCCTGCCTAGGCGTGGCTGGGCTGGGGGCCTCAGCTGCTGTTACTGGGCCTGCTTCTTTCCTGGTCTTGTAGGCCGCCAGCCAGAGAAGGTAAGGGCTTCAACCAACATCGCCCTCTGCCTTCCAAAGAGTCGAGGAGACCGCAGCAGGAAAATTGTGTGTGTGTTTATTTCTTCTTTTTTTAGAGGTGCTTTCTATTTTTGTAAGGAACCGACGCCTGGGTGAGTGCTAGTGTGGCGTGAGTTACATTTACAGGCATCTTCTTTGCAAACTTTTGCCAAACCAACTTGGACCAGCACTGGGGTAGAGAGTCAGCCTTCAGCTGATGGCTGCCTGGGCTGGGCTGGGCTGGTCTGGGGGCCTCAGCTGCTGTTACTGGGCATGCTTCTTTCCTGGACTTGTAGGCCACCAGCCGGAGAAGGTAAGGGCCTCAACCAACATCGCCCTCTGCCTTTCAAAGAGTCGAGGAGACCCCAGCAGGAAAATTGTGTGTGTGTTTATTTCTTCTTTTTTAGAGGTGCTTTCTATTTTTGTAAGGAACCGACGCCTGGGTGAGTGCTAGTGTGGCGTGAGTTAAATTTACAGGCATCTTCTTTGCAAACTTTTGCCAAACCAATTTGGGGCAGCAGTGGGGTAGAGAGTCAGCCTTAAGCTGATGCCTGCCTGGGCTGGGCTGGGCTGGGGGCCTCAGCTGCTGTTACTGGGCCTGCTTCTTTCCTGGACTTGTAGGCCGCCAGCCCGAGAAGGTAAGGCCTCAACCAACATCGCCCTCTGCCTTCCAAAGAGTCGAGGAGACCCCAGCAGGAAAATTGTGTGTGTGTTTATTTCCATCTTTCTTTCCGAGTTTTTTTTTAAAGTTTTGTAAGGAACGGATGCTTGGGTGAGTGAGTGCAAGTGTGGCTTGGCCTGAATTTACAGACACTTTCTTTGCAAACATGAGTAGGCAAGTGGGTATTTCAAAAGTGGGTGCATGGAGCCGCTCGTTGCTTTTCCAAGCTGGCAGCTGTGGCTCCTGAGCTTGAGGCAAAAAGAAGGGCAGAAGCACACTGCAGAGGACAGCGTTCAGCCTTGCAAGAGGGCAGTGGACGTCGGAGGAGCCGACACAGCACAAGAGGCTCGGAATCGGCGCACTCTTCACCCTCGGCCATACCACCCTGAATGCGCCCGATCTCGTCCGATCTCGGAAGCTAAGCAGGGTCGGGCCTGGTTAGTACTTGGATGGGAGACCGCCTGGGAATACCAGGTGCTGTCGGCATTTTGCTACTCTGTGCCCGATAGGCGGCGTTCGTCTTCCCCGTCTTGAACTACATTTTTCCTCCATTCCGCTTTTAATTTTAACAAACACGGCGCGTGAAAAAGGCACAGGGGCAGACAGCAGCCCTCGCTCCAATGCAGAGCCCCGTCAGAGGCGGACACGTTGTCGCCAAACTAACTTGGAGCAGCAGGAGACTGAAGCCAGGGCAGCAGCTCGCCGCCTCGGGTGGGTGGATGCAGCCAGAAAGGGCCACTCGTGTCCCTGGCAAAGCACCCCCAGCGTCTCCCCGTTTTCTCTCCAGTGGACGCGCAAGGCCCCCTACAGCTAGGGGAGGCAAGTGGATGGGCCTCATCTGCATATGTGGGCTCTAGAGGAAGAGTGCACCCTGGGAGACAAGGGGACACTTGGAGCGGGAAGTGCTCACGGGGGAGAAGTGCCTACAAGAGGCAGGAAGGGAGGGAGGCCACATCATGCCTCTCCATAGCCAGGCCTCTGGATGATGGGGCAGAAGCGGCCGTCACCCTAAGCTTCCTAGAAGTCCCAGCTGGGCCCCATGCTACCTAATATCTCGCCTGATCGAGCCTGGTCGAGCACTGGTCGAGCCTTCAGCCAAGGGACACAGGAGCCAAGGGGTCTGGCCTCGAGCCTTCAACCGAGGGACCCAGGAGCCCAGGGTCTGGCCTCAGTGCTTCCCAAGTCGGCCTTCAGCTGAAGCCTGCCTGGGCTGGGAGCCTCAGCTGCTGTTCCTGGGTGTGCTTCTTTCCTGCATGTGAAGGCCACCAGCGGCGAAGGTTGCCCTCCGCCTTCCAAGGAGTCGAGGGGATAGAAGCAGGAAAATTGTGTGTGTGTTTATTTCTTCTTTTTTAGAGATTCTTTCTATTTTTGTAAGGAACTGACGCCTGGGTGAGTGCTAGTGTGGCTTGAGGTGAATTTACGGGCAGCTTCTTTGCAAACTTTTGCCAAACCAACTTGGAGCAGCACTGGGGTAGAGAGTCAGCCTTCCGCTGATGCCTGCCTAGGCGTGGCTGGGCTGGGGGCCTCAGCTGCTGTTACTGGGCCTGCTTCTTTCCTGGTCTTGTAGGCCGCCAGCCAGAGAAGGTAAGGGCTTCAACCAACATCGCCCTCTGCCTTCCAAAGAGTCGAGGAGACCGCAGCAGGAAAATTGTGTGTGTGTTTATTTCTTCTTTTTTAGAGGTGCTTTCTATTTTTGTAAGGAACCGACGCCTGGGTGAGTGCTAGTGTGGCGTGAGTTAAATTTACAGGCATCTTCTTTGCAAACTTTTGCCAAACCAATTTGGGGCAGCAGTGGGGTAGAGAGTCAGCCTTAAGCTGATGCCTGCCTAGGCGTGGCTGGGCTGGGGGCCTCAGCTGCTGTTACTGGGCCTGCTTCTTTCCTGGTCTTGTAGGCCGCCAGCCAGAGAAGGTAAGGGCTTCAACCAACATCGCCCTCTGCCTTCCAAAGAGTCGAGGAGACCGCAGCAGGAAAATTGTGTGTGTGTTTATTTCTTCTTTTTTTAGAGGTGCTTTCTATTTTTGTAAGGAACCGACGCCTGGGTGAGTGCTAGTGTGGCGTGAGTTACATTTACAGGCATCTTCTTTGCAAAATTTTGACAAACCAACTTGGACCAGCACTGGGGTAGAGAGTCAGCCTTCAGCTGATGGCTGCCTGGGCTGGGCTGGGCTGGTCTGGGGGCCTCAGCTGCTGTTACTGGGCATGCTTCTTTCCTGGACTTGTAGGCCACCAGCCGGAGAAGGTAAGGGCCTCAACCAACATCGCCCTCTGCCTTTCAAAGAGTCGAGGAGACCCCAGCAGGAAAATTGTGTGTGTGTTTATTTCTTCTTTTTTAGAGGTGCTTTCTATTTTTGTAAGGAACCGACGCCTGGGTGAGTGCTAGTGTGGCGTGAGTTAAATTTACAGGCATCTTCTTTGCAAACTTTTGCCAAACCAATTTGGGGCAGCAGTGGGGTAGAGAGTCAGCCTTAAGCTGATGCCTGCCTGGGCTGGGCTGGGCTGGGGGCCTCAGCTGCTGTTACTGGGCCTGCTTCTTTCCTGGACTTGTAGGCCGCCAGCCCGAGAAGGTAAGGCCTCAACCAACATCGCCCTCTGCCTTCCAAAGAGTCGAGGGGATAGAAGCAGGAAAATTGTGTGTGTGTTTATTTCTTCTTTTTTAGAGATTCTTTCTATTTTTGTAAGGAACTGACGACTGGGTGAGTGCTAGTGTGGCTTGAGGTGAATTTACGGGCAGCTTCTTTGCAAACTTTTGCCAAACCAACTTGGAGCAGCACTGGGGTAGAGAGTCAGCCTTCCGCTGATGCCTGCCTAGGCGTGGCTGGGCTGGGGGCCTCAGCTGCTGTTACTGGGCCTGCTTCTTTCCTGGTCTTGTAGGCCGCCAGCCAGAGAAGGTAAGGGCTTCAACCAACATCGCCCTCTGCCTTCCAAAGAGTCGAGGAGACCGCAGCAGGAAAATTGTGTGTGTGTTTATTTCTTCTTTTTTAGAGGTGCTTTCTATTTTTGTAAGGAACCGACGCCTGGGTGAGTGCTAGTGTGGCGTGAGTTAAATTTACAGGCATCTTCTTTGCAAACTTTTGCCAAACCAATTTGGGGCAGCAGTGGGGTAGAGAGTCAGCCTTAAGCTGATGCCTGCCTGGGCTGGGCTGGGCTGGGGGCCTCAGCTGCTGTTACTGGGCCTGCTTCTTTCCTGGACTTGTAGGCCGCCAGCCCGAGAAGGTAAGGCCTCAACCAACATCGCCCTCTGCCTTCCAAAGAGTCGAGGGAATAGAAGCAGGAAAATTGTGTGTGTGTTTATTTCTTCTTTTTTAGAGATTCTTTCTATTTTTGTAAGGAACTGACGACTGGGTGAGTGCTAGTGTGGCTTGAGGTGAATTTACGGGCAGCTTCTTTGCAAACTTTTGCCAAACCAACTTGGAGCAGCACTGGGGTAGAGAGTCAGCCTTCCGCTGATGCCTGCCTAGGCGTGGCTGGGCTGGGGGCCTCAGCTGCTGTTACTGGGCCTGCTTCTTTCCTGGTCTTGTAGGCCGCCAGCCAGAGAAGGTAAGGGCTTCAACCAACATCGCCCTCTGCCTTCCAAAGAGTCGAGGAGACCGCAGCAGGAAAATTGTGTGTGTGTTTATTTCTTCTTTTTTTAGAGGTGCTTTCTATTTTTGTAAGGAACCGACGCCTGGGTGAGTGCTAGTGTGGCGTGAGTTACATTTACAGGCATCTTCTTTGCAAAATTTTGCCAAACCAACTTGGACCAGCACTGGGGTAGAGAGTCAGCCTTCAGCTGATGGCTGCCTGGGCTGGGCTGGGCTGGTCTGGGGGCCTCAGCTGCTGTTACTGGGCATGCTTCTTTCCTGGACTTGTAGGCCACCAGCCGGAGAAGGTAAGGGCCTCAACCAACATCGCCCTCTGCCTTTCAAAGAGTCGAGGAGACCCCAGCAGGAAAATTGTGTGTGTGTTTATTTCTTCTTTTTTAGAGGTGCTTTCTATTTTTGTAAGGAACCGACGCCTGGGTGAGTGCTAGTGTGGCGTGAGTTAAATTTACAGGCATCTTCTTTGCAAACTTTTGCCAAACCAATTTGGGGCAGCAGTGGGGTAGAGAGTCAGCCTTAAGCTGATGCCTGCCTGGGCTGGGCTGGGGGCCTCAGCTGCTGTTACTGGGCCTGCTTCTTTCCTGGACTTGTAGGCCGCCAGCCCGAGAAGGTAAGGCCTCAACCAACATCGCCCTCTGCCTTCCAAAGAGTCGAGGAGACCCCAGCAGGAAAATTGTGTGTGTGTTTATTTCCATCTTTCTTTCCGAGTTTTTTTTTAAAGTTTTGTAAGGAACGGATGCTTGGGTGAGTGAGTGCAAGTGTGGCTTGGCCTGAATTTACAGACACTTTCTTTGCAAACATGAGTAGGCAAGTGGGTATTTCAAAAGTGGGTGCATGGAGCCGCTCGTTGCTTTTCCAAGCTGGCAGCTGTGGCTCCTGAGCTTGAGGCAAAAAGAAGGGCAGAAGCACACTGCAGAGGACAGCGTTCAGCCTTGCAAGAGGGCAGTGGACGTCGGAGGAGCCGACACAGCACAAGAGGCTCGGAATCGGCGCACTCTTCACCTACGGCCATACCACCCTGAATGCGCCCGATCTCGTCCGATCTCGGAAGCTAAGCAGGGTCGGGCCTGGTTAGTACTTGGATGGGAGACCGCCTGGGAATACCAGGTGCTGTAGGCATTTTGCTACTCTGTGCCCGATAGGCGGCGTTCGTCTTCCCCGTCTTGAACTACATTTTTCCTCCATTCCGCTTTTAATTTTAACAAACACGGCGCGTGAAAAAGGCACAGGGGCAGACAGCAGCCCTCGCTCCAATGCAGAGCCCCGTCAGAGGCGGACACGTTGTCGCCAAACTAACTTGGAGCAGCAGGAGACTGAAGCCAGGGCAGCAGCTCGCCGCCTCGGGTGGGTGGATGCAGCCAGAAAGGGCCACTCGTGTCCCTGGCAAAGCACCTCCAGCGTCTCCCCGTTTTCTCTCCAGTGGACGCGCAAGGCCCCCTACAGCTAGGGGAGGCAAGTGGATGGGCCTCATCTGCATATGTGGGCTCTAGAGGAAGAGTGCACCCTGGGAGACAAGGGGACACTTGGAGCGGGAAGTGCTCACGGGGGAGAAGTGCCTACAAGAGGCAGGAAGGGAGGGAGGCCACATCATGCCTCTCCATAGCCAGGCCTCTGGATGATGGGGCAGAAGCGGCCGTCACCCTAAGCTTCCTAGAAGTCCCAGCTGGGCCCCATGCTACCTAATATCTCGCCTGATCGAGCCTGGTCGAGCACTGGTCGAGCCTTCAGCCAAGGGACACAGGAGCCAAGGGGTCTGGCCTCGAGCCTTCAACCGAGGGACCCAGGAGCCCAGGGTCTGGCCTCAGTGCTTCCCAAGTCGGCCTTCAGCTGAAGCCTGCCTGGGCTGGGAGCCTCAGCTGCTGTTCCTGGGTGTGCTTCTTTCCTGCATGTGAAGGCCACCAGCGGCGAAGGTTGCCCTCCGCCTTCCAAGGAGTCGAGGGGATAGAAGCAGGAAAATTGTGTGTGTGTTTATTTCTTCTTTTTTAGAGATTCTTTCTATTTTTGTAAGGAACTGACGCCTGGGTGAGTGCTAGTGTGGCTTGAGGTGAATTTACGGGCAGCTTCTTTGCAAACTTTTGCCAAACCAACTTGGAGCAGCACTGGGGTAGAGAGTCAGCCTTCCGCTGATGCCTGCCTAGGCGTGGCTGGGCTGGGGGCCTCAGCTGCTGTTACTGGGCCTGCTTCTTTCCTGGTCTTGTAGGCCGCCAGCCAGAGAAGGTAAGGGCTTCAACCAACATCGCCCTCTGCCTTCCAAAGAGTCGAGGAGACCGCAGCAGGAAAATTGTGTGTGTGTTTATTTCTTCTTTTTTAGAGGTGCTTTCTATTTTTGTAAGGAACCGACGCCTGGGTGAGTGCTAGTGTGGCGTGAGTTAAATTTACAGGCATCTTCTTTGCAAACTTTTGCCAAACCAATTTGGGGCAGCAGTGGGGTAGAGAGTCAGCCTTAAGCTGATGCCTGCCTGGGCTGGGCTGGGCTGGGGGCCTCAGCTGCTGTTACTGGGCCTGCTTCTTTCCTGGACTTGTAGGCCGCCAGCCCGAGAAGGTAAGGCCTCAACCAACATCGCCCTCTGCCTTCCAAAGAGTCGAGGGAATAGAAGCAGGAAAATTGTGTGTGTGTTTATTTCTTCTTTTTTTAGAGGTGCTTTCTATTTTTGTAAGGAACCGACGCCTGGGTGAGTGCTAGTGTGGCGTGAGTTACATTTACAGGCATCTTCTTTGCAAAATTTTGCCAAACCAACTTGGACCAGCACTGGGGTAGAGAGTCAGCCTTCAGCTGATGGCTGCCTGGGCTGGGCTGGGCTGGTCTGGGGGCCTCAGCTGCTGTTACTGGGCATGCTTCTTTCCTGGACTTGTAGGCCACCAGCCGGAGAAGGTAAGGGCCTCAACCAACATCGCCCTCTGCCTTTCAAAGAGTCGAGGAGACCCCAGCAGGAAAATTGTGTGTGTGTTTATTTCTTCTTTTTTAGAGGTGCTTTCTATTTTTGTAAGGAACCGACGCCTGGGTGAGTGCTAGTGTGGCGTGAGTTAAATTTACAGGCATCTTCTTTGCAAACTTTTGCCAAACCAATTTGGGGCAGCAGTGGGGTAGAGAGTCAGCCTTAAGCTGATGCCTGCCTGGGCTGGGCTGGGCTGGGGGCCTCAGCTGCTGTTACTGGGCCTGCTTCTTTCCTGGACTTGTAGGCCGCCAGCCCGAGAAGGTAAGGCCTCAACCAACATCGCCCTCTGCCTTCCAAAGAGTCGAGGGGATAGAAGCAGGAAAATTGTGTGTGTGTTTATTTCTTCTTTTTTAGAGATTCTTTCTATTTTTGTAAGGAACTGACGACTGGGTGAGTGCTAGTGTGGCTTGAGGTGAATTTACGGGCAGCTTCTTTGCAAACTTTTGCCAAACCAACTTGGAGCAGCACTGGGGTAGAGAGTCAGCCTTCCGCTGATGCCTGCCTAGGCGTGGCTGGGCTGGGGGCCTCAGCTGCTGTTACTGGGCCTGCTTCTTTCCTGGTCTTGTAGGCCGCCAGCCAGAGAAGGTAAGGGCTTCAACCAACATCGCCCTCTGCCTTCCAAAGAGTCGAGGAGACCGCAGCAGGAAAATTGTGTGTGTGTTTATTTCTTCTTTTTTAGAGGTGCTTTCTATTTTTGTAAGGAACCGACGCCTGGGTGAGTGCTAGTGTGGCGTGAGTTAAATTTACAGGCATCTTCTTTGCAAACTTTTGCCAAACCAATTTGGGGCAGCAGTGGGGTAGAGAGTCAGCCTTAAGCTGATGCCTGCCTGGGCTGGGCTGGGCTGGGGGCCTCAGCTGCTGTTACTGGGCCTGCTTCTTTCCTGGACTTGTAGGCCGCCAGCCCGAGAAGGTAAGGCCTCAACCAACATCGCCCTCTGCCTTCCAAAGAGTCGAGGGAATAGAAGCAGGAAAATTGTGTGTGTGTTTATTTCTTCTTTTTTAGAGATTCTTTCTATTTTTGTAAGGAACTGACGACTGGGTGAGTGCTAGTGTGGCTTGAGGTGAATTTACGGGCAGCTTCTTTGCAAACTTTTGCCAAACCAACTTGGAGCAGCACTGGGGTAGAGAGTCAGCCTTCCGCTGATGCCTGCCTAGGCGTGGCTGGGCTGGGGGCCTCAGCTGCTGTTACTGGGCCTGCTTCTTTCCTGGTCTTGTAGGCCGCCAGCCAGAGAAGGTAAGGGCTTCAACCAACATCGCCCTCTGCCTTCCAAAGAGTCGAGGAGACCGCAGCAGGAAAATTGTGTGTGTGTTTATTTCTTCTTTTTTTAGAGGTGCTTTCTATTTTTGTAAGGAACCGACGCCTGGGTGAGTGCTAGTGTGGCGTGAGTTACATTTACAGGCATCTTCTTTGCAAACTTTTGCCAAACCAACTTGGACCAGCACTGGGGTAGAGAGTCAGCCTTCAGCTGATGGCTGCCTGGGCTGGGCTGGGCTGGTCTGGGGGCCTCAGCTGCTGTTACTGGGCATGCTTCTTTCCTGGACTTGTAGGCCACCAGCCGGAGAAGGTAAGGGCCTCAACCAACATCGCCCTCTGCCTTTCAAAGAGTCGAGGAGACCCCAGCAGGAAAATTGTGTGTGTGTTTATTTCTTCTTTTTTAGAGGTGCTTTCTATTTTTGTAAGGAACCGACGCCTGGGTGAGTGCTAGTGTGGCGTGAGTTAAATTTACAGGCATCTTCTTTGCAAACTTTTGCCAAACCAATTTGGGGCAGCAGTGGGGTAGAGAGTCAGCCTTAAGCTGATGCCTGCCTGGGCTGGGCTGGGCTGGGGGCCTCAGCTGCTGTTACTGGGCCTGCTTCTTTCCTGGACTTGTAGGCCGCCAGCCCGAGAAGGTAAGGCCTCAACCAACATCGCCCTCTGCCTTCCAAAGAGTCGAGGAGACCCCAGCAGGAAAATTGTGTGTGTGTTTATTTCCATCTTTCTTTCCGAGTTTTTTTTTAAAGTTTTGTAAGGAACGGATGCTTGGGTGAGTGAGTGCAAGTGTGGCTTGGCCTGAATTTACAGACACTTTCTTTGCAAACATGAGTAGGCAAGTGGGTATTTCAAAAGTG
This sequence comes from Ambystoma mexicanum, assembly GCF_040938575.1. Classification (NCBI taxonomy): domain Eukaryota; kingdom Metazoa; phylum Chordata; class Amphibia; order Caudata; family Ambystomatidae; genus Ambystoma; species Ambystoma mexicanum. The sequence continues at coordinate 205,542 of NW_027182371.1, forward strand.
GGTGCATGGAGCCGCTCGTTGCTTTTCCAAGCTGGCAGCTGTGGCTCCTGAGCTTGAGGCAAAAAGAAGGGCAGAAGCACACTGCAGAGGACAGCGTTCAGCCTTGCAAGAGGGCAGTGGACGTCGGAGGAGCCGACACAGCACAAGAGGCTCGGAATCGGCGCACTCTTCACCCTCGGCCATACCACCCTGAATGCGCCCGATCTCGTCCGATCTCGGAAGCTAAGCAGGGTCGGGCCTGGTTAGTACTTGGATGGGAGACCGCCTGGGAATACCAGGTGCTGTCGGCATTTTGCTACTCTGTGCCCGATAGGCGGCGTTCGTCTTCCCCGTCTTGAACTACATTTTTCCTCCATTCCGCTTTTAATTTTAACAAACACGGCGCGTGAAAAAGGCACAGGGGCAGACAGCAGCCCTCGCTCCAATGCAGAGCCCCGTCAGAGGCGGACACGTTGTCGCCAAACTAACTTGGAGCAGCAGGAGACTGAAGCCAGGGCAGCAGCTCGCCGCCTCGGGTGGGTGGATGCAGCCAGAAAGGGCCACTCGTGTCCCTGGCAAAGCACCCCCAGCGTCTCCCCGTTTTCTCTCCAGTGGACGCGCAAGGCCCCCTACAGCTAGGGGAGGCAAGTGGATGGGCCTCATCTGCATATGTGGGCTCTAGAGGAAGAGTGCACCCTGGGAGACAAGGGGACACTTGGAGCGGGAAGTGCTCACGGGGGAGAAGTGCCTACAAGAGGCAGGAAGGGAGGGAGGCCACATCATGCCTCTCCATAGCCAGGCCTCTGGATGATGGGGCAGAAGCGGCCGTCACCCTAAGCTTCCTAGAAGTCCCAGCTGGGCCCCATGCTACCTAATATCTCGCCTGATCGAGCCTGGTCGAGCACTGGTCGAGCCTTCAGCCAAGGGACACAGGAGCCAAGGGGTCTGGCCTCGAGCCTTCAACCGAGGGACCCAGGAGCCCAGGGTCTGGCCTCAGTGCTTCCCAAGTCGGCCTTCAGCTGAAGCCTGCCTGGGCTGGGAGCCTCAGCTGCTGTTCCTGGGTGTGCTTCTTTCCTGCATGTGAAGGCCACCAGCGGCGAAGGTTGCCCTCCGCCTTCCAAGGAGTCGAGGGGATAGAAGCAGGAAAATTGTGTGTGTGTTTATTTCTTCTTTTTTAGAGATTCTTTCTATTTTTGTAAGGAACTGACGCCTGGGTGAGTGCTAGTGTGGCTTGAGGTGAATTTACGGGCAGCTTCTTTGCAAACTTTTGCCAAACCAACTTGGAGCAGCACTGGGGTAGAGAGTCAGCCTTCCGCTGATGCCTGCCTAGGCGTGGCTGGGCTGGGGGCCTCAGCTGCTGTTACTGGGCCTGCTTCTTTCCTGGTCTTGTAGGCCGCCAGCCAGAGAAGGTAAGGGCTTCAACCAACATCGCCCTCTGCCTTCCAAAGAGTCGAGGAGACCGCAGCAGGAAAATTGTGTGTGTGTTTATTTCTTCTTTTTTAGAGGTGCTTTCTATTTTTGTAAGGAACCGACGCCTGGGTGAGTGCTAGTGTGGCGTGAGTTAAATTTACAGGCATCTTCTTTGCAAACTTTTGCCAAACCAATTTGGGGCAGCAGTGGGGTAGAGAGTCAGCCTTAAGCTGATGCCTGCCTAGGCGTGGCTGGGCTGGGGGCCTCAGCTGCTGTTACTGGGCCTGCTTCTTTCCTGGTCTTGTAGGCCGCCAGCCAGAGAAGGTAAGGGCTTCAACCAACATCGCCCTCTGCCTTCCAAAGAGTCGAGGAGACCGCAGCAGGAAAATTGTGTGTGTGTTTATTTCTTCTTTTTTTAGAGGTGCTTTCTATTTTTGTAAGGAACCGACGCCTGGGTGAGTGCTAGTGTGGCGTGAGTTACATTTACAGGCATCTTCTTTGCAAAATTTTGCCAAACCAACTTGGACCAGCACTGGGGTAGAGAGTCAGCCTTCAGCTGATGGCTGCCTGGGCTGGGCTGGGCTGGTCTGGGGGCCTCAGCTGCTGTTACTGGGCATGCTTCTTTCCTGGACTTGTAGGCCACCAGCCGGAGAAGGTAAGGGCCTCAACCAACATCGCCCTCTGCCTTTCAAAGAGTCGAGGAGACCCCAGCAGGAAAATTGTGTGTGTGTTTATTTCTTCTTTTTTAGAGGTGCTTTCTATTTTTGTAAGGAACCGACGCCTGGGTGAGTGCTAGTGTGGCGTGAGTTAAATTTACAGGCATCTTCTTTGCAAACTTTTGCCAAACCAATTTGGGGCAGCAGTGGGGTAGAGAGTCAGCCTTAAGCTGATGCCTGCCTGGGCTGGGCTGGGCTGGGGGCCTCAGCTGCTGTTACTGGGCCTGCTTCTTTCCTGGACTTGTAGGCCGCCAGCCCGAGAAGGTAAGGCCTCAACCAACATCGCCCTCTGCCTTCCAAAGAGTCGAGGGGATAGAAGCAGGAAAATTGTGTGTGTGTTTATTTCTTCTTTTTTAGAGATTCTTTCTATTTTTGTAAGGAACTGACGACTGGGTGAGTGCTAGTGTGGCTTGAGGTGAATTTACGGGCAGCTTCTTTGCAAACTTTTGCCAAACCAACTTGGAGCAGCACTGGGGTAGAGAGTCAGCCTTCCGCTGATGCCTGCCTAGGCGTGGCTGGGCTGGGGGCCTCAGCTGCTGTTACTGGGCCTGCTTCTTTCCTGGTCTTGTAGGCCGCCAGCCAGAGAAGGTAAGGGCTTCAACCAACATCGCCCTCTGCCTTCCAAAGAGTCGAGGAGACCGCAGCAGGAAAATTGTGTGTGTGTTTATTTCTTCTTTTTTAGAGGTGCTTTCTATTTTTGTAAGGAACCGACGCCTGGGTGAGTGCTAGTGTGGCGTGAGTTAAATTTACAGGCATCTTCTTTGCAAACTTTTGCCAAACCAATTTGGGGCAGCAGTGGGGTAGAGAGTCAGCCTTAAGCTGATGCCTGCCTGGGCTGGGCTGGGCTGGGGGCCTCAGCTGCTGTTACTGGGCCTGCTTCTTTCCTGGACTTGTAGGCCGCCAGCCCGAGAAGGTAAGGCCTCAACCAACATCGCCCTCTGCCTTCCAAAGAGTCGAGGGAATAGAAGCAGGAAAATTGTGTGTGTGTTTATTTCTTCTTTTTTAGAGATTCTTTCTATTTTTGTAAGGAACTGACGACTGGGTGAGTGCTAGTGTGGCTTGAGGTGAATTTACGGGCAGCTTCTTTGCAAACTTTTGCCAAACCAACTTGGAGCAGCACTGGGGTAGAGAGTCAGCCTTCCGCTGATGCCTGCCTAGGCGTGGCTGGGCTGGGGGCCTCAGCTGCTGTTACTGGCCCTGCTTCTTTCCTGGTCTTGTAGGCCGCCAGCCAGAGAAGGTAAGGGCTTCAACCAACATCGCCCTCTGCCTTCCAAAGAGTCGAGGAGACCGCAGCAGGAAAATTGTGTGTGTGTTTATTTCTTCTTTTTTTAGAGGTGCTTTCTATTTTTGTAAGGAACCGACGCCTGGGTGAGTGCTAGTGTGGCGTGAGTTACATTTACAGGCATCTTCTTTGCAAAATTTTGCCAAACCAACTTGGACCAGCACTGGGGTAGAGAGTCAGCCTTCAGCTGATGGCTGCCTGGGCTGGGCTGGGCTGGTCTGGGGGCCTCAGCTGCTGTTACTGGGCATGCTTCTTTCCTGGACTTGTAGGCCACCAGCCGGAGAAGGTAAGGGCCTCAACCAACATCGCCCTCTGCCTTTCAAAGAGTCGAGGAGACCCCAGCAGGAAAATTGTGTGTGTGTTTATTTCTTCTTTTTTAGAGGTGCTTTCTATTTTTGTAAGGAACCGACGCCTGGGTGAGTGCTAGTGTGGCGTGAGTTAAATTTACAGGCATCTTCTTTGCAAACTTTTGCCAAACCAATTTGGGGCAGCAGTGGGGTAGAGAGTCAGCCTTAAGCTGATGCCTGCCTGGGCTGGGCTGGGGGCCTCAGCTGCTGTTACTGGGCCTGCTTCTTTCCTGGACTTGTAGGCCGCCAGCCCGAGAAGGTAAGGCCTCAACCAACATCGCCCTCTGCCTTCCAAAGAGTCGAGGAGACCCCAGCAGGAAAATTGTGTGTGTGTTTATTTCCATCTTTCTTTCCGAGTTTTTTTTTAAAGTTTTGTAAGGAACGGATGCTTGGGTGAGTGAGTGCAAGTGTGGCTTGGCCTGAATTTACAGACACTTTCTTTGCAAACATGAGTAGGCAAGTGGGTATTTCAAAAGTGGGTGCATGGAGCCGCTCGTTGCTTTTCCAAGCTGGCAGCTGTGGCTCCTGAGCTTGAGGCAAAAAGAAGGGCAGAAGCACACTGCAGAGGACAGCGTTCAGCCTTGCAAGAGGGCAGTGGACGTCGGAGGAGCCGACACAGCACAAGAGGCTCGGAATCGGCGCACTCTTCGCCTACGGCCATACCACCCTGAATGCGCCCGATCTCGTCCGATCTCGGAAGCTAAGCAGGGTCGGGCCTGGTTAGTACTTGGATGGGAGACCGCCTGGGAATACCAGGTGCTGTAGGCATTTTGCTACTCTGTGCCCGATAGGCGGCGTTCGTCTTCCCCGTCTTGAACTACATTTTTCCTCCATTCCGCTTTTAATTTTAACAAACACGGCGCGTGAAAAAGGCACAGGGGCAGACAGCAGCCCTCGCTCCAATGCAGAGCCCCGTCAGAGGCGGACACGTTGTCGCCAAACTAACTTGGAGCAGCAGGAGACTGAAGCCAGGGCAGCAGCTCGCCGCCTCGGGTGGGTGGATGCAGCCAGAAAGGGCCACTCGTGTCCCTGGCAAAGCACCTCCAGCGTCTCCCCGTTTTCTCTCCAGTGGACGCGCAAGGCCCCCTACAGCTAGGGGAGGCAAGTGGATGGGCCTCATCTGCATATGTGGGCTCTAGAGGAAGAGTGCACCCTGGGAGACAAGGGGACACTTGGAGCGGGAAGTGCTCACGGGGGAGAAGTGCCTACAAGAGGCAGGAAGGGAGGGAGGCCACATCATGCCTCTCCATAGCCAGGCCTCTGGATGATGGGGCAGAAGCGGCCGTCACCCTAAGCTTCCTAGAAGTCCCAGCTGGGCCCCATGCTACCTAATATCTCGCCTGATCGAGCCTGGTCGAGCACTGGTCGAGCCTTCAGCCAAGGGACACAGGAGCCAAGGGGTCTGGCCTCGAGCCTTCAACCGAGGGACCCAGGAGCCCAGGGTCTGGCCTCAGTGCTTCCCAAGTCGGCCTTCAGCTGAAGCCTGCCTGGGCTGGGAGCCTCAGCTGCTGTTCCTGGGTGTGCTTCTTTCCTGCATGTGAAGGCCACCAGCGGCGAAGGTTGCCCTCCGCCTTCCAAGGAGTCGAGGGGATAGAAGCAGGAAAATTGTGTGTGTGTTTATTTCTTCTTTTTTAGAGATTCTTTCTATTTTTGTAAGGAACTGACGCCTGGGTGAGTGCTAGTGTGGCTTGAGGTGAATTTACGGGCAGCTTCTTTGCAAACTTTTGCCAAACCAACTTGGAGCAGCACTGGGGTAGAGAGTCAGCCTTCCGCTGATGCCTGCCTAGGCGTGGCTGGGCTGGGGGCCTCAGCTGCTGTTACTGGGCCTGCTTCTTTCCTGGTCTTGTAGGCCGCCAGCCAGAGAAGGTAAGGGCTTCAACCAACATCGCCCTCTGCCTTCCAAAGAGTCGAGGAGACCGCAGCAGGAAAATTGTGTGTGTGTTTATTTCTTCTTTTTTAGAGGTGCTTTCTATTTTTGTAAGGAACCGACGCCTGGGTGAGTGCTAGTGTGGCGTGAGTTAAATTTACAGGCATCTTCTTTGCAAACTTTTGCCAAACCAATTTGGGGCAGCAGTGGGGTAGAGAGTCAGCCTTAAGCTGATGCCTGCCTAGGCGTGGCTGGGCTGGGGGCCTCAGCTGCTGTTACTGGGCCTGCTTCTTTCCTGGTCTTGTAGGCCGCCAGCCAGAGAAGGTAAGGGCTTCAACCAACATCGCCCTCTGCCTTCCAAAGAGTCGAGGAGACCGCAGCAGGAAAATTGTGTGTGTGTTTATTTCTTCTTTTTTTAGAGGTGCTTTCTATTTTTGTAAGGAACCGACGCCTGGGTGAGTGCTAGTGTGGCGTGAGTTACATTTACAGGCATCTTCTTTGCAATATTTTGCCAAACCAACTTGGACCAGCACTGGGGTAGAGAGTCAGCCTTCAGCTGATGGCTGCCTGGGCTGGGCTGGGCTGGTCTGGGGGCCTCAGCTGCTGTTACTGGGCATGCTTCTTTCCTGGACTTGTAGGCCACCAGCCGGAGAAGGTAAGGGCCTCAACCAACATCGCCCTCTGCCTTTCAAAGAGTCGAGGAGACCCCAGCAGGAAAATTGTGTGTGTGTTTATTTCTTCTTTTTTAGAGGTGCTTTCTATTTTTGTAAGGAACCGACGCCTGGGTGAGTGCTAGTGTGGCGTGAGTTAAATTTACAGGCATCTTCTTTGCAAACTTTTGCCAAACCAATTTGGGGCAGCAGTGGGGTAGAGAGTCAGCCTTAAGCTGATGCCTGCCTGGGCTGGGCTGGGCTGGGGGCCTCAGCTGCTGTTACTGGGCCTGCTTCTTTCCTGGACTTGTAGGCCGCCAGCCCGAGAAGGTAAGGCCTCAACCAACATCGCCCTCTGCCTTCCAAAGAGTCGAGGGGATAGAAGCAGGAAAATTGTGTGTGTGTTTATTTCTTCTTTTTTAGAGATTCTTTCTATTTTTGTAAGGAACTGACGACTGGGTGAGTGCTAGTGTGGCTTGAGGTGAATTTACGGGCAGCTTCTTTGCAAACTTTTGCCAAACCAACTTGGAGCAGCACTGGGGTAGAGAGTCAGCCTTCCGCTGATGCCTGCCTAGGCGTGGCTGGGCTGGGGGCCTCAGCTGCTGTTACTGGGCCTGCTTCTTTCCTGGTCTTGTAGGCCGCCAGCCAGAGAAGGTAAGGGCTTCAACCAACATCGCCCTCTGCCTTCCAAAGAGTCGAGGAGACCGCAGCAGGAAAATTGTGTGTGTGTTTATTTCTTCTTTTTTAGAGGTGCTTTCTATTTTTGTAAGGAACCGACGCCTGGGTGAGTGCTAGTGTGGCGTGAGTTAAATTTACAGGCATCTTCTTTGCAAACTTTTGCCAAACCAATTTGGGGCAGCAGTGGGGTAGAGAGTCAGCCTTAAGCTGATGCCTGCCTGGGCTGGGCTGGGCTGGGGGCCTCAGCTGCTGTTACTGGGCCTGCTTCTTTCCTGGACTTGTAGGCCGCCAGCCCGAGAAGGTAAGGCCTCAACCAACATCGCCCTCTGCCTTCCAAAGAGTCGAGGGAATAGAAGCAGGAAAATTGTGTGTGTGTTTATTTCTTCTTTTTTAGAGATTCTTTCTATTTTTGTAAGGAACTGACGACTGGGTGAGTGCTAGTGTGGCTTGAGGTGAATTTACGGGCAGCTTCTTTGCAAACTTTTGCCAAACCAACTTGGAGCAGCACTGGGGTAGAGAGTCAGCCTTCCGCTGATGCCTGCCTAGGCGTGGCTGGGCTGGGGGCCTCAGCTGCTGTTACTGGGCCTGCTTCTTTCCTGGTCTTGTAGGCCGCCAGCCAGAGAAGGTAAGGGCTTCAACCAACATCGCCCTCTGCCTTCCAAAGAGTCGAGGAGACCGCAGCAGGAAAATTGTGTGTGTGTTTATTTCTTCTTTTTTTAGAGGTGCTTTCTATTTTTGTAAGGAACCGACGCCTGGGTGAGTGCTAGTGTGGCGTGAGTTACATTTACAGGCATCTTCTTTGCAAAATTTTGCCAAACCAACTTGGACCAGCACTGGGGTAGAGAGTCAGCCTTCAGCTGATGGCTGCCTGGGCTGGGCTGGGCTGGTCTGGGGGCCTCAGCTGCTGTTACTGGGCATGCTTCTTTCCTGGACTTGTAGGCCACCAGCCGGAGAAGGTAAGGGCCTCAACCAACATCGCCCTCTGCCTTTCAAAGAGTCGAGGAGACCCCAGCAGGAAAATTGTGTGTGTGTTTATTTCTTCTTTTTTAGAGGTGCTTTCTATTTTTGTAAGGAACCGACGCCTGGGTGAGTGCTAGTGTGGCGTGAGTTAAATTTACAGGCATCTTCTTTGCAAACTTTTGCCAAACCAATTTGGGGCAGCAGTGGGGTAGAGAGTCAGCCTTAAGCTGATGCCTGCCTGGGCTGGGCTGGGGGCCTCAGCTGCTGTTACTGGGCCTGCTTCTTTCCTGGACTTGTAGGCCGCCAGCCCGAGAAGGTAAGGCCTCAACCAACATCGCCCTCTGCCTTCCAAAGAGTCGAGGAGACCCCAGCAGGAAAATTGTGTGTGTGTTTATTTCCATCTTTCTTTCCGAGTTTTTTTTTAAAGTTTTGTAAGGAACGGATGCTTGGGTGAGTGAGTGCAAGTGTGGCTTGGCCTGAATTTACAGACACTTTCTTTGCAAACATGAGTAGGCAAGTGGGTATTTCAAAAGTGGGTGCATGGAGCCGCTCGTTGCTTTTCCAAGCTGGCAGCTGTGGCTCCTGAGCTTGAGGCAAAAAGAAGGGCAGAAGCACACTGCAGAGGACAGCGTTCAGCCTTGCAAGAGGGCAGTGGACGTCGGAGGAGCCGACACAGCACAAGAGGCTCGGAATCGGCGCACTCTTCGCCTACGGCCATACCACCCTGAATGCGCCCGATCTCGTCCGATCTCGGAAGCTAAGCAGGGTCGGGCCTGGTTAGTACTTGGATGGGAGACCGCCTGGGAATACCAGGTGCTGTAGGCATTTTGCTACTCTGTGCCCGATAGGCGGCGTTCGTCTTCCCCGTCTTGAACTACATTTTTCCTCCATTCCGCTTTTAATTTTAACAAACACGGCGCGTGAAAAAGGCACAGGGGCAGACAGCAGCCCTCGCTCCAATGCAGAGCCCCGTCAGAGGCGGACACGTTGTCGCCAAACTAACTTGGAGCAGCAGGAGACTGAAGCCAGGGCAGCAGCTCGCCGCCTCGGGTGGGTGGATGCAGCCAGAAAGGGCCACTCGTGTCCCTGGCAAAGCACCTCCAGCGTCTCCCCGTTTTCTCTCCAGTGGACGCGCAAGGCCCCCTACAGCTAGGGGAGGCAAGTGGATGGGCCTCATCTGCATATGTGGGCTCTAGAGGAAGAGTGCACCCTGGGAGACAAGGGGACACTTGGAGCGGGAAGTGCTCACGGGGGAGAAGTGCCTACAAGAGGCAGGAAGGGAGGGAGGCCACATCATGCCTCTCCATAGCCAGGCCTCTGGATGATGGGGCAGAAGCGGCCGTCACCCTAAGCTTCCTAGAAGTCCCAGCTGGGCCCCATGCTACCTAATATCTCGCCTGATCGAGCCTGGTCGAGCACTGGTCGAGCCTTCAGCCAAGGGACACAGGAGCCAAGGGGTCTGGCCTCGAGCCTTCAACCGAGGGACCCAGGAGCCCAGGGTCTGGCCTCAGTGCTTCCCAAGTCGGCCTTCAGCTGAAGCCTGCCTGGGCTGGGAGCCTCAGCTGCTGTTCCTGGGTGTGCTTCTTTCCTGCATGTGAAGGCCACCAGCGGCGAAGGTTGCCCTCCGCCTTCCAAGGAGTCGAGGGGATAGAAGCAGGAAAATTGTGTGTGTGTTTATTTCTTCTTTTTTAGAGATTCTTTCTATTTTTGTAAGGAACTGACGCCTGGGTGAGTGCTAGTGTGGCTTGAGGTGAATTTACGGGCAGCTTCTTTGCAAACTTTTGCCAAACCAACTTGGAGCAGCACTGGGGTAGAGAGTCAGCCTTCCGCTGATGCCTGCCTAGGCGTGGCTGGGCTGGGGGCCTCAGCTGCTGTTACTGGGCCTGCTTCTTTCCTGGTCTTGTAGGCCGCCAGCCAGAGAAGGTAAGGGCTTCAACCAACATCGCCCTCTGCCTTCCAAAGAGTCGAGGAGACCGCAGCAGGAAAATTGTGTGTGTGTTTATTTCTTCTTTTTTTAGAGGTGCTTTCTATTTTTGTAAGGAACCGACGCCTGGGTGAGTGCTAGTGTGGCGTGAGTTACATTTACAGGCATCTTCTTTGCAAAATTTTGCCAAACCAACTTGGACCAGCACTGGGGTAGAGAGTCAGCCTTCAGCTGATGGCTGCCTGGGCTGGGCTGGGCTGGGGGCCTCAGCTGCTGTTACTGGGCCTGCTTCTTTCCTGGACTTGTAGGCCGCCAGCCCGAGAAGGTAAGGCCTCAACCAACATCGCCCTCTGCCTTCCAAAGAGTCGAGGGAATAGAAGCAGGAAAATTGTGTGTGTGTTTATTTCTTCTTTTTTAGAGATTCTTTCTATTTTTGTAAGGAACTGACGACTGGGTGAGTGCTAGTGTGGCTTGAGGTGAATTTACGGGCAGCTTCTTTGCAAACTTTTGCCAAACCAACTTGGAGCAGCACTGGGGTAGAGAGTCAGCCTTCCGCTGATGCCTGCCTAGGCGTGGCTGGGCTGGGGGCCTCAGCTGCTGTTACTGGGCCTGCTTCTTTCCTGGTCTTGTAGGCCGCCAGCCAGAGAAGGTAAGGGCTTCAACCAACATCGCCCTCTGCCTTCCAAAGAGTCGAGGAGACCGCAGCAGGAAAATTGTGTGTGTGTTTATTTCTTCTTTTTTTAGAGGTGCTTTCTATTTTTGTAAGGAACCGACGCCTGGGTGAGTGCTAGTGTGGCGTGAGTTACATTTACAGGCATCTTCTTTGCAAACTTTTGCCAAACCAACTTGGACCAGCACTGGGGTAGAGAGTCAGCCTTCAGCTGATGGCTGCCTGGGCTGGGCTGGGCTGGTCTGGGGGCCTCAGCTGCTGTTACTGGGCATGCTTCTTTCCTGGACTTGTAGGCCACCAGCCGGAGAAGGTAAGGGCCTCAACCAACATCGCCCTCTGCCTTTCAAAGAGTCGAGGAGACCCCAGCAGGAAAATTGTGTGTGTGTTTATTTCTTCTTTTTTAGAGGTGCTTTCTATTTTTGTAAGGAACCGACGCCTGGGTGAGTGCTAGTGTGGCGTGAGTTAAATTTACAGGCATCTTCTTTGCAAACTTTTGCCAAACCAATTTGGGGCAGCAGTGGGGTAGAGAGTCAGCCTTAAGCTGATGCCTGCCTGGGCTGGGCTGGGCTGGGCTGGGGGCCTCAGCTGCTGTTACTGGGCCTGCTTCTTTCCTGGACTTGTAGGCCGCCAGCCCGAGAAGGTAAGGCCTCAACCAACATCGCCCTCTGCCTTCCAAAGAGTCGAGGAGACCCCAGCAGGAAAATTGTGTGTGTGTTTATTTCCATCTTTCTTTCCGAGTTTTTTTTTAAAGTTTTGTAAGGAACGGATGCTTGGGTGAGTGAGTGCAAGTGTGGCTTGGCCTGAATTTACAGACACTTTCTTTGCAAACATGAGTAGGCAAGTGGGTATTTCAAAAGTGGGTGCATGGAGCCGCTCGTTGCTTTTCCAAGCTGGCAGCTGTGGCTCCTGAGCTTGAGGCAAAAAGAAGGGCAGAAGCACACTGCAGAGGACAGCGTTCAGCCTTGCAAGAGGGCAGTGGACGTCGGAGGAGCCGACACAGCACAAGAGGCTCGGAATCGGCGCACTCTTCGCCTACGGCCATACCACCCTGAATGCGCCCGATCTCGTCCGATCTCGGAAGCTAAGCAGGGTCGGGCCTGGTTAGTACTTGGATGGGAGACCGCCTGGGAATACCAGGTGCTGTAGGCATTTTGCTACTCTGTGCCCGATAGGCGGCGTTCGTCTTCCCCGTCTTGAACTACATTTTTCCTCCATTCCGCTTTTAATTTTAACAAACACGGCGCGTGAAAAAGGCACAGGGGCAGACAGCAGCCCTCGCTCCAATGCAGAGCCCCGTCAGAGGCGGACACGTTGTCGCCAAACTAACTTGGAGCAGCAGGAGACTGAAGCCAGGGCAGCAGCTCGCCGCCTCGGGTGGGTGGATGCAGCCAGAAAGGGCCACTCGTGTCCCTGGCAAAGCACCTCCAGCGTCTCCCCGTTTTCTCTCCAGTGGACGCGCAAGGCCCCCTACAGCTAGGGGAGGCAAGTGGATGGGCCTCATCTGCATATGTGGGCTCTAGAGGAAGAGTGCACCCTGGGAGACAAGGGGACACTTGGAGCGGGAAGTGCTCACGGGGGAGAAGTGCCTACAAGAGGCAGGAAGGGAGGGAGGCCACATCATGCCTCTCCATAGCCAGGCCTCTGGATGATGGGGCAGAAGCGGCCGTCACCCTAAGCTTCCTAGAAGTCCCAGCTGGGCCCCATGCTACCTAATATCTCGCCTGATCGAGCCTGGTCGAGCACTGGTCGAGCCTTCAGCCAAGGGACACAGGAGCCAAGGGGTCTGGCCTCGAGCCTTCAACCGAGGGACCCAGGAGCCCAGGGTCTGGCCTCAGTGCTTCCCAAGTCGGCCTTCAGCTGAAGCCTGCCTGGGCTGGGAGCCTCAGCTGCTGTTCCTGGGTGTGCTTCTTTCCTGCATGTGAAGGCCACCAGCGGCGAAGGTTGCCCTCCGCCTTCCAAGGAGTCGAGGGGATAGAAGCAGGAAAATTGTGTGTGTGTTTATTTCTTCTTTTTTAGAGATTCTTTCTATTTTTGTAAGGAACCGACGCCTGGGTGAGTGCTAGTGTGGCTTGAGGTGAATTTACGGGCAGCTTCTTTGCAAACTTTTGCCAAACCAACTTGGAGCAGCACTGGGGTAGAGAGTCAGCCTTCCGCTGATGCCTGCCTAGGCGTGGCTGGGCTGGGGGCCTCAGCTGCTGTTACTGGGCCTGCTTCTTTCCTGGTCTTGTAGGCCGCCAGCCAGAGAAGGTAAGGGCTTCAACCAACATCGCCCTCTGCCTTCCAAAGAGTCGAGGAGACCGCAGCAGGAAAATTGTGTGTGTGTTTATTTCTTCTTTTTTTAGAGGTGCTTTCTATTTTTGTAAGGAACCGACGCCTGGGTGAGTGCTAGTGTGGCGTGAGTTACATTTACAGGCATCTTCTTTGCAAAATTTTGCCAAACCAACTTGGACCAGCACTGGGGTAGAGAGTCAGCCTTCAGCTGATGGCTGCCTGGGCTGGGCTGGGCTGGGGGCCTCAGCTGCTGTTACTGGGCCTGCTTCTTTCCTGGACTTGTAGGCCGCCAGCCCGAGAAGGTAAGGCCTCAACCAACATCGCCCTCTGCCTTCCAAAGAGTCGAGGGAATAGAAGCAGGAAAATTGTGTGTGTGTTTATTTCTTCTTTTTTAGAGATTCTTTCTATTTTTGTAAGGAACTGACGCCTGGGTGAGTGCTAGTGTGGCTTGAGGTGAATTTACGGGCAGCTTCTTTGCAAACTTTTGCCAAACCAACTTGGAGCAGCACTGGGGTAGAGAGTCAGCCTTCCGCTGATGCCTGCCTAGGCGTGGCTGGGCTGGGGGCCTCAGCTGCTGTTACTGGGCCTGCTTCTTTCCTGGTCTTGTAGGCCGCCAGCCAGAGAAGGTAAGGGCTTCAACCAACATCGCCCTCTGCCTTCCAAAGAGTCGAGGAGACCGCAGCAGGAAAATTGTGTGTGTGTTTATTTCTTCTTTTTTTAGAGGTGCTTTCTATTTTTGTAAGGAACCGACGCCTGGGTGAGTGCTAGTGTGGCGTGAGTTACATTTACAGGCATCTTCTTTGCAAAATTTTGCCAAACCAACTTGGACCAGCACTGGGGTAGAGAGTCAGCCTTCAGCTGATGGCTGCCTGGGCTGGGCTGGGCTGGGGGCCTCAGCTGCTGTTACTGGGCCTGCTTCTTTCCTGGACTTGTAGGCCGCCAGCCCGAGAAGGTAAGGGCTTCAACCAACATCGCCCTCTGCCTTCCAAAGAGTCGAGGAGACCGCAGCAGGAAAATTGTGTGTGTGTTTATTTCTTCTTTTTTTAGAGGTGCTTTCTATTTTTGTAAGGAACCGACGCCTGGGTGAGTGCTAGTGTGGCGTGAGTTAAATTTACAGGCATCTTCTTTGCAAACTTTTGCCAAACCAATTTGGGGCAGCAGTGGGGTAGAGAGTCAGCCTTAAGCTGATGCCTGCCTAGGCGTGGCTGGGCTGGGGGCCTCAGCTGCTGTTACTGGGCCTGCTTCTTTCCTGGTCTTGTAGGCCGCCAGCCAGAGAAGGTAAGGGCTTCAACCAACATCGCCCTCTGCCTTCCAAAGAGTCGAGGAGACCGCAGCAGGAAAATTGTGTGTGTGTTTATTTCTTCTTTTTTTAGAGGTGCTTTCTATTTTTGTAAGGAACCGACGCCTGGGTGAGTGCTAGTGTGGCGTGAGTTACATTTACAGGCATCTTCTTTGCAAAATTTTGCCAAACCAACTTGGACCAGCACTGGGGTAGAGAGTCAGCCTTCAGCTGATGGCTGCCTGGGCTGGGCTGGGCTGGTCTGGGGGCCTCAGCTGCTGTTACTGGGCATGCTTCTTTCCTGGACTTGTAGGCCACCAGCCGGAGAAGGTAAGGGCCTCAACCAACATCGCCCTCTGCCTTTCAAAGAGTCGAGGAGACCCCAGCAGGAAAATTGTGTGTGTGTTTATTTCTTCTTTTTTAGAGGTGCTTTCTATTTTTGTAAGGAACCGACGCCTGGGTGAGTGCTAGTGTGGCGTGAGTTAAATTTACAGGCATCTTCTTTGCAAACTTTTGCCAAACCAATTTGGGGCAGCAGTGGGGTAGAGAGTCAGCCTTAAGCTGATGCCTGCCTGGGCTGGGCTGGGCTGGGGGCCTCAGCTGCTGTTACTGGGCCTGCTTCTTTCCTGGACTTGTAGGCCGCCAGCCCGAGAAGGTAAGGCCTCAACCAACATCGCCCTCTGCCTTCCAAAGAGTCGAGGGGATAGAAGCAGGAAAATTGTGTGTGTGTTTATTTCTTCTTTTTTAGAGATTCTTTCTATTTTTGTAAGGAACTGACGACTGGGTGAGTGCTAGTGTGGCTTGAGGTGAATTTACGGGCAGCTTCTTTGCAAACTTTTGCCAAACCAACTTGGAGCAGCACTGGGGTAGAGAGTCAGCCTTCCGCTGATGCCTGCCTAGGCGTGGCTGGGCTGGGGGCCTCAGCTGCTGTTACTGGGCCTGCTTCTTTCCTGGTCTTGTAGGCCGCCAGCCAGAGAAGGTAAGGGCTTCAACCAACATCGCCCTCTGCCTTCCAAAGAGTCGAGGAGACCGCAGCAGGAAAATTGTGTGTGTGTTTATTTCTTCTTTTTTAGAGGTGCTTTCTATTTTTGTAAGGAACCGACGCCTGGGTGAGTGCTAGTGTGGCGTGAGTTAAATTTACAGGCATCTTCTTTGCAAACTTTTGCCAAACCAATTTGGGGCAGCAGTGGGGTAGAGAGTCAGCCTTAAGCTGATGCCTGCCTGGGCTGGGCTGGGCTGGGGGCCTCAGCTGCTGTTACTGGGCCTGCTTCTTTCCTGGACTTGTAGGCCGCCAGCCCGAGAAGGTAAGGCCTCAACCAACATCGCCCTCTGCCTTCCAAAGAGTCGAGGGAATAGAAGCAGGAAAATTGTGTGTGTGTTTATTTCTTCTTTTTTAGAGATTCTTTCTATTTTTGTAAGGAACTGACGACTGGGTGAGTGCTAGTGTGGCTTGAGGTGAATTTACGGGCAGCTTCTTTGCAAACTTTTGCCAAACCAACTTGGAGCAGCACTGGGGTAGAGAGTCAGCCTTCCGCTGATGCCTGCCTAGGCGTGGCTGGGCTGGGGGCCTCAGCTGCTGTTACTGGGCCTGCTTCTTTCCTGGTCTTGTAGGCCGCCAGCCAGAGAAGGTAAGGGCTTCAACCAACATCGCCCTCTGCCTTCCAAAGAGTCGAGGAGACCGCAGCAGGAAAATTGTGTGTGTGTTTATTTCTTCTTTTTTTAGAGGTGCTTTCTATTTTTGTAAGGAACCGACGCCTGGGTGAGTGCTAGTGTGGCGTGAGTTACATTTACAGGCATCTTCTTTGCAAAATTTTGCCAAACCAACTTGGACCAGCACTGGGGTAGAGAGTCAGCCTTCAGCTGATGGCTGCCTGGGCTGGGCTGGGCTGGTCTGGGGGCCTCAGCTGCTGTTACTGGGCATGCTTCTTTCCTGGACTTGTAGGCCACCAGCCGGAGAAGGTAAGGGCCTCAACCAACATCGCCCTCTGCCTTTCAAAGAGTCGAGGAGACCCCAGCAGGAAAATTGTGTGTGTGTTTATTTCTTCTTTTTTAGAGGTGCTTTCTATTTTTGTAAGGAACCGACGCCTGGGTGAGTGCTAGTGTGGCGTGAGTTAAATTTACAGGCATCTTCTTTGCAAACTTTTGCCAAACCAATTTGGGGCAGCAGTGGGGTAGAGAGTCAGCCTTAAGCTGATGCCTGCCTGGGCTGGGCTGGGCTGGGGGCCTCAGCTGCTGTTACTGGGCCTGCTTCTTTCCTGGACTTGTAGGCCGCCAGCCCGAGAAGGTAAGGCCTCAACCAACATCGCCCTCTGCCTTCCAAAGAGTCGAGGGGATAGAAGCAGGAAAATTGTGTGTGTGTTTATTTCTTCTTTTTTAGAGATTCTTTCTATTTTTGTAAGGAACTGACGACTGGGTGAGTGCTAGTGTGGCTTGAGGTGAATTTACGGGCAGCTTCTTTGCAAACTTTTGCCAAACCAACTTGGAGCAGCACTGGGGTAGAGAGTCAGCCTTCCGCTGATGCCTGCCTAGGCGTGGCTGGGCTGGGGGCCTCAGCTGCTGTTACTGGGCCTGCTTCTTTCCTGGTCTTGTAGGCCGCCAGCCAGAGAAGGTAAGGGCTTCAACCAACATCGCCCTCTGCCTTCCAAAGAGTCGAGGAGACCGCAGCAGGAAAATTGTGTGTGTGTTTATTTCTTCTTTTTTAGAGGTGCTTTCTATTTTTGTAAGGAACCGACGCCTGGGTGAGTGCTAGTGTGGCGTGAGTTAAATTTACAGGCATCTTCTTTGCAAACTTTTGCCAAACCAATTTGGGGCAGCAGTGGGGTAGAGAGTCAGCCTTAAGCTGATGCCTGCCTGGGCTGGGCTGGGGGCCTCAGCTGCTGTTACTGGGCCTGCTTCTTTCCTGGACTTGTAGGCCGCCAGCCCGAGAAGGTAAGGCCTCAACCAACATCGCCCTCTGCCTTCCAAAGAGTCGAGGGAATAGAAGCAGGAAAATTGTGTGTGTGTTTATTTCTTCTTTTTTTAGAGGTGCTTTCTATTTTTGTAAGGAACCGACGCCTGGGTGAGTGCTAGTGTGGCGTGAGTTACATTTACAGGCATCTTCTTTGCAAAATTTTGCCAAACCAACTTGGACCAGCACTGGGGTAGAGAGTCAGCCTTCAGCTGATGGCTGCCTGGGCTGGGCTGGGCTGGTCTGGGGGCCTCAGCTGCTGTTACTGGGCATGCTTCTTTCCTGGACTTGTAGGCCACCAGCCGGAGAAGGTAAGGGCCTCAACCAACATCGCCCTCTGCCTTTCAAAGAGTCGAGGAGACCCCAGCAGGAAAATTGTGTGTGTGTTTATTTCTTCTTTTTTAGAGGTGCTTTCTATTTTTGTAAGGAACCGACGCCTGGGTGAGTGCTAGTGTGGCGTGAGTTAAATTTACAGGCATCTTCTTTGCAAACTTTTGCCAAACCAATTTGGGGCAGCAGTGGGGTAGAGAGTCAGCCTTAAACTGATGCCTGCCTGGGCTGGGCTGGGCTGGGGGCCTCAGCTGCTGTTACTGGGCCTGCTTCTTTCCTGGACTTGTAGGCCGCCAGCCCGAGAAGGTAAGGCCTCAACCAACATCGCCCTCTGCCTTCCAAAGAGTCGAGGGGATAGAAGCAGGAAAATTGTGTGTGTGTTTATTTCTTCTTTTTTAGAGATTCTTTCTATTTTTGTAAGGAACTGACGACTGGGTGAGTGCTAGTGTGGCTTGAGGTGAATTTACGGGCAGCTTCTTTGCAAACTTTTGCCAAACCAACTTGGAGCAGCACTGGGGTAGAGAGTCAGCCTTCCGCTGATGCCTGCCTAGGCGTGGCTGGGCTGGGGGCCTCAGCTGCTGTTACTGGGCCTGCTTCTTTCCTGGTCTTGTAGGCCGCCAGCCAGAGAAGGTAAGGGCTTCAACCAACATCGCCCTCTGCCTTCCAAAGAGTCGAGGAGACCGCAGCAGGAAAATTGTGTGTGTGTTTATTTCTTCTTTTTTAGAGGTGCTTTCTATTTTTGTAAGGAACCGACGCCTGGGTGAGTGCTAGTGTGGCGTGAGTTAAATTTACAGGCATCTTCTTTGCAAACTTTTGCCAAACCAATTTGGGGCAGCAGTGGGGTAGAGAGTCAGCCTTAAGCTGATGCCTGCCTGGGCTGGGCTGGGCTGGGGGCCTCAGCTGCTGTTACTGGGCCTGCTTCTTTCCTGGACTTGTAGGCCGCCAGCCCGAGAAGGTAAGGCCTCAACCAACATCGCCCTCTGCCTTCCAAAGAGTCGAGGGAATAGAAGCAGGAAAATTGTGTGTGTGTTTATTTCTTCTTTTTTAGAGATTCTTTCTATTTTTGTAAGGAACTGACGACTGGGTGAGTGCTAGTGTGGCTTGAGGTGAATTTACGGGCAGCTTCTTTGCAAACTTTTGCCAAACCAACTTGGAGCAGCACTGGGGTAGAGAGTCAGCCTTCCGCTGATGCCTGCCTAGGCGTGGCTGGGCTGGGGGCCTCAGCTGCTGTTACTGGGCCTGCTTCTTTCCTGGTCTTGTAGGCCGCCAGCCAGAGAAGGTAAGGGCTTCAACCAACATCGCCCTCTGCCTTCCAAAGAGTCGAGGAGACCGCAGCAGGAAAATTGTGTGTGTGTTTATTTCTTCTTTTTTTAGAGGTGCTTTCTATTTTTGTAAGGAACCGACGCCTGGGTGAGTGCTAGTGTGGCGTGAGTTACATTTACAGGCATCTTCTTTGCAAAATTTTGCCAAACCAACTTGGACCAGCACTGGGGTAGAGAGTCAGCCTTCAGCTGATGGCTGCCTGGGCTGGGCTGGGCTGGTCTGGGGGCCTCAGCTGCTGTTACTGGGCATGCTTCTTTCCTGGACTTGTAGGCCACCAGCCGGAGAAGGTAAGGGCCTCAACCAACATCGCCCTCTGCCTTTCAAAGAGTCGAGGAGACCCCAGCAGGAAAATTGTGTGTGTGTTTATTTCTTCTTTTTTAGAGGTGCTTTCTATTTTTGTAAGGAACCGACGCCTGGGTGAGTGCTAGTGTGGCGTGAGTTAAATTTACAGGCATCTTCTTTGCAAACTTTTGCCAAACCAATTTGGGGCAGCAGTGGGGTAGAGAGTCAGCCTTAAGCTGATGCCTGCCTGGGCTGGGCTGGGCTGGGCTGGGGGCCTCAGCTGCTGTTACTGGGCCTGCTTCTTTCCTGGACTTGTAGGCCGCCAGCCCGAGAAGGTAAGGCCTCAACCAACATCGCCCTCTGCCTTCCAAAGAGTCGAGGAGACCCCAGCAGGAAAATTGTGTGTGTGTTTATTTCCATCTTTCTTTCCGAGTTTTTTTTTAAAGTTTTGTAAGGAACGGATGCTTGGGTGAGTGAGTGCAAGTGTGGCTTGGCCTGAATTTACAGACACTTTCTTTGCAAACATGAGTAGGCAAGTGGGTATTTCAAAAGTGGGTGCATGGAGCCGCTCGTTGCTTTTCCAAGCTGGCAGCTGTGGCTCCTGAGCTTGAGGCAAAAAGAAGGGCAGAAGCACACTGCAGAGGACAGCGTTCAGCCTTGCAAGAGGGCAGTGGACGTCGGAGGAGCCGACACAGCACAAGAGGCTCGGAATCGGCGCACTCTTCACCTACGGCCATACCACCCTGAATGCGCCCGATCTCGTCCGATCTCGGAAGCTAAGCAGGGTCGGGCCTGGTTAGTACTTGGATGGGAGACCGCCTGGGAATACCAGGTGCTGTAGGCATTTTGCTACTCTGTGCCCGATAGGCGGCGTTCGTCTTCCCCGTCTTGAACTACATTTTTCCTCCATTCCGCTTTTAATTTTAACAAACACGGCGCGTGAAAAAGGCACAGGGGCAGACAGCAGCCCTCGCTCCAATGCAGAGCCCCGTCAGAGGCGGACACGTTGTCGCCAAACTAACTTGGAGCAGCAGGAGACTGAAGCCAGGGCAGCAGCTCGCCGCCTCGGGTGGGTGGATGCAGCCAGAAAGGGCCACTCGTGTCCCTGGCAAAGCACCTCCAGCGTCTCCCCGTTTTCTCTCCAGTGGACGCGCAAGGCCCCCTACAGCTAGGGGAGGCAAGTGGATGGGCCTCATCTGCATATGTGGGCTCTAGAGGAAGAGTGCACCCTGGGAGACAAGGGGACACTTGGAGCGGGAAGTGCTCACGGGGGAGAAGTGCCTACAAGAGGCAGGAAGGGAGGGAGGCCACATCATGCCTCTCCATAGCCAGGCCTCTGGATGATGGGGCAGAAGCGGCCGTCACCCTAAGCTTCCTAGAAGTCCCAGCTGGGCCCCATGCTACCTAATATCTCGCCTGATCGAGCCTGGTCGAGCACTGGTCGAGCCTTCAGCCAAGGGACACAGGAGCCAAGGGGTCTGGCCTCGAGCCTTCAACCGAGGGACCCAGGAGCCCAGGGTCTGGCCTCAGTGCTTCCCAAGTCGGCCTTCAGCTGAAGCCTGCCTGGGCTGGGAGCCTCAGCTGCTGTTCCTGGGTGTGCTTCTTTCCTGCATGTGAAGGCCACCAGCGGCGAAGGTTGCCCTCCGCCTTCCAAGGAGTCGAGGGGATAGAAGCAGGAAAATTGTGTGTGTGTTTATTTCTTCTTTTTTAGAGATTCTTTCTATTTTTGTAAGGAACTGACGCCTGGGTGAGTGCTAGTGTGGCTTGAGGTGAATTTACGGGCAGCTTCTTTGCAAACTTTTGCCAAACCAACTTGGAGCAGCACTGGGGTAGAGAGTCAGCCTTCCGCTGATGCCTGCCTAGGCGTGGCTGGGCTGGGGGCCTCAGCTGCTGTTACTGGGCCTGCTTCTTTCCTGGTCTTGTAGGCCGCCAGCCAGAGAAGGTAAGGGCTTCAACCAACATCGCCCTCTGCCTTCCAAAGAGTCGAGGAGACCGCAGCAGGAAAATTGTGTGTGTGTTTATTTCTTCTTTTTTTAGAGGTGCTTTCTATTTTTGTAAGGAACCGACGCCTGGGTGAGTGCTAGTGTGGCGTGAGTTACATTTACAGGCATCTTCTTTGCAAAATTTTGCCAAACCAACTTGGACCAGCACTGGGGTAGAGAGTCAGCCTTCAGCTGATGGCTGCCTGGGCTGGGCTGGGCTGGTCTGGGGGCCTCAGCTGCTGTTACTGGGCATGCTTCTTTCCTGGACTTGTAGGCCACCAGCCGGAGAAGGTAAGGGCCTCAACCAACATCGCCCTCTGCCTTTCAAAGAGTCGAGGAGACCCCAGCAGGAAAATTGTGTGTGTGTTTATTTCTTCTTTTTTAGAGGTGCTTTCTATTTTTGTAAGGAACCGACGCCTGGGTGAGTGCTAGTGTGGCGTGAGTTAAATTTACAGGCATCTTCTTTGCAAACTTTTGCCAAACCAATTTGGGGCAGCAGTGGGGTAGAGAGTCAGCCTTAAGCTGATGCCTGCCTGGGCTGGGCTGGGGGCCTCAGCTGCTGTTACTGGGCCTGCTTCTTTCCTGGACTTGTAGGCCGCCAGCCCGAGAAGGTAAGGCCTCAACCAACATCGCCCTCTGCCTTCCAAAGAGTCGAGGAGACCCCAGCAGGAAAATTGTGTGTGTGTTTATTTCCATCTTTCTTTCCGAGTTTTTTTTTAAAGTTTTGTAAGGAACGGATGCTTGGGTGAGTGAGTGCAAGTGTGGCTTGGCCTGAATTTACAGACACTTTCTTTGCAAACATGAGTAGGCAAGTGGGTATTTCAAAAGTGGGTGCATGGAGCCGCTCGTTGCTTTTCCAAGCTGGCAGCTGTGGCTCCTGAGCTTGAGGCAAAAAGAAGGGCAGAAGCACACTGCAGAGGACAGCGTTCAGCCTTGCAAGAGGGCAGTGGACGTCGGAGGAGCCGACACAGCACAAGAGGCTCGGAATCGGCGCACTCCTCGCCTACGGCCATACCACGCTGAATGCGCCCGATCTCGTCCGATCTCGGAAGCTAAGCAGGGTCGGGCCTGGTTAGTACTTGGATGGGAGACCGCCTGGGAATACCAGGTGCTGTAGGCATTTTGCTACTCTGTGCCCGATAGGCGGCGTTCGTCTTCCCCGTCTTGAACTACATTTTTCCTCCATTCCGCTTTTAATTTTAACAAACACGGCGCGTGAAAAAGGCACAGGGGCAGACAGCAGCCCTCGCTCCAATGCAGAGCCCCGTCAGAGGCGGACACGTTGTCGCCAAACTAACTTGGAGCAGCAGGAGACTGAAGCCAGGGCAGCAGCTCGCCGCCTCGGGTGGGTGGATGCAGCCAGAAAGGGCCACTCGTGTCCCTGGCAAAGCACCTCCAGCGTCTCCCCGTTTTCTCTCCAGTGGACGCGCAAGGCCCCCTACAGCTAGGGGAGGCAAGTGGATGGGCCTCATCTGCATATGTGGGCTCTAGAGGAAGAGTGCACCCTGGGAGACAAGGGGACACTTGGAGCGGGAAGTGCTCACGGGGGAGAAGTGCCTACAAGAGGCAGGAAGGGAGGGAGGCCACATCATGCCTCTCCATAGCCAGGCCTCTGGATGATGGGGCAGAAGCGGCCGTCACCCTAAGCTTCCTAGAAGTCCCAGCTGGGCCCCATGCTACCTAATATCTCGCCTGATCGAGCCTGGTCGAGCACTGGTCGAGCCTTCAGCCAAGGGACACAGGAGCCAAGGGGTCTGGCCTCGAGCCTTCAACCGAGGGACCCAGGAGCCCAGGGTCTGGCCTCAGTGCTTCCCAAGTCGGCCTTCAGCTGAAGCCTGCCTGGGCTGGGAGCCTCAGCTGCTGTTCCTGGGTGTGCTTCTTTCCTGCATGTGAAGGCCACCAGCGGCGAAGGTTGCCCTCCGCCTTCCAAGGAGTCGAGGGGATAGAAGCAGGAAAATTGTGTGTGTGTTTATTTCTTCTTTTTTAGAGATTCTTTCTATTTTTGTAAGGAACTGACGCCTGGGTGAGTGCTAGTGTGGCTTGAGGTGAATTTACGGGCAGCTTCTTTGCAAACTTTTGCCAAACCAACTTGGAGCAGCACTGGGGTAGAGAGTCAGCCTTCCGCTGATGCCTGCCTAGGCGTGGCTGGGCTGGGGGCCTCAGCTGCTGTTACTGGGCCTGCTTCTTTCCTGGTCTTGTAGGCCGCCAGCCAGAGAAGGTAAGGGCTTCAACCAACATCGCCCTCTGCCTTCCAAAGAGTCGAGGAGACCGCAGCAGGAAAATTGTGTGTGTGTTTATTTCTTCTTTTTTAGAGGTGCTTTCTATTTTTGTAAGGAACCGACGCCTGGGTGAGTGCTAGTGTGGCGTGAGTTAAATTTACAGGCATCTTCTTTGCAAACTTTTGCCAAACCAATTTGGGGCAGCAGTGGGGTAGAGAGTCAGCCTTAAGCTGATGCCTGCCTGGGCTGGGCTGGGCTGGGGGCCTCAGCTGCTGTTACTGGGCCTGCTTCTTTCCTGGACTTGTAGGCCGCCAGCCCGAGAAGGTAAGGCCTCAACCAACATCGCCCTCTGCCTTCCAAAGAGTCGAGGGAATAGAAGCAGGAAAATTGTGTGTGTGTTTATTTCTTCTTTTTTAGAGATTCTTTCTATTTTTGTAAGGAACTGACGACTGGGTGAGTGCTAGTGTGGCTTGAGGTGAATTTACGGGCAGCTTCTTTGCAAACTTTTGCCAAACCAACTTGGAGCAGCACTGGGGTAGAGAGTCAGCCTTCCGCTGATGCCTGCCTAGGCGTGGCTGGGCTGGGGGCCTCAGCTGCTGTTACTGGGCCTGCTTCTTTCCTGGTCTTGTAGGCCGCCAGCCAGAGAAGGTAAGGGCTTCAACCAACATCGCCCTCTGCCTTCCAAAGAGTCGAGGAGACCGCAGCAGGAAAATTGTGTGTGTGTTTATTTCTTCTTTTTTTAGAGGTGCTTTCTATTTTTGTAAGGAACCGACGCCTGGGTGAGTGCTAGTGTGGCGTGAGTTACATTTACAGGCATCTTCTTTGCAAAATTTTGCCAAACCAACTTGGACCAGCACTGGGGTAGAGAGTCAGCCTTCAGCTGATGGCTGCCTGGGCTGGGCTGGGCTGGTCTGGGGGCCTCAGCTGCTGTTACTGGGCATGCTTCTTTCCTGGACTTGTAGGCCACCAGCCGGAGAAGGTAAGGGCCTCAACCAACATCGCCCTCTGCCTTTCAAAGAGTCGAGGAGACCCCAGCAGGAAAATTGTGTGTGTGTTTATTTCTTCTTTTTTAGAGGTGCTTTCTATTTTTGTAAGGAACCGACGCCTGGGTGAGTGCTAGTGTGGCGTGAGTTAAATTTACAGGCATCTTCTTTGCAAACTTTTGCCAAACCAATTTGGGGCAGCAGTGGGGTAGAGAGTCAGCCTTAAGCTGATGCCTGCCTGGGCTGGGCTGGGCTGGGGGCCTCAGCTGCTGTTACTGGGCCTGCTTCTTTCCTGGACTTGTAGGCCGCCAGCCCGAGAAGGTAAGGCCTCAACCAACATCGCCCTCTGCCTTCCAAAGAGTCGAGGGGATAGAAGCAGGAAAATTGTGTGTGTGTTTATTTCTTCTTTTTTAGAGATTCTTTCTATTTTTGTAAGGAACTGACGACTGGGTGAGTGCTAGTGTGGCTTGAGGTGAATTTACGGGCAGCTTCTTTGCAAACTTTTGCCAAACCAACTTGGAGCAGCACTGGGGTAGAGAGTCAGCCTTCCGCTGATGCCTGCCTAGGCGTGGCTGGGCTGGGGGCCTCAGCTGCTGTTACTGGGCCTGCTTCTTTCCTGGTCTTGTAGGCCGCCAGCCAGAGAAGGTAAGGGCTTCAACCAACATCGCCCTCTGCCTTCCAAAGAGTCGAGGAGACCGCAGCAGGAAAATTGTGTGTGTGTTTATTTCTTCTTTTTTAGAGGTGCTTTCTATTTTTGTAAGGAACCGACGCCTGGGTGAGTGCTAGTGTGGCGTGAGTTAAATTTACAGGCATCTTCTTTGCAAACTTTTGCCAAACCAATTTGGGGCAGCAGTGGGGTAGAGAGTCAGCCTTAAGCTGATGCCTGCCTGGGCTGGGCTGGGGGCCTCAGCTGCTGTTACTGGGCCTGCTTCTTTCCTGGACTTGTAGGCCGCCAGCCCGAGAAGGTAAGGCCTCAACCAACATCGCCCTCTGCCTTCCAAAGAGTCGAAGGAATAGAAGCAGGAAAATTGTGTGTGTGTTTATTTCTTCTTTTTTTAGAGGTGCTTTCTATTTTTGTAAGGAACCGACGCCTGGGTGAGTGCTAGTGTGGCGTGAGTTACATTTACAGGCATCTTCTTTGCAAAATTTTGCCAAACCAACTTGGACCAGCACTGGGGTAGAGAGTCAGCCTTCAGCTGATGGCTGCCTGGGCTGGGCTGGGCTGGTCTGGGGGCCTCAGCTGCTGTTACTGGGCATGCTTCTTTCCTGGACTTGTAGGCCACCAGCCGGAGAAGGTAAGGGCCTCAACCAACATCGCCCTCTGCCTTTCAAAGAGTCGAGGAGACCCCAGCAGGAAAATTGTGTGTGTGTTTATTTCTTCTTTTTTAGAGGTGCTTTCTATTTTTGTAAGGAACCGACGCCTGGGTGAGTGCTAGTGTGGCGTGAGTTAAATTTACAGGCATCTTCTTTGCAAACTTTTGCCAAACCAATTTGGGGCAGCAGTGGGGTAGAGAGTCAGCCTTAAGCTGATGCCTGCCTGGGCTGGGCTGGGCTGGGGGCCTCAGCTGCTGTTACTGGGCCTGCTTCTTTCCTGGACTTGTAGGCCGCCAGCCCGAGAAGGTAAGGCCTCAACCAACATCGCCCTCTGCCTTCCAAAGAGTCGAGGGGATAGAAGCAGGAAAATTGTGTGTGTGTTTATTTCTTCTTTTTTAGAGATTCTTTCTATTTTTGTAAGGAACTGACGACTGGGTGAGTGCTAGTGTGGCTTGAGGTGAATTTACGGGCAGCTTCTTTGCAAACTTTTGCCAAACCAACTTGGAGCAGCACTGGGGTAGAGAGTCAGCCTTCCGCTGATGCCTGCCTAGGCGTGGCTGGGCTGGGGGCCTCAGCTGCTGTTACTGGGCCTGCTTCTTTCCTGGTCTTGTAGGCCGCCAGCCAGAGAAGGTAAGGGCTTCAACCAACATCGCCCTCTGCCTTCCAAAGAGTCGAGGAGACCGCAGCAGGAAAATTGTGTGTGTGTTTATTTCTTCTTTTTTAGAGGTGCTTTCTATTTTTGTAAGGAACCGACGCCTGGGTGAGTGCTAGTGTGGCGTGAGTTAAATTTACAGGCATCTTCTTTGCAAACTTTTGCCAAACCAATTTGGGGCAGCAGTGGGGTAGAGAGTCAGCCTTAAGCTGATGCCTGCCTGGGCTGGGCTGGGCTGGGGGCCTCAGCTGCTGTTACTGGGCCTGCTTCTTTCCTGGACTTGTAGGCCGCCAGCCCGAGAAGGTAAGGCCTCAACCAACATCGCCCTCTGCCTTCCAAAGAGTCGAGGGGATAGAAGCAGGAAAATTGTGTGTGTGTTTATTTCTTCTTTTTTAGAGATTCTTTCTATTTTTGTAAGGAACTGACGACTGGGTGAGTGCTAGTGTGGCTTGAGGTGAATTTACGGGCAGCTTCTTTGCAAACTTTTGCCAAACCAACTTGGAGCAGCACTGGGGTAGAGAGTCAGCCTTCCGCTGATGCCTGCCTAGGCGTGGCTGGGCTGGGGGCCTCAGCTGCTGTTACTGGGCCTGCTTCTTTCCTGGTCTTGTAGGCCGCCAGCCAGAGAAGGTAAGGGCTTCAACCAACATCGCCCTCTGCCTTCCAAAGAGTCGAGGAGACCGCAGCAGGAAAATTGTGTGTGTGTTTATTTCTTCTTTTTTAGAGGTGCTTTCTATTTTTGTAAGGAACCGACGCCTGGGTGAGTGCTAGTGTGGCGTGAGTTAAATTTACAGGCATCTTCTTTGCAAACTTTTGCCAAACCAATTTGGGGCAGCAGTGGGGTAGAGAGTCAGCCTTAAGCTGATGCCTGCCTGGGCTGGGCTGGGGGCCTCAGCTGCTGTTACTGGGCCTGCTTCTTTCCTGGACTTGTAGGCCGCCAGCCCGAGAAGGTAAGGCCTCAACCAACATCGCCCTCTGCCTTCCAAAGAGTCGAGGGAATAGAAGCAGGAAAATTGTGTGTGTGTTTATTTCTTCTTTTTTTAGAGGTGCTTTCTATTTTTGTAAGGAACCGACGCCTGGGTGAGTGCTAGTGTGGCGTGAGTTACATTTACAGGCATCTTCTTTGCAAAATTTTGCCAAACCAACTTGGACCAGCACTGGGGTAGAGAGTCAGCCTTCAGCTGATGGCTGCCTGGGCTGGGCTGGGCTGGTCTGGGGGCCTCAGCTGCTGTTACTGGGCATGCTTCTTTCCTGGACTTGTAGGCCACCAGCCGGAGAAGGTAAGGGCCTCAACCAACATCGCCCTCTGCCTTTCAAAGAGTCGAGGAGACCCCAGCAGGAAAATTGTGTGTGTGTTTATTTCTTCTTTTTTAGAGGTGCTTTCTATTTTTGTAAGGAACCGACGCCTGGGTGAGTGCTAGTGTGGCGTGAGTTAAATTTACAGGCATCTTCTTTGCAAACTTTTGCCAAACCAATTTGGGGCAGCAGTGGGGTAGAGAGTCAGCCTTAAGCTGATGCCTGCCTGGGCTGGGCTGGGCTGGGGGCCTCAGCTGCTGTTACTGGGCCTGCTTCTTTCCTGGACTTGTAGGCCGCCAGCCCGAGAAGGTAAGGCCTCAACCAACATCGCCCTCTGCCTTCCAAAGAGTCGAGGGGATAGAAGCAGGAAAATTGTGTGTGTGTTTATTTCTTCTTTTTTAGAGATTCTTTCTATTTTTGTAAGGAACTGACGACTGGGTGAGTGCTAGTGTGGCTTGAGGTGAATTTACGGGCAGCTTCTTTGCAAACTTTTGCCAAACCAACTTGGAGCAGCACTGGGGTAGAGAGTCAGCCTTCCGCTGATGCCTGCCTAGGCGTGGCTGGGCTGGGGGCCTCAGCTGCTGTTACTGGGCCTGCTTCTTTCCTGGTCTTGTAGGCCGCCAGCCAGAGAAGGTAAGGGCTTCAACCAACATCGCCCTCTGCCTTCCAAAGAGTCGAGGAGACCGCAGCAGGAAAATTGTGTGTGTGTTTATTTCTTCTTTTTTAGAGGTGCTTTCTATTTTTGTAAGGAACCGACGCCTGGGTGAGTGCTAGTGTGGCGTGAGTTAAATTTACAGGCATCTTCTTTGCAAACTTTTGCCAAACCAATTTGGGGCAGCAGTGGGGTAGAGAGTCAGCCTTAAGCTGATGCCTGCCTGGGCTGGGCTGGGCTGGGGGCCTCAGCTGCTGTTACTGGGCCTGCTTCTTTCCTGGACTTGTAGGCCGCCAGCCCGAGAAGGTAAGGCCTCAACCAACATCGCCCTCTGCCTTCCAAAGAGTCGAGGGAATAGAAGCAGGAAAATTGTGTGTGTGTTTATTTCTTCTTTTTTAGAGATTCTTTCTATTTTTGTAAGGAACTGACGACTGGGTGAGTGCTAGTGTGGCTTGAGGTGAATTTACGGGCAGCTTCTTTGCAAACTTTTGCCAAACCAACTTGGAGCAGCACTGGGGTAGAGAGTCAGCCTTCCGCTGATGCCTGCCTAGGCGTGGCTGGGCTGGGGGCCTCAGCTGCTGTTACTGGGCCTGCTTCTTTCCTGGTCTTGTAGGCCGCCAGCCAGAGAAGGTAAGGGCTTCAACCAACATCGCCCTCTGCCTTCCAAAGAGTCGAGGAGACCGCAGCAGGAAAATTGTGTGTGTGTTTATTTCTTCTTTTTTTAGAGGTGCTTTCTATTTTTGTAAGGAACCGACGCCTGGGTGAGTGCTAGTGTGGCGTGAGTTACATTTACAGGCATCTTCTTTGCAAAATTTTGCCAAACCAACTTGGACCAGCACTGGGGTAGAGAGTCAGCCTTCAGCTGATGGCTGCCTGGGCTGGGCTGGGCTGGTCTGGGGGCCTCAGCTGCTGTTACTGGGCATGCTTCTTTCCTGGACTTGTAGGCCACCAGCCGGAGAAGGTAAGGGCCTCAACCAACATCGCCCTCTGCCTTTCAAAGAGTCGAGGAGACCCCAGCAGGAAAATTGTGTGTGTGTTTATTTCTTCTTTTTTAGAGGTGCTTTCTATTTTTGTAAGGAACCGACGCCTGGGTGAGTGCTAGTGTGGCGTGAGTTAAATTTACAGGCATCTTCTTTGCAAACTTTTGCCAAACCAATTTGGGGCAGCAGTGGGGTAGAGAGTCAGCCTTAAGCTGATGCCTGCCTGGGCTGGGCTGGGCTGGGCTGGGGGCCTCAGCTGCTGTTACTGGGCCTGCTTCTTTCCTGGACTTGTAGGCCGCCAGCCCGAGAAGGTAAGGCCTCAACCAACATCGCCCTCTGCCTTCCAAAGAGTCGAGGAGACCCCAGCAGGAAAATTGTGTGTGTGTTTATTTCCATCTTTCTTTCCGAGTTTTTTTTTAAAGTTTTGTAAGGAACGGATGCTTGGGTGAGTGAGTGCAAGTGTGGCTTGGCCTGAATTTACAGACACTTTCTTTGCAAACATGAGTAGGCAAGTGGGTATTTCAAAAGTGGGTGCATGGAGCCGCTCGTTGCTTTTCCAAGCTGGCAGCTGTGGCTCCTGAGCTTGAGGCAAAAAGAAGGGCAGAAGCACACTGCAGAGGACAGCGTTCAGCCTTGCAAGAGGGCAGTGGACGTCGGAGGAGCCGACACAGCACAAGAGGCTCGGAATCGGCGCACTCTTCGCCTACGGCCATACCACCCTGAATGCGCCCGATCTCGTCCGATCTCGGAAGCTAAGCAGGGTCGGGCCTGGTTAGTACTTGGATGGGAGACCGCCTGGGAATACCAGGTGCTGTAGGCATTTTGCTACTCTGTGCCCGATAGGCGGCGTTCGTCTTCCCCGTCTTGAACTACATTTTTCCTCCATTCCGCTTTTAATTTTAACAAACACGGCGCGTGAAAAAGGCACAGGGGCAGACAGCAGCCCTCGCTCCAATGCAGAGCCCCGTCAGAGGCGGACACGTTGTCGCCAAACTAACTTGGAGCAGCAGGAGACTGAAGCCAGGGCAGCAGCTCGCCGCCTCGGGTGGGTGGATGCAGCCAGAAAGGGCCACTCGTGTCCCTGGCAAAGCACCTCCAGCGTCTCCCCGTTTTCTCTCCAGTGGACGCGCAAGGCCCCCTACAGCTAGGGGAGGCAAGTGGATGGGCCTCATCTGCATATGTGGGCTCTAGAGGAAGAGTGCACCCTGGGAGACAAGGGGACACTTGGAGCGGGAAGTGCTCACGGGGGAGAAGTGCCTACAAGAGGCAGGAAGGGAGGGAGGCCACATCATGCCTCTCCATAGCCAGGCCTCTGGATGATGGGGCAGAAGCGGCCGTCACCCTAAGCTTCCTAGAAGTCCCAGCTGGGCCCCATGCTACCTAATATCTCGCCTGATCGAGCCTGGTCGAGCACTGGTCGAGCCTTCAGCCAAGGGACACAGGAGCCAAGGGGTCTGGCCTCGAGCCTTCAACCGAGGGACCCAGGAGCCCAGGGTCTGGCCTCAGTGCTTCCCAAGTCGGCCTTCAGCTGAAGCCTGCCTGGGCTGGGAGCCTCAGCTGCTGTTCCTGGGTGTGCTTCTTTCCTGCATGTGAAGGCCACCAGCGGCGAAGGTTGCCCTCCGCCTTCCAAGGAGTCGAGGGGATAGAAGCAGGAAAATTGTGTGTGTGTTTATTTCTTCTTTTTTAGAGATTCTTTCTATTTTTGTAAGGAACTGACGCCTGGGTGAGTGCTAATGTGGCTTGAGGTGAATTTACGGGCAGCTTCTTTGCAAACTTTTGCCAAACCAACTTGGAGCAGCACTGGGGTAGAGAGTCAGCCTTCCGCTGATGCCTGCCTAGGCGTGGCTGGGCTGGGGGCCTCAGCTGCTGTTACTGGGCCTGCTTCTTTCCTGGTCTTGTAGGCCGCCAGCCAGAGAAGGTAAGGGCTTCAACCAACATCGCCCTCTGCCTTCCAAAGAGTCGAGGAGACCGCAGCAGGAAAATTGTGTGTGTGTTTATTTCTTCTTTTTTTAGAGGTGCTTTCTATTTTTGTAAGGAACCGACGCCTGGGTGAGTGCTAGTGTGGCGTGAGTTACATTTACAGGCATCTTCTTTGCAAAATTTTGCCAAACCAACTTGGACCAGCACTGGGGTAGAGAGTCAGCCTTCAGCTGATGGCTGCCTGGGCTGGGCTGGGCTGGGGGCCTCAGCTGCTGTTACTGGGCCTGCTTCTTTCCTGGACTTGTAGGCCGCCAGCCCGAGAAGGTAAGGCCTCAACCAACATCGCCCTCTGCCTTCCAAAGAGTCGAGGGAATAGAAGCAGGAAAATTGTGTGTGTGTTTATTTCTTCTTTTTTAGAGATTCTTTCTATTTTTGTAAGGAACTGACGCCTGGGTGAGTGCTAGTGTGGCTTGAGGTGAATTTACGGGCAGCTTCTTTGCAAACTTTTGCCAAACCAACTTGGAGCAGCACTGGGGTAGAGAGTCAGCCTTCCGCTGATGCCTGCCTAGGCGTGGCTGGGCTGGGGGCCTCAGCTGCTGTTACTGGGCCTGCTTCTTTCCTGGTCTTGTAGGCCGCCAGCCAGAGAAGGTAAGGGCTTCAACCAACATCGCCCTCTGCCTTCCAAAGAGTCGAGGAGACCGCAGCAGGAAAATTGTGTGTGTGTTTATTTCTTCTTTTTTTAGAGGTGCTTTCTATTTTTGTAAGGAACCGACGCCTGGGTGAGTGCTAGTGTGGCGTGAGTTACATTTACAGGCATCTTCTTTGCAAAATTTTGCCAAACCAACTTGGACCAGCACTGGGGTAGAGAGTCAGCCTTCAGCTGATGGCTGCCTGGGCTGGGCTGGGCTGGGGGCCTCAGCTGCTGTTACTGGGCCTGCTTCTTTCCTGGACTTGTAGGCCGCCAGCCCGAGAAGGTAAGGGCTTCAACCAACATCGCCCTCTGCCTTCCAAAGAGTCGAGGAGACCGCAGCAGGAAAATTGTGTGTGTGTTTATTTCTTCTTTTTTTAGAGGTGCTTTCTATTTTTGTAAGGAACCGACGCCTGGGTGAGTGCTAGTGTGGCGTGAGTTAAATTTACAGGCATCTTCTTTGCAAACTTTTGCCAAACCAATTTGGGGCAGCAGTGGGGTAGAGAGTCAGCCTTAAGCTGATGCCTGCCTAGGCGTGGCTGGGCTGGGGGCCTCAGCTGCTGTTACTGGGCCTGCTTCTTTCCTGGTCTTGTAGGCCGCCAGCCAGAGAAGGTAAGGGCTTCAACCAACATCGCCCTCTGCCTTCCAAAGAGTCGAGGAGACCGCAGCAGGAAAATTGTGTGTGTGTTTATTTCTTCTTTTTTTAGAGGTGCTTTCTATTTTTGTAAGGAACCGACGCCTGGGTGAGTGCTAGTGTGGCGTGAGTTACATTTACAGGCATCTTCTTTGCAAAATTTTGCCAAACCAACTTGGACCAGCACTGGGGTAGAGAGTCAGCCTTCAGCTGATGGCTGCCTGGGCTGGGCTGGGCTGGTCTGGGGGCCTCAGCTGCTGTTACTGGGCATGCTTCTTTCCTGGACTTGTAGGCCACCAGCCGGAGAAGGTAAGGGCCTCAACCAACATCGCCCTCTGCCTTTCAAAGAGTCGAGGAGACCCCAGCAGGAAAATTGTGTGTGTGTTTATTTCTTCTTTTTTAGAGGTGCTTTCTATTTTTGTAAGGAACCGACGCCTGGGTGAGTGCTAGTGTGGCGTGAGTTAAATTTACAGGCATCTTCTTTGCAAACTTTTGCCAAACCAATTTGGGGCAGCAGTGGGGTAGAGAGTCAGCCTTAAGCTGATGCCTGCCTGGGCTGGGCTGGGCTGGGGGCCTCAGCTGCTGTTACTGGGCCTGCTTCTTTCCTGGACTTGTAGGCCGCCAGCCCGAGAAGGTAAGGCCTCAACCAACATCGCCCTCTGCCTTCCAAAGAGTCGAGGGGATAGAAGCAGGAAAATTGTGTGTGTGTTTATTTCTTCTTTTTTAGAGATTCTTTCTATTTTTGTAAGGAACTGACGACTGGGTGAGTGCTAGTGTGGCTTGAGGTGAATTTACGGGCAGCTTCTTTGCAAACTTTTGCCAAACCAACTTGGAGCAGCACTGGGGTAGAGAGTCAGCCTTCCGCTGATGCCTGCCTAGGCGTGGCTGGGCTGGGGGCCTCAGCTGCTGTTACTGGGCCTGCTTCTTTCCTGGTCTTGTAGGCCGCCAGCCAGAGAAGGTAAGGGCTTCAACCAACATCGCCCTCTGCCTTCCAAAGAGTCGAGGAGACCGCAGCAGGAAAATTGTGTGTGTGTTTATTTCTTCTTTTTTAGAGGTGCTTTCTATTTTTGTAAGGAACCGACGCCTGGGTGAGTGCTAGTGTGGCGTGAGTTAAATTTACAGGCATCTTCTTTGCAAACTTTTGCCAAACCAATTTGGGGCAGCAGTGGGGTAGAGAGTCAGCCTTAAGCTGATGCCTGCCTGGGCTGGGCTGGGCTGGGGGCCTCAGCTGCTGTTACTGGGCCTGCTTCTTTCCTGGACTTGTAGGCCGCCAGCCCGAGAAGGTAAGGCCTCAACCAACATCGCCCTCTGCCTTCCAAAGAGTCGAGGGAATAGAAGCAGGAAAATTGTGTGTGTGTTTATTTCTTCTTTTTTAGAGATTCTTTCTATTTTTGTAAGGAACTGACGACTGGGTGAGTGCTAGTGTGGCTTGAGGTGAATTTACGGGCAGCTTCTTTGCAAACTTTTGCCAAACCAACTTGGAGCAGCACTGGGGTAGAGAGTCAGCCTTCCGCTGATGCCTGCCTAGGCGTGGCTGGGCTGGGGGCCTCAGCTGCTGTTACTGGGCCTGCTTCTTTCCTGGTCTTGTAGGCCGCCAGCCAGAGAAGGTAAGGGCTTCAACCAACATCGCCCTCTGCCTTCCAAAGAGTCGAGGAGACCGCAGCAGGAAAATTGTGTGTGTGTTTATTTCTTCTTTTTTTAGAGGTGCTTTCTATTTTTGTAAGGAACCGACGCCTGGGTGAGTGCTAGTGTGGCGTGAGTTACATTTACAGGCATCTTCTTTGCAAAATTTTGCCAAACCAACTTGGACCAGCACTGGGGTAGAGAGTCAGCCTTCAGCTGATGGCTGCCTGGGCTGGGCTGGGCTGGTCTGGGGGCCTCAGCTGCTGTTACTGGGCATGCTTCTTTCCTGGACTTGTAGGCCACCAGCCGGAGAAGGTAAGGGCCTCAACCAACATCGCCCTCTGCCTTTCAAAGAGTCGAGGAGACCCCAGCAGGAAAATTGTGTGTGTGTTTATTTCTTCTTTTTTAGAGGTGCTTTCTATTTTTGTAAGGAACCGACGCCTGGGTGAGTGCTAGTGTGGCGTGAGTTAAATTTACAGGCATCTTCTTTGCAAACTTTTGCCAAACCAATTTGGGGCAGCAGTGGGGTAGAGAGTCAGCCTTAAGCTGATGCCTGCCTGGGCTGGGCTGGGGGCCTCAGCTGCTGTTACTGGGCCTGCTTCTTTCCTGGACTTGTAGGCCGCCAGCCCGAGAAGGTAAGGCCTCAACCAACATCGCCCTCTGCCTTCCAAAGAGTCGAGGAGACCCCAGCAGGAAAATTGTGTGTGTGTTTATTTCCATCTTTCTTTCCGAGTTTTTTTTTAAAGTTTTGTAAGGAACGGATGCTTGGGTGAGTGAGTGCAAGTGTGGCTTGGCCTGAATTTACAGACACTTTCTTTGCAAACATGAGTAGGCAAGTGGGTATTTCAAAAGTGGGTGCATGGAGCCGCTCGTTGCTTTTCCAAGCTGGCAGCTGTGGCTCCTGAGCTTGAGGCAAAAAGAAGGGCAGAAGCACACTGCAGAGGACAGCGTTCAGCCTTGCAAGAGGGCAGTGGACGTCGGAGGAGCCGACACAGCACAAGAGGCTCGGAATCGGCGCACTCTTCGCCTACGGCCATACCACCCTGAATGCGCCCGATCTCGTCCGATCTCGGAAGCTAAGCAGGGTCGGGCCTGGTTAGTACTTGGATGGGAGACCGCCTGGGAATACCAGGTGCTGTAGGCATTTTGCTACTCTGTGCCCGATAGGCGGCGTTCGTCTTCCCCGTCTTGAACTACATTTTTCCTCCATTCCGCTTTTAATTTTAACAAACACGGCGCGTGAAAAAGGCACAGGGGCAGACAGCAGCCCTCGCTCCAATGCAGAGCCCCGTCAGAGGCGGACACGTTGTCGCCAAACTAACTTGGAGCAGCAGGAGACTGAAGCCAGGGCAGCAGCTCGCCGCCTCGGGTGGGTGGATGCAGCCAGAAAGGGCCACT
Source organism: Ambystoma mexicanum (assembly GCF_040938575.1). Lineage (NCBI taxonomy): Eukaryota > Metazoa > Chordata > Amphibia > Caudata > Ambystomatidae > Ambystoma > Ambystoma mexicanum. The sequence goes on from NW_027182371.1 coordinate 240,795, forward strand.
CGTGTCCCTGGCAAAGCACCTCCAGCGTCTCCCCGTTTTCTCTCCAGTGGACGCGCAAGGCCCCCTACAGCTAGGGGAGGCAAGTGGATGGGCCTCATCTGCATATGTGGGCTCTAGAGGAAGAGTGCACCCTGGGAGACAAGGGGACACTTGGAGCGGGAAGTGCTCACGGGGGAGAAGTGCCTACAAGAGGCAGGAAGGGAGGGAGGCCACATCATGCCTCTCCATAGCCAGGCCTCTGGATGATGGGGCAGAAGCGGCCGTCACCCTAAGCTTCCTAGAAGTCCCAGCTGGGCCCCATGCTACCTAATATCTCGCCTGATCGAGCCTGGTCGAGCACTGGTCGAGCCTTCAGCCAAGGGACACAGGAGCCAAGGGGTCTGGCCTCGAGCCTTCAACCGAGGGACCCAGGAGCCCAGGGTCTGGCCTCAGTGCTTCCCAAGTCGGCCTTCAGCTGAAGCCTGCCTGGGCTGGGAGCCTCAGCTGCTGTTCCTGGGTGTGCTTCTTTCCTGCATGTGAAGGCCACCAGCGGCGAAGGTTGCCCTCCGCCTTCCAAGGAGTCGAGGGGATAGAAGCAGGAAAATTGTGTGTGTGTTTATTTCTTCTTTTTTAGAGATTCTTTCTATTTTTGTAAGGAACTGACGCCTGGGTGAGTGCTAGTGTGGCTTGAGGTGAATTTACGGGCAGCTTCTTTGCAAACTTTTGCCAAACCAACTTGGAGCAGCACTGGGGTAGAGAGTCAGCCTTCCGCTGATGCCTGCCTAGGCGTGGCTGGGCTGGGGGCCTCAGCTGCTGTTACTGGGCCTGCTTCTTTCCTGGTCTTGTAGGCCGCCAGCCAGAGAAGGTAAGGGCTTCAACCAACATCGCCCTCTGCCTTCCAAAGAGTCGAGGAGACCGCAGCAGGAAAATTGTGTGTGTGTTTATTTCTTCTTTTTTAGAGGTGCTTTCTATTTTTGTAAGGAACCGACGCCTGGGTGAGTGCTAGTGTGGCGTGAGTTAAATTTACAGGCATCTTCTTTGCAAACTTTTGCCAAACCAATTTGGGGCAGCAGTGGGGTAGAGAGTCAGCCTTAAGCTGATGCCTGCCTAGGCGTGGCTGGGCTGGGGGCCTCAGCTGCTGTTACTGGGCCTGCTTCTTTCCTGGTCTTGTAGGCCGCCAGCCAGAGAAGGTAAGGGCTTCAACCAACATCGCCCTCTGCCTTCCAAAGAGTCGAGGAGACCGCAGCAGGAAAATTGTGTGTGTGTTTATTTCTTCTTTTTTTAGAGGTGCTTTCTATTTTTGTAAGGAACCGACGCCTGGGTGAGTGCTAGTGTGGCGTGAGTTACATTTACAGGCATCTTCTTTGCAAAATTTTGCCAAACCAACTTGGACCAGCACTGGGGTAGAGAGTCAGCCTTCAGCTGATGGCTGCCTGGGCTGGGCTGGGCTGGTCTGGGGGCCTCAGCTGCTGTTACTGGGCATGCTTCTTTCCTGGACTTGTAGGCCACCAGCCGGAGAAGGTAAGGGCCTCAACCAACATCGCCCTCTGCCTTTCAAAGAGTCGAGGAGACCCCAGCAGGAAAATTGTGTGTGTGTTTATTTCTTCTTTTTTAGAGGTGCTTTCTATTTTTGTAAGGAACCGACGCCTGGGTGAGTGCTAGTGTGGCGTGAGTTAAATTTACAGGCATCTTCTTTGCAAACTTTTGCCAAACCAATTTGGGGCAGCAGTGGGGTAGAGAGTCAGCCTTAAGCTGATGCCTGCCTGGGCTGGGCTGGGGGCCTCAGCTGCTGTTACTGGGCCTGCTTCTTTCCTGGACTTGTAGGCCGCCAGCCCGAGAAGGTAAGGCCTCAACCAACATCGCCCTCTGCCTTCCAAAGAGTCGAGGAGACCCCAGCAGGAAAATTGTGTGTGTGTTTATTTCCATCTTTCTTTCCGAGTTTTTTTTTAAAGTTTTGTAAGGAACGGATGCTTGGGTGAGTGAGTGCAAGTGTGGCTTGGCCTGAATTTACAGACACTTTCTTTGCAAACATGAGTAGGCAAGTGGGTATTTCAAAAGTGGGTGCATGGAGCCGCTCGTTGCTTTTCCAAGCTGGCAGCTGTGGCTCCTGAGCTTGAGGCAAAAAGAAGGGCAGAAGCACACTGCAGAGGACAGCGTTCAGCCTTGCAAGAGGGCAGTGGACGTCGGAGGAGCCGACACAGCACAAGAGGCTCGGAATCGGCGCACTCTTCGCCTACGGCCATACCACCCTGAATGCGCCCGATCTCGTCCGATCTCGGAAGCTAAGCAGGGTCGGGCCTGGTTAGTACTTGGATGGGAGACCGCCTGGGAATACCAGGTGCTGTAGGCATTTTGCTACTCTGTGCCCGATAGGCGGCGTTCGTCTTCCCCGTCTTGAACTACATTTTTCCTCCATTCCGCTTTTAATTTTAACAAACACGGCGCGTGAAAAAGGCACAGGGGCAGACAGCAGCCCTCGCTCCAATGCAGAGCCCCGTCAGAGGCGGACACGTTGTCGCCAAACTAACTTGGAGCAGCAGGAGACTGAAGCCAGGGCAGCAGCTCGCCGCCTCGGGTGGGTGGATGCAGCCAGAAAGGGCCACTCGTGTCCCTGGCAAAGCACCTCCAGCGTCTCCCCGTTTTCTCTCCAGTGGACGCGCAAGGCCCCCTACAGCTAGGGGAGGCAAGTGGATGGGCCTCATCTGCATATGTGGGCTCTAGAGGAAGAGTGCACCCTGGGAGACAAGGGGACACTTGGAGCGGGAAGTGCTCACGGGGGAGAAGTGCCTACAAGAGGCAGGAAGGGAGGGAGGCCACATCATGCCTCTCCATAGCCAGGCCTCTGGATGATGGGGCAGAAGCGGCCGTCACCCTAAGCTTCCTAGAAGTCCCAGCTGGGCCCCATGCTACCTAATATCTCGCCTGATCGAGCCTGGTCGAGCACTGGTCGAGCCTTCAGCCAAGGGACACAGGAGCCAAGGGGTCTGGCCTCGAGCCTTCAACCGAGGGACCCAGGAGCCCAGGGTCTGGCCTCAGTGCTTCCCAAGTCGGCCTTCAGCTGAAGCCTGCCTGGGCTGGGAGCCTCAGCTGCTGTTCCTGGGTGTGCTTCTTTCCTGCATGTGAAGGCCACCAGCGGCGAAGGTTGCCCTCCGCCTTCCAAGGAGTCGAGGGGATAGAAGCAGGAAAATTGTGTGTGTGTTTATTTCTTCTTTTTTAGAGATTCTTTCTATTTTTGTAAGGAACTGACGCCTGGGTGAGTGCTAGTGTGGCTTGAGGTGAATTTACGGGCAGCTTCTTTGCAAACTTTTGCCAAACCAACTTGGAGCAGCACTGGGGTAGAGAGTCAGCCTTCCGCTGATGCCTGCCTAGGCGTGGCTGGGCTGGGGGCCTCAGCTGCTGTTACTGGGCCTGCTTCTTTCCTGGTCTTGTAGGCCGCCAGCCAGAGAAGGTAAGGGCTTCAACCAACATCGCCCTCTGCCTTCCAAAGAGTCGAGGAGACAGCAGCAGGAAAATTGTGTGTGTGTTTATTTCTTCTTTTTTTAGAGGTGCTTTCTATTTTTGTAAGGAACCGACGCCTGGGTGAGTGCTAGTGTGGCGTGAGTTACATTTACAGGCATCTTCTTTGCAAAATTTTGCCAAACCAACTTGGACCAGCACTGGGGTAGAGAGTCAGCCTTCAGCTGATGGCTGCCTGGGCTGGGCTGGGCTGGGGGCCTCAGCTGCTGTTACTGGGCCTGCTTCTTTCCTGGACTTGTAGGCCGCCAGCCCGAGAAGGTAAGGCCTCAACCAACATCGCCCTCTGCCTTCCAAAGAGTCGAGGGAATAGAAGCAGGAAAATTGTGTGTGTGTTTATTTCTTCTTTTTTAGAGATTCTTTCTATTTTTGTAAGGAACTGACGACTGGGTGAGTGCTAGTGTGGCTTGAGGTGAATTTACGGGCAGCTTCTTTGCAAACTTTTGCCAAACCAACTTGGAGCAGCACTGGGGTAGAGAGTCAGCCTTCCGCTGATGCCTGCCTAGGCGTGGCTGGGCTGGGGGCCTCAGCTGCTGTTACTGGGCCTGCTTCTTTCCTGGTCTTGTAGGCCGCCAGCCAGAGAAGGTAAGGGCTTCAACCAACATCGCCCTCTGCCTTCCAAAGAGTCGAGGAGACCGCAGCAGGAAAATTGTGTGTGTGTTTATTTCTTCTTTTTTTAGAGGTGCTTTCTATTTTTGTAAGGAACCGACGCCTGGGTGAGTGCTAGTGTGGCGTGAGTTACATTTACAGGCATCTTCTTTGCAAACTTTTGCCAAACCAACTTGGACCAGCACTGGGGTAGAGAGTCAGCCTTCAGCTGATGGCTGCCTGGGCTGGGCTGGGCTGGTCTGGGGGCCTCAGCTGCTGTTACTGGGCATGCTTCTTTCCTGGACTTGTAGGCCACCAGCCGGAGAAGGTAAGGGCCTCAACCAACATCGCCCTCTGCCTTTCAAAGAGTCGAGGAGACCCCAGCAGGAAAATTGTGTGTGTGTTTATTTCTTCTTTTTTAGAGGTGCTTTCTATTTTTGTAAGGAACCGACGCCTGGGTGAGTGCTAGTGTGGCGTGAGTTAAATTTACAGGCATCTTCTTTGCAAACTTTTGCCAAACCAATTTGGGGCAGCAGTGGGGTAGAGAGTCAGCCTTAAGCTGATGCCTGCCTGGGCTGGGCTGGGCTGGGCTGGGGGCCTCAGCTGCTGTTACTGGGCCTGCTTCTTTCCTGGACTTGTAGGCCGCCAGCCCGAGAAGGTAAGGCCTCAACCAACATCGCCCTCTGCCTTCCAAAGAGTCGAGGAGACCCCAGCAGGAAAATTGTGTGTGTGTTTATTTCCATCTTTCTTTCCGAGTTTTTTTTTAAAGTTTTGTAAGGAACGGATGCTTGGGTGAGTGAGTGCAAGTGTGGCTTGGCCTGAATTTACAGACACTTTCTTTGCAAACATGAGTAGGCAAGTGGGTATTTCAAAAGTGGGTGCATGGAGCCGCTCGTTGCTTTTCCAAGCTGGCAGCTGTGGCTCCTGAGCTTGAGGCAAAAAGAAGGGCAGAAGCACACTGCAGAGGACAGCGTTCAGCCTTGCAAGAGGGCAGTGGACGTCGGAGGAGCCGACACAGCACAAGAGGCTCGGAATCGGCGCACTCTTCGCCTACGGCCATACCACCCTGAATGCGCCCGATCTCGTCCGATCTCGGAAGCTAAGCAGGGTCGGGCCTGGTTAGTACTTGGATGGGAGACCGCCTGGGAATACCAGGTGCTGTAGGCATTTTGCTACTCTGTGCCCGATAGGCGGCGTTCGTCTTCCCCGTCTTGAACTACATTTTTCCTCCATTCCGCTTTTAATTTTAACAAACACGGCGCGTGAAAAAGGCACAGGGGCAGACAGCAGCCCTCGCTCCAATGCAGAGCCCCGTCAGAGGCGGACACGTTGTCGCCAAACTAACTTGGAGCAGCAGGAGACTGAAGCCAGGGCAGCAGCTCGCCGCCTCGGGTGGGTGGATGCAGCCAGAAAGGGCCACTCGTGTCCCTGGCAAAGCACCTCCAGCGTCTCCCCGTTTTCTCTCCAGTGGACGCGCAAGGCCCCCTACAGCTAGGGGAGGCAAGTGGATGGGCCTCATCTGCATATGTGGGCTCTAGAGGAAGAGTGCACCCTGGGAGACAAGGGGACACTTGGAGCGGGAAGTGCTCACGGGGGAGAAGTGCCTACAAGAGGCAGGAAGGGAGGGAGGCCACATCATGCCTCTCCATAGCCAGGCCTCTGGATGATGGGGCAGAAGCGGCCGTCACCCTAAGCTTCCTAGAAGTCCCAGCTGGGCCCCATGCTACCTAATATCTCGCCTGATCGAGCCTGGTCGAGCACTGGTCGAGCCTTCAGCCAAGGGACACAGGAGCCAAGGGGTCTGGCCTCGAGCCTTCAACCGAGGGACCCAGGAGCCCAGGGTCTGGCCTCAGTGCTTCCCAAGTCGGCCTTCAGCTGAAGCCTGCCTGGGCTGGGAGCCTCAGCTGCTGTTCCTGGGTGTGCTTCTTTCCTGCATGTGAAGGCCACCAGCGGCGAAGGTTGCCCTCCGCCTTCCAAGGAGTCGAGGGGATAGAAGCAGGAAAATTGTGTGTGTGTTTATTTCTTCTTTTTTAGAGATTCTTTCTATTTTTGTAAGGAACTGACGCCTGGGTGAGTGCTAGTGTGGCTTGAGGTGAATTTACGGGCAGCTTCTTTGCAAACTTTTGCCAAACCAACTTGGAGCAGCACTGGGGTAGAGAGTCAGCCTTCCGCTGATGCCTGCCTAGGCGTGGCTGGGCTGGGGGCCTCAGCTGCTGTTACTGGGCCTGCTTCTTTCCTGGTCTTGTAGGCCGCCAGCCAGAGAAGGTAAGGGCTTCAACCAACATCGCCCTCTGCCTTCCAAAGAGTCGAGGAGACCGCAGCAGGAAAATTGTGTGTGTGTTTATTTCTTCTTTTTTAGAGGTGCTTTCTATTTTTGTAAGGAACCGACGCCTGGGTGAGTGCTAGTGTGGCGTGAGTTAAATTTACAGGCATCTTCTTTGCAAACTTTTGCCAAACCAATTTGGGGCAGCAGTGGGGTAGAGAGTCAGCCTTAAGCTGATGCCTGCCTGGGCTGGGCTGGGCTGGGGGCCTCAGCTGCTGTTACTGGGCCTGCTTCTTTCCTGGACTTGTAGGCCGCCAGCCCGAGAAGGTAAGGCCTCAACCAACATCGCCCTCTGCCTTCCAAAGAGTCGAGGGAATAGAAGCAGGAAAATTGTGTGTGTGTTTATTTCTTCTTTTTTAGAGATTCTTTCTATTTTTGTAAGGAACTGACGACTGGGTGAGTGCTAGTGTGGCTTGAGGTGAATTTACGGGCAGCTTCTTTGCAAACTTTTGCCAAACCAACTTGGAGCAGCACTGGGGTAGAGAGTCAGCCTTCCGCTGATGCCTGCCTAGGCGTGGCTGGGCTGGGGGCCTCAGCTGCTGTTACTGGGCCTGCTTCTTTCCTGGTCTTGTAGGCCGCCAGCCAGAGAAGGTAAGGGCTTCAACCAACATCGCCCTCTGCCTTCCAAAGAGTCGAGGAGACCGCAGCAGGAAAATTGTGTGTGTGTTTATTTCTTCTTTTTTTAGAGGTGCTTTCTATTTTTGTAAGGAACCGACGCCTGGGTGAGTGCTAGTGTGGCGTGAGTTACATTTACAGGCATCTTCTTTGCAAAATTTTGCCAAACCAACTTGGACCAGCACTGGGGTAGAGAGTCAGCCTTCAGCTGATGGCTGCCTGGGCTGGGCTGGGCTGGTCTGGGGGCCTCAGCTGCTGTTACTGGGCATGCTTCTTTCCTGGACTTGTAGGCCACCAGCCGGAGAAGGTAAGGGCCTCAACCAACATCGCCCTCTGCCTTTCAAAGAGTCGAGGAGACCCCAGCAGGAAAATTGTGTGTGTGTTTATTTCTTCTTTTTTAGAGGTGCTTTCTATTTTTGTAAGGAACCGACGCCTGGGTGAGTGCTAGTGTGGCGTGAGTTAAATTTACAGGCATCTTCTTTGCAAACTTTTGCCAAACCAATTTGGGGCAGCAGTGGGGTAGAGAGTCAGCCTTAAGCTGATGCCTGCCTGGGCTGGGCTGGGGGCCTCAGCTGCTGTTACTGGGCCTGCTTCTTTCCTGGACTTGTAGGCCGCCAGCCCGAGAAGGTAAGGCCTCAACCAACATCGCCCTCTGCCTTCCAAAGAGTCGAGGAGACCCCAGCAGGAAAATTGTGTGTGTGTTTATTTCCATCTTTCTTTCCGAGTTTTTTTTTAAAGTTTTGTAAGGAACGGATGCTTGGGTGAGTGAGTGCAAGTGTGGCTTGGCCTGAATTTACAGACACTTTCTTTGCAAACATGAGTAGGCAAGTGGGTATTTCAAAAGTGGGTGCATGGAGCCGCTCGTTGCTTTTCCAAGCTGGCAGCTGTGGCTCCTGAGCTTGAGGCAAAAAGAAGGGCAGAAGCACACTGCAGAGGACAGCGTTCAGCCTTGCAAGAGGGCAGTGGACGTCGGAGGAGCCGACACAGCACAAGAGGCTCGGAATCGGCGCACTCTTCGCCTACGGCCATACCACCCTGAATGCGCCCGATCTCGTCCGATCTCGGAAGCTAAGCAGGGTCGGGCCTGGTTAGTACTTGGATGGGAGACCGCCTGGGAATACCAGGTGCTGTAGGCATTTTGCTACTCTGTGCCCGATAGGCGGCGTTCGTCTTCCCCGTCTTGAACTACATTTTTCCTCCATTCCGCTTTTAATTTTAACAAACACGGCGCGTGAAAAAGGCACAGGGGCAGACAGCAGCCCTCGCTCCAATGCAGAGCCCCGTCAGAGGCGGACACGTTGTCGCCAAACTAACTTGGAGCAGCAGGAGACTGAAGCCAGGGCAGCAGCTCGCCGCCTCGGGTGGGTGGATGCAGCCAGAAAGGGCCACTCGTGTCCCTGGCAAAGCACCTCCAGCGTCTCCCCGTTTTCTCTCCAGTGGACGCGCAAGGCCCCCTACAGCTAGGGGAGGCAAGTGGATGGGCCTCATCTGCATATGTGGGCTCTAGAGGAAGAGTGCACCCTGGGAGACAAGGGGACACTTGGAGCGGGAAGTGCTCACGGGGGAGAAGTGCCTACAAGAGGCAGGAAGGGAGGGAGGCCACATCATGCCTCTCCATAGCCAGGCCTCTGGATGATGGGGCAGAAGCGGCCGTCACCCTAAGCTTCCTAGAAGTCCCAGCTGGGCCCCATGCTACCTAATATCTCGCCTGATCGAGCCTGGTCGAGCACTGGTCGAGCCTTCAGCCAAGGGACACAGGAGCCAAGGGGTCTGGCCTCGAGCCTTCAACCGAGGGACCCAGGAGCCCAGGGTCTGGCCTCAGTGCTTCCCAAGTCGGCCTTCAGCTGAAGCCTGCCTGGGCTGGGAGCCTCAGCTGCTGTTCCTGGGTGTGCTTCTTTCCTGCATGTGAAGGCCACCAGCGGCGAAGGTTGCCCTCCGCCTTCCAAGGAGTCGAGGGGATAGAAGCAGGAAAATTGTGTGTGTGTTTATTTCTTCTTTTTTAGAGATTCTTTCTATTTTTGTAAGGAACTGACGCCTGGGTGAGTGCTAGTGTGGCTTGAGGTGAATTTACGGGCAGCTTCTTTGCAAACTTTTGCCAAACCAACTTGGAGCAGCACTGGGGTAGAGAGTCAGCCTTCCGCTGATGCCTGCCTAGGCGTGGCTGGGCTGGGGGCCTCAGCTGCTGTTACTGGGCCTGCTTCTTTCCTGGTCTTGTAGGCCGCCAGCCAGAGAAGGTAAGGGCTTCAACCAACATCGCCCTCTGCCTTCCAAAGAGTCGAGGAGACCGCAGCAGGAAAATTGTGTGTGTGTTTATTTCTTCTTTTTTAGAGGTGCTTTCTATTTTTGTAAGGAACCGACGCCTGGGTGAGTGCTAGTGTGGCGTGAGTTAAATTTACAGGCATCTTCTTTGCAAACTTTTGCCAAACCAATTTGGGGCAGCAGTGGGGTAGAGAGTCAGCCTTAAGCTGATGCCTGCCTAGGCGTGGCTGGGCTGGGGGCCTCAGCTGCTGTTACTGGGCCTGCTTCTTTCCTGGTCTTGTAGGCCGCCAGCCAGAGAAGGTAAGGGCTTCAACCAACATCGCCCTCTGCCTTCCAAAGAGTCGAGGAGACCGCAGCAGGAAAATTGTGTGTGTGTTTATTTCTTCTTTTTTTAGAGGTGCTTTCTATTTTTGTAAGGAACCGACGCCTGGGTGAGTGCTAGTGTGGCGTGAGTTACATTTACAGGCATCTTCTTTGCAAAATTTTGCCAAACCAACTTGGACCAGCACTGGGGTAGAGAGTCAGCCTTCAGCTGATGGCTGCCTGGGCTGGGCTGGGCTGGTCTGGGGGCCTCAGCTGCTGTTACTGGGCATGCTTCTTTCCTGGACTTGTAGGCCACCAGCCGGAGAAGGTAAGGGCCTCAACCAACATCGCCCTCTGCCTTTCAAAGAGTCGAGGAGACCCCAGCAGGAAAATTGTGTGTGTGTTTATTTCTTCTTTTTTAGAGGTGCTTTCTATTTTTGTAAGGAACCGACGCCTGGGTGAGTGCTAGTGTGGCGTGAGTTAAATTTACAGGCATCTTCTTTGCAAACTTTTGCCAAACCAATTTGGGGCAGCAGTGGGGTAGAGAGTCAGCCTTAAGCTGATGCCTGCCTGGGCTGGGCTGGGGGCCTCAGCTGCTGTTACTGGGCCTGCTTCTTTCCTGGACTTGTAGGCCGCCAGCCCGAGAAGGTAAGGCCTCAACCAACATCGCCCTCTGCCTTCCAAAGAGTCGAGGAGACCCCAGCAGGAAAATTGTGTGTGTGTTTATTTCCATCTTTCTTTCCGAGTTTTTTTTTAAAGTTTTGTAAGGAACGGATGCTTGGGTGAGTGAGTGCAAGTGTGGCTTGGCCTGAATTTACAGACACTTTCTTTGCAAACATGAGTAGGCAAGTGGGTATTTCAAAAGTGGGTGCATGGAGCCGCTCGTTGCTTTTCCAAGCTGGCAGCTGTGGCTCCTGAGCTTGAGGCAAAAAGAAGGGCAGAAGCACACTGCAGAGGACAGCGTTCAGCCTTGCAAGAGGGCAGTGGACGTCGGAGGAGCCGACACAGCACAAGAGGCTCGGAATCGGCGCACTCTTCGCCTACGGCCATACCACCCTGAATGCGCCCGATCTCGTCCGATCTCGGAAGCTAAGCAGGGTCGGGCCTGGTTAGTACTTGGATGGGAGACCGCCTGGGAATACCAGGTGCTGTAGGCATTTTGCTACTCTGTGCCCGATAGGCGGCGTTCGTCTTCCCCGTCTTGAACTACATTTTTCCTCCATTCCGCTTTTAATTTTAACAAACACGGCGCGTGAAAAAGGCACAGGGGCAGACAGCAGCCCTCGCTCCAATGCAGAGCCCCGTCAGAGGCGGACACGTTGTCGCCAAACTAACTTGGAGCAGCAGGAGACTGAAGCCAGGGCAGCAGCTCGCCGCCTCGGGTGGGTGGATGCAGCCAGAAAGGGCCACTCGTGTCCCTGGCAAAGCACCTCCAGCGTCTCCCCGTTTTCTCTCCAGTGGACGCGCAAGGCCCCCTACAGCTAGGGGAGGCAAGTGGATGGGCCTCATCTGCATATGTGGGCTCTAGAGGAAGAGTGCACCCTGGGAGACAAGGGGACACTTGGAGCGGGAAGTGCTCACGGGGGAGAAGTGCCTACAAGAGGCAGGAAGGGAGGGAGGCCACATCATGCCTCTCCATAGCCAGGCCTCTGGATGATGGGGCAGAAGCGGCCGTCACCCTAAGCTTCCTAGAAGTCCCAGCTGGGCCCCATGCTACCTAATATCTCGCCTGATCGAGCCTGGTCGAGCACTGGTCGAGCCTTCAGCCAAGGGACACAGGAGCCAAGGGGTCTGGCCTCGAGCCTTCAACCGAGGGACCCAGGAGCCCAGGGTCTGGCCTCAGTGCTTCCCAAGTCGGCCTTCAGCTGAAGCCTGCCTGGGCTGGGAGCCTCAGCTGCTGTTCCTGGGTGTGCTTCTTTCCTGCATGTGAAGGCCACCAGCGGCGAAAGTTGCCCTCCGCCTTCCAAGGAGTCGAGGGGATAGAAGCAGGAAAATTGTGTGTGTGTTTATTTCTTCTTTTTTAGAGATTCTTTCTATTTTTGTAAGGAACTGACGCCTGGGTGAGTGCTAGTGTGGCTTGAGGTGAATTTACGGGCAGCTTCTTTGCAAACTTTTGCCAAACCAACTTGGAGCAGCACTGGGGTAGAGAGTCAGCCTTCCGCTGATGCCTGCCTAGGCGTGGCTGGGCTGGGGGCCTCAGCTGCTGTTACTGGGCCTGCTTCTTTCCTGGTCTTGTAGGCCGCCAGCCAGAGAAGGTAAGGGCTTCAACCAACATCGCCCTCTGCCTTCCAAAGAGTCGAGGAGACCGCAGCAGGAAAATTGTGTGTGTGTTTATTTCTTCTTTTTTTAGAGGTGCTTTCTATTTTTGTAAGGAACCGACGCCTGGGTGAGTGCTAGTGTGGCGTGAGTTACATTTACAGGCATCTTCTTTGCAAAATTTTGCCAAACCAACTTGGACCAGCACTGGGGTAGAGAGTCAGCCTTCAGCTGATGGCTGCCTGGGCTGGGCTGGGCTGGGGGCCTCAGCTGCTGTTACTGGGCCTGCTTCTTTCCTGGACTTGTAGGCCGCCAGCCCGAGAAGGTAAGGCCTCAACCAACATCGCCCTCTGCCTTCCAAAGAGTCGAGGGAATAGAAGCAGGAAAATTGTGTGTGTGTTTATTTCTTCTTTTTTAGAGATTCTTTCTATTTTTGTAAGGAACTGACGACTGGGTGAGTGCTAGTGTGGCTTGAGGTGAATTTACGGGCAGCTTCTTTGCAAACTTTTGCCAAACCAACTTGGAGCAGCACTGGGGTAGAGAGTCAGCCTTCCGCTGATGCCTGCCTAGGCGTGGCTGGGCTGGGGGCCTCAGCTGCTGTTACTGGGCCTGCTTCTTTCCTGGTCTTGTAGGCCGCCAGCCAGAGAAGGTAAGGGCTTCAACCAACATCGCCCTCTGCCTTCCAAAGAGTCGAGGAGACCGCAGCAGGAAAATTGTGTGTGTGTTTATTTCTTCTTTTTTTAGAGGTGCTTTCTATTTTTGTAAGGAACCGACGCCTGGGTGAGTGCTAGTGTGGCGTGAGTTACATTTACAGGCATCTTCTTTGCAAACTTTTGCCAAACCAACTTGGACCAGCACTGGGGTAGAGAGTCAGCCTTCAGCTGATGGCTGCCTGGGCTGGGCTGGGCTGGTCTGGGGGCCTCAGCTGCTGTTACTGGGCATGCTTCTTTCCTGGACTTGTAGGCCACCAGCCGGAGAAGGTAAGGGCCTCAACCAACATCGCCCTCTGCCTTTCAAAGAGTCGAGGAGACCCCAGCAGGAAAATTGTGTGTGTGTTTATTTCTTCTTTTTTAGAGGTGCTTTCTATTTTTGTAAGGAACCGACGCCTGGGTGAGTGCTAGTGTGGCGTGAGTTAAATTTACAGGCATCTTCTTTGCAAACTTTTGCCAAACCAATTTGGGGCAGCAGTGGGGTAGAGAGTCAGCCTTAAGCTGATGCCTGCCTGGGCTGGGCTGGGCTGGGCTGGGGGCCTCAGCTGCTGTTACTGGGCCTGCTTCTTTCCTGGACTTGTAGGCCGCCAGCCCGAGAAGGTAAGGCCTCAACCAACATCGCCCTCTGCCTTCCAAAGAGTCGAGGAGACCCCAGCAGGAAAATTGTGTGTGTGTTTATTTCCATCTTTCTTTCCGAGTTTTTTTTTAAAGTTTTGTAAGGAACGGATGCTTGGGTGAGTGAGTGCAAGTGTGGCTTGGCCTGAATTTACAGACACTTTCTTTGCAAACATGAGTAGGCAAGTGGGTATTTCAAAAGTGGGTGCATGGAGCCGCTCGTTGCTTTTCCAAGCTGGCAGCTGTGGCTCCTGAGCTTGAGGCAAAAAGAAGGGCAGAAGCACACTGCAGAGGACAGCGTTCAGCCTTGCAAGAGGGCAGTGGACGTCGGAGGAGCCGACACAGCACAAGAGGCTCGGAATCGGCGCACTCTTCGCCTACGGCCATACCACCCTGAATGCGCCCGATCTCGTCCGATCTCGGAAGCTAAGCAGGGTCGGGCCTGGTTAGTACTTGGATGGGAGACCGCCTGGGAATACCAGGTGCTGTAGGCATTTTGCTACTCTGTGCCCGATAGGCGGCGTTCGTCTTCCCCGTCTTGAACTACATTTTTCCTCCATTCCGCTTTTAATTTTAACAAACACGGCGCGTGAAAAAGGCACAGGGGCAGACAGCAGCCCTCGCTCCAATGCAGAGCCCCGTCAGAGGCGGACACGTTGTCGCCAAACTAACTTGGAGCAGCAGGAGACTGAAGCCAGGGCAGCAGCTCGCCGCCTCGGGTGGGTGGATGCAGCCAGAAAGGGCCACTCGTGTCCCTGGCAAAGCACCTCCAGCGTCTCCCCGTTTTCTCTCCAGTGGACGCGCAAGGCCCCCTACAGCTAGGGGAGGCAAGTGGATGGGCCTCATCTGCATATGTGGGCTCTAGAGGAAGAGTGCACCCTGGGAGACAAGGGGACACTTGGAGCGGGAAGTGCTCACGGGGGAGAAGTGCCTACAAGAGGCAGGAAGGGAGGGAGGCCACATCATGCCTCTCCATAGCCAGGCCTCTGGATGATGGGGCAGAAGCGGCCGTCACCCTAAGCTTCCTAGAAGTCCCAGCTGGGCCCCATGCTACCTAATATCTCGCCTGATCGAGCCTGGTCGAGCACTGGTCGAGCCTTCAGCCAAGGGACACAGGAGCCAAGGGGTCTGGCCTCGAGCCTTCAACCGAGGGACCCAGGAGCCCAGGGTCTGGCCTCAGTGCTTCCCAAGTCGGCCTTCAGCTGAAGCCTGCCTGGGCTGGGAGCCTCAGCTGCTGTTCCTGGGTGTGCTTCTTTCCTGCATGTGAAGGCCACCAGCGGCGAAGGTTGCCCTCCGCCTTCCAAGGAGTCGAGGGGATAGAAGCAGGAAAATTGTGTGTGTGTTTATTTCTTCTTTTTTAGAGATTCTTTCTATTTTTGTAAGGAACTGACGCCTGGGTGAGTGCTAGTGTGGCTTGAGGTGAATTTACGGGCAGCTTCTTTGCAAACTTTTGCCAAACCAACTTGGAGCAGCACTGGGGTAGAGAGTCAGCCTTCCGCTGATGCCTGCCTAGGCGTGGCTGGGCTGGGGGCCTCAGCTGCTGTTACTGGGCCTGCTTCTTTCCTGGTCTTGTAGGCCGCCAGCCAGAGAAGGTAAGGGCTTCAACCAACATCGCCCTCTGCCTTCCAAAGAGTCGAGGAGACCGCAGCAGGAAAATTGTGTGTGTGTTTATTCTTCTTTTTTTAGAGGTGCTTTCTATTTTTGTAAGGAACCGACGCCTGGGTGAGTGCTAGTGTGGCGTGAGTTACATTTACAGGCATCTTCTTTGCAAAATTTTGCCAAACCAACTTGGACCAGCACTGGGGTAGAGAGTCAGCCTTCAGCTGATGGCTGCCTGGGCTGGGCTGGGCTGGGGGCCTCAGCTGCTGTTACTGGGCCTGCTTCTTTCCTGGACTTGTAGGCCGCCAGCCCGAGAAGGTAAGGCCTCAACCAACATCGCCCTCTGCCTTCCAAAGAGTCGAGGGAATAGAAGCAGGAAAATTGTGTGTGTGTTTATTTCTTCTTTTTTAGAGATTCTTTCTATTTTTGTAAGGAACTGACGCCTGGGTGAGTGCTAGTGTGGCTTGAGGTGAATTTACGGGCAGCTTCTTTGCAAACTTTTGCCAAACCAACTTGGAGCAGCACTGGGGTAGAGAGTCAGCCTTCCGCTGATGCCTGCCTAGGCGTGGCTGGGCTGGGGGCCTCAGCTGCTGTTACTGGGCCTGCTTCTTTCCTGGTCTTGTAGGCCGCCAGCCAGAGAAGGTAAGGGCTTCAACCAACATCGCCCTCTGCCTTCCAAAGAGTCGAGGAGACCGCAGCAGGAAAATTGTGTGTGTGTTTATTTCTTCTTTTTTTAGAGGTGCTTTCTATTTTTGTAAGGAACCGACGCCTGGGTGAGTGCTAGTGTGGCGTGAGTTACATTTACAGGCATCTTCTTTGCAAAATTTTGCCAAACCAACTTGGACCAGCACTGGGGTAGAGAGTCAGCCTTCAGCTGATGGCTGCCTGGGCTGGGCTGGGCTGGGGGCCTCAGCTGCTGTTACTGGGCCTGCTTCTTTCCTGGACTTGTAGGCCGCCAGCCCGAGAAGGTAAGGGCTTCAACCAACATCGCCCTCTGCCTTCCAAAGAGTCGAGGAGACCGCAGCAGGAAAATTGTGTGTGTGTTTATTTCTTCTTTTTTTAGAGGTGCTTTCTATTTTTGTAAGGAACCGACGCCTGGGTGAGTGCTAGTGTGGCGTGAGTTAAATTTACAGGCATCTTCTTTGCAAACTTTTGCCAAACCAATTTGGGGCAGCAGTGGGGTAGAGAGTCAGCCTTAAGCTGATGCCTGCCTAGGCGTGGCTGGGCTGGGGGCCTCAGCTGCTGTTACTGGGCCTGCTTCTTTCCTGGTCTTGTAGGCCGCCAGCCAGAGAAGGTAAGGGCTTCAACCAACATCGCCCTCTGCCTTCCAAAGAGTCGAGGAGACCGCAGCAGGAAAATTGTGTGTGTGTTTATTTCTTCTTTTTTTAGAGGTGCTTTCTATTTTTGTAAGGAACCGACGCCTGGGTGAGTGCTAGTGTGGCGTGAGTTACATTTACAGGCATCTTCTTTGCAAAATTTTGCCAAACCAACTTGGACCAGCACTGGGGTAGAGAGTCAGCCTTCAGCTGATGGCTGCCTGGGCTGGGCTGGGCTGGTCTGGGGGCCTCAGCTGCTGTTACTGGGCATGCTTCTTTCCTGGACTTGTAGGCCACCAGCCGGAGAAGGTAAGGGCCTCAACCAACATCGCCCTCTGCCTTTCAAAGAGTCGAGGAGACCCCAGCAGGAAAATTGTGTGTGTGTTTATTTCTTCTTTTTTAGAGGTGCTTTCTATTTTTGTAAGGAACCGACGCCTGGGTGAGTGCTAGTGTGGCGTGAGTTAAATTTACAGGCATCTTCTTTGCAAACTTTTGCCAAACCAATTTGGGGCAGCAGTGGGGTAGAGAGTCAGCCTTAAGCTGATGCCTGCCTGGGCTGGGCTGGGCTGGGGGCCTCAGCTGCTGTTACTGGGCCTGCTTCTTTCCTGGACTTGTAGGCCGCCAGCCCGAGAAGGTAAGGCCTCAACCAACATCGCCCTCTGCCTTCCAAAGAGTCGAGGGGATAGAAGCAGGAAAATTGTGTGTGTGTTTATTTCTTCTTTTTTAGAGATTCTTTCTATTTTTGTAAGGAACTGACGACTGGGTGAGTGCTAGTGTGGCTTGAGGTGAATTTACGGGCAGCTTCTTTGCAAACTTTTGCCAAACCAACTTGGAGCAGCACTGGGGTAGAGAGTCAGCCTTCCGCTGATGCCTGCCTAGGCGTGGCTGGGCTGGGGGCCTCAGCTGCTGTTACTGGGCCTGCTTCTTTCCTGGTCTTGTAGGCCGCCAGCCAGAGAAGGTAAGGGCTTCAACCAACATCGCCCTCTGCCTTCCAAAGAGTCGAGGAGACCGCAGCAGGAAAATTGTGTGTGTGTTTATTTCTTCTTTTTTAGAGGTGCTTTCTATTTTTGTAAGGAACCGACGCCTGGGTGAGTGCTAGTGTGGCGTGAGTTAAATTTACAGGCATCTTCTTTGCAAACTTTTGCCAAACCAATTTGGGGCAGCAGTGGGGTAGAGAGTCAGCCTTAAGCTGATGCCTGCCTGGGCTGGGCTGGGCTGGGGGCCTCAGCTGCTGTTACTGGGCCTGCTTCTTTCCTGGACTTGTAGGCCGCCAGCCCGAGAAGGTAAGGCCTCAACCAACATCGCCCTCTGCCTTCCAAAGAGTCGAGGGAATAGAAGCAGGAAAATTGTGTGTGTGTTTATTTCTTCTTTTTTAGAGATTCTTTCTATTTTTGTAAGGAACTGACGACTGGGTGAGTGCTAGTGTGGCTTGAGGTGAATTTACGGGCAGCTTCTTTGCAAACTTTTGCCAAACCAACTTGGAGCAGCACTGGGGTAGAGAGTCAGCCTTCCGCTGATGCCTGCCTAGGCGTGGCTGGGCTGGGGGCCTCAGCTGCTGTTACTGGGCCTGCTTCTTTCCTGGTCTTGTAGGCCGCCAGCCAGAGAAGGTAAGGGCTTCAACCAACATCGCCCTCTGCCTTCCAAAGAGTCGAGGAGACCGCAGCAGGAAAATTGTGTGTGTGTTTATTTCTTCTTTTTTTAGAGGTGCTTTCTATTTTTGTAAGGAACCGACGCCTGGGTGAGTGCTAGTGTGGCGTGAGTTACATTTACAGGCATCTTCTTTGCAAAATTTTGCCAAACCAACTTGGACCAGCACTGGGGTAGAGAGTCAGCCTTCAGCTGATGGCTGCCTGGGCTGGGCTGGGCTGGTCTGGGGGCCTCAGCTGCTGTTACTGGGCATGCTTCTTTCCTGGACTTGTAGGCCACCAGCCGGAGAAGGTAAGGGCCTCAACCAACATCGCCCTCTGCCTTTCAAAGAGTCGAGGAGACCCCAGCAGGAAAATTGTGTGTGTGTTTATTTCTTCTTTTTTAGAGGTGCTTTCTATTTTTGTAAGGAACCGACGCCTGGGTGAGTGCTAGTGTGGCGTGAGTTAAATTTACAGGCATCTTCTTTGCAAACTTTTGCCAAACCAATTTGGGGCAGCAGTGGGGTAGAGAGTCAGCCTTAAGCTGATGCCTGCCTGGGCTGGGCTGGGGGCCTCAGCTGCTGTTACTGGGCCTGCTTCTTTCCTGGACTTGTAGGCCGCCAGCCCGAGAAGGTAAGGCCTCAACCAACATCGCCCTCTGCCTTCCAAAGAGTCGAGGAGACCCCAGCAGGAAAATTGTGTGTGTGTTTATTTCCATCTTTCTTTCCGAGTTTTTTTTTAAAGTTTTGTAAGGAACGGATGCTTGGGTGAGTGAGTGCAAGTGTGGCTTGGCCTGAATTTACAGACACTTTCTTTGCAAACATGAGTAGGCAAGTGGGTATTTCAAAAGTGGGTGCATGGAGCCGCTCGTTGCTTTTCCAAGCTGGCAGCTGTGGCTCCTGAGCTTGAGGCAAAAAGAAGGGCAGAAGCACACTGCAGAGGACAGCGTTCAGCCTTGCAAGAGGGCAGTGGACGTCGGAGGAGCCGACACAGCACAAGAGGCTCGGAATCGGCGCACTCTTCGCCTACGGCCATACCACCCTGAATGCGCCCGATCTCGTCCGATCTCGGAAGCTAAGCAGGGTCGGGCCTGGTTAGTACTTGGATGGGAGACCGCCTGGGAATACCAGGTGCTGTAGGCATTTTGCTACTCTGTGCCCGATAGGCGGCGTTCGTCTTCCCCGTCTTGAACTACATTTTTCCTCCATTCCGCTTTTAATTTTAACAAACACGGCGCGTGAAAAAGGCACAGGGGCAGACAGCAGCCCTCGCTCCAATGCAGAGCCCCGTCAGAGGCGGACACGTTGTCGCCAAACTAACTTGGAGCAGCAGGAGACTGAAGCCAGGGCAGCAGCTCGCCGCCTCGGGTGGGTGGATGCAGCCAGAAAGGGCCACTCGTGTCCCTGGCAAAGCACCTCCAGCGTCTCCCCGTTTTCTCTCCAGTGGACGCGCAAGGCCCCCTACAGCTAGGGGAGGCAAGTGGATGGGCCTCATCTGCATATGTGGGCTCTAGAGGAAGAGTGCACCCTGGGAGACAAGGGGACACTTGGAGCGGGAAGTGCTCACGGGGGAGAAGTGCCTACAAGAGGCAGGAAGGGAGGGAGGCCACATCATGCCTCTCCATAGCCAGGCCTCTGGATGATGGGGCAGAAGCGGCCGTCACCCTAAGCTTCCTAGAAGTCCCAGCTGGGCCCCATGCTACCTAATATCTCGCCTGATCGAGCCTGGTCGAGCACTGGTCGAGCCTTCAGCCAAGGGACACAGGAGCCAAGGGGTCTGGCCTCGAGCCTTCAACCGAGGGACCCAGGAGCCCAGGGTCTGGCCTCAGTGCTTCCCAAGTCGGCCTTCAGCTGAAGCCTGCCTGGGCTGGGAGCCTCAGCTGCTGTTCCTGGGTGTGCTTCTTTCCTGCATGTGAAGGCCACCAGCGGCGAAGGTTGCCCTCCGCCTTCCAAGGAGTCGAGGGGATAGAAGCAGGAAAATTGTGTGTGTGTTTATTTCTTCTTTTTTAGAGATTCTTTCTATTTTTGTAAGGAACTGACGCCTGGGTGAGTGCTAGTGTGGCTTGAGGTGAATTTACGGGCAGCTTCTTTGCAAACTTTTGCCAAACCAACTTGGAGCAGCACTGGGGTAGAGAGTCAGCCTTCCGCTGATGCCTGCCTAGGCGTGGCTGGGCTGGGGGCCTCAGCTGCTGTTACTGGGCCTGCTTCTTTCCTGGTCTTGTAGGCCGCCAGCCAGAGAAGGTAAGGGCTTCAACCAACATCGCCCTCTGCCTTCCAAAGAGTCGAGGAGACCGCAGCAGGAAAATTGTGTGTGTGTTTATTTCTTCTTTTTTTAGAGGTG
Organism: Ambystoma mexicanum; assembly: GCF_040938575.1. Lineage (NCBI taxonomy): Eukaryota > Metazoa > Chordata > Amphibia > Caudata > Ambystomatidae > Ambystoma > Ambystoma mexicanum. The sequence continues at coordinate 260,836 of NW_027182371.1, forward strand.
CTTTCTATTTTTGTAAGGAACCGACGCCTGGGTGAGTGCTAGTGTGGCGTGAGTTACATTTACAGGCATCTTCTTTGCAAAATTTTGCCAAACCAACTTGGACCAGCACTGGGGTAGAGAGTCAGCCTTCAGCTGATGGCTGCCTGGGCTGGGCTGGGCTGGGGGCCTCAGCTGCTGTTACTGGGCCTGCTTCTTTCCTGGACTTGTAGGCCGCCAGCCCGAGAAGGTAAGGCCTCAACCAACATCGCCCTCTGCCTTCCAAAGAGTCGAGGAGACCGCAGCAGGAAAATTGTGTGTGTGTTTATTTCTTCTTTTTTTAGAGGTGCTTTCTATTTTTGTAAGGAACCGACGCCTGGGTGAGTGCTAGTGTGGCGTGAGTTAAATTTACAGGCATCTTCTTTGCAAACTTTTGCCAAACCAATTTGGGGCAGCAGTGGGGTAGAGAGTCAGCCTTAAGCTGATGCCTGCCTAGGCGTGGCTGGGCTGGGGGCCTCAGCTGCTGTTACTGGGCCTGCTTCTTTCCTGGTCTTGTAGGCCGCCAGCCAGAGAAGGTAAGGGCTTCAACCAACATCGCCCTCTGCCTTCCAAAGAGTCGAGGAGACCGCAGCAGGAAAATTGTGTGTGTGTTTATTTCTTCTTTTTTTAGAGGTGCTTTCTATTTTTGTAAGGAACCGACGCCTGGGTGAGTGCTAGTGTGGCGTGAGTTACATTTACAGGCATCTTCTTTGCAAAATTTTGCCAAACCAACTTGGACCAGCACTGGGGTAGAGAGTCAGCCTTCAGCTGATGGCTGCCTGGGCTGGGCTGGGCTGGTCTGGGGGCCTCAGCTGCTGTTACTGGGCATGCTTCTTTCCTGGACTTGTAGGCCACCAGCCGGAGAAGGTAAGGGCCTCAACCAACATCGCCCTCTGCCTTTCAAAGAGTCGAGGAGACCCCAGCAGGAAAATTGTGTGTGTGTTTATTTCTTCTTTTTTAGAGGTGCTTTCTATTTTTGTAAGGAACCGACGCCTGGGTGAGTGCTAGTGTGGCGTGAGTTAAATTTACAGGCATCTTCTTTGCAAACTTTTGCCAAACCAATTTGGGGCAGCAGTGGGGTAGAGAGTCAGCCTTAAGCTGATGCCTGCCTGGGCTGGGCTGGGCTGGGGGCCTCAGCTGCTGTTACTGGGCCTGCTTCTTTCCTGGACTTGTAGGCCGCCAGCCCGAGAAGGTAAGGCCTCAACCAACATCGCCCTCTGCCTTCCAAAGAGTCGAGGGGATAGAAGCAGGAAAATTGTGTGTGTGTTTATTTCTTCTTTTTTAGAGATTCTTTCTATTTTTGTAAGGAACTGACGACTGGGTGAGTGCTAGTGTGGCTTGAGGTGAATTTACGGGCAGCTTCTTTGCAAACTTTTGCCAAACCAACTTGGAGCAGCACTGGGGTAGAGAGTCAGCCTTCCGCTGATGCCTGCCTAGGCGTGGCTGGGCTGGGGGCCTCAGCTGCTGTTACTGGGCCTGCTTCTTTCCTGGTCTTGTAGGCCGCCAGCCAGAGAAGGTAAGGGCTTCAACCAACATCGCCCTCTGCCTTCCAAAGAGTCGAGGAGACCGCAGCAGGAAAATTGTGTGTGTGTTTATTTCTTCTTTTTTAGAGGTGCTTTCTATTTTTGTAAGGAACCGACGCCTGGGTGAGTGCTAGTGTGGCGTGAGTTAAATTTACAGGCATCTTCTTTGCAAACTTTTGCCAAACCAATTTGGGGCAGCAGTGGGGTAGAGAGTCAGCCTTAAGCTGATGCCTGCCTGGGCTGGGCTGGGCTGGGGGCCTCAGCTGCTGTTACTGGGCCTGCTTCTTTCCTGGACTTGTAGGCCGCCAGCCCGAGAAGGTAAGGCCTCAACCAACATCGCCCTCTGCCTTCCAAAGAGTCGAGGGAATAGAAGCAGGAAAATTGTGTGTGTGTTTATTTCTTCTTTTTTAGAGATTCTTTCTATTTTTGTAAGGAACTGACGACTGGGTGAGTGCTAGTGTGGCTTGAGGTGAATTTACGGGCAGCTTCTTTGCAAACTTTTGCCAAACCAACTTGGAGCAGCACTGGGGTAGAGAGTCAGCCTTCCGCTGATGCCTGCCTAGGCGTGGCTGGGCTGGGGGCCTCAGCTGCTGTTACTGGGCCTGCTTCTTTCCTGGTCTTGTAGGCCGCCAGCCAGAGAAGGTAAGGGCTTCAACCAACATCGCCCTCTGCCTTCCAAAGAGTCGAGGAGACCGCAGCAGGAAAATTGTGTGTGTGTTTATTTCTTCTTTTTTTAGAGGTGCTTTCTATTTTTGTAAGGAACCGACGCCTGGGTGAGTGCTAGTGTGGCGTGAGTTACATTTACAGGCATCTTCTTTGCAAAATTTTGCCAAACCAACTTGGACCAGCACTGGGGTAGAGAGTCAGCCTTCAGCTGATGGCTGCCTGGGCTGGGCTGGGCTGGTCTGGGGGCCTCAGCTGCTGTTACTGGGCATGCTTCTTTCCTGGACTTGTAGGCCACCAGCCGGAGAAGGTAAGGGCCTCAACCAACATCGCCCTCTGCCTTTCAAAGAGTCGAGGAGACCCCAGCAGGAAAATTGTGTGTGTGTTTATTTCTTCTTTTTTAGAGGTGCTTTCTATTTTTGTAAGGAACCGACGCCTGGGTGAGTGCTAGTGTGGCGTGAGTTAAATTTACAGGCATCTTCTTTGCAAACTTTTGCCAAACCAATTTGGGGCAGCAGTGGGGTAGAGAGTCAGCCTTAAGCTGATGCCTGCCTGGGCTGGGCTGGGGGCCTCAGCTGCTGTTACTGGGCCTGCTTCTTTCCTGGACTTGTAGGCCGCCAGCCCGAGAAGGTAAGGCCTCAACCAACATCGCCCTCTGCCTTCCAAAGAGTCGAGGAGACCCCAGCAGGAAAATTGTGTGTGTGTTTATTTCCATCTTTCTTTCCGAGTTTTTTTTTAAAGTTTTGTAAGGAACGGATGCTTGGGTGAGTGAGTGCAAGTGTGGCTTGGCCTGAATTTACAGACACTTTCTTTGCAAACATGAGTAGGCAAGTGGGTATTTCAAAAGTGGGTGCATGGAGCCGCTCGTTGCTTTTCCAAGCTGGCAGCTGTGGCTCCTGAGCTTGAGGCAAAAAGAAGGGCAGAAGCACACTGCAGAGGACAGCGTTCAGCCTTGCAAGAGGGCAGTGGACGTCGGAGGAGCCGACACAGCACAAGAGGCTCGGAATCGGCGCACTCTTCGCCTACGGCCATACCACCCTGAATGCGCCCGATCTCGTCCGATCTCGGAAGCTAAGCAGGGTCGGGCCTGGTTAGTACTTGGATGGGAGACCGCCTGGGAATACCAGGTGCTGTAGGCATTTTGCTACTCTGTGCCCGATAGGCGGCGTTCGTCTTCCCCGTCTTGAACTACATTTTTCCTCCATTCCGCTTTTAATTTTAACAAACACGGCGCGTGAAAAAGGCACAGGGGCAGACAGCAGCCCTCGCTCCAATGCAGAGCCCCGTCAGAGGCGGACACGTTGTCGCCAAACTAACTTGGAGCAGCAGGAGACTGAAGCCAGGGCAGCAGCTCGCCGCCTCGGGTGGGTGGATGCAGCCAGAAAGGGCCACTCGTGTCCCTGGCAAAGCACCTCCAGCGTCTCCCCGTTTTCTCTCCAGTGGACGCGCAAGGCCCCCTACAGCTAGGGGAGGCAAGTGGATGGGCCTCATCTGCATATGTGGGCTCTAGAGGAAGAGTGCACCCTGGGAGACAAGGGGACACTTGGAGCGGGAAGTGCTCACGGGGGAGAAGTGCCTACAAGAGGCAGGAAGGGAGGGAGGCCACATCATGCCTCTCCATAGCCAGGCCTCTGGATGATGGGGCAGAAGCGGCCGTCACCCTAAGCTTCCTAGAAGTCCCAGCTGGGCCCCATGCTACCTAATATCTCGCCTGATCGAGCCTGGTCGAGCACTGGTCGAGCCTTCAGCCAAGGGACACAGGAGCCAAGGGGTCTGGCCTCGAGCCTTCAACCGAGGGACCCAGGAGCCCAGGGTCTGGCCTCAGTGCTTCCCAAGTCGGCCTTCAGCTGAAGCCTGCCTGGGCTGGGAGCCTCAGCTGCTGTTCCTGGGTGTGCTTCTTTCCTGCATGTGAAGGCCACCAGCGGCGAAGGTTGCCCTCCGCCTTCCAAGGAGTCGAGGGGATAGAAGCAGGAAAATTGTGTGTGTGTTTATTTCTTCTTTTTTAGAGATTCTTTCTATTTTTGTAAGGAACTGACGCCTGGGTGAGTGCTAGTGTGGCTTGAGGTGAATTTACGGGCAGCTTCTTTGCAAACTTTTGCCAAACCAACTTGGAGCAGCACTGGGGTAGAGAGTCAGCCTTCCGCTGATGCCTGCCTAGGCGTGGCTGGGCTGGGGGCCTCAGCTGCTGTTACTGGGCCTGCTTCTTTCCTGGTCTTGTAGGCCGCCAGCCAGAGAAGGTAAGGGCTTCAACCAACATCGCCCTCTGCCTTCCAAAGAGTCGAGGAGACCGCAGCAGGAAAATTGTGTGTGTGTTTATTTCTTCTTTTTTAGAGGTGCTTTCTATTTTTGTAAGGAACCGACGCCTGGGTGAGTGCTAGTGTGGCGTGAGTTAAATTTACAGGCATCTTCTTTGCAAACTTTTGCCAAACCAATTTGGGGCAGCAGTGGGGTAGAGAGTCAGCCTTAAGCTGATGCCTGCCTAGGCGTGGCTGGGCTGGGGGCCTCAGCTGCTGTTACTGGGCCTGCTTCTTTCCTGGTCTTGTAGGCCGCCAGCCAGAGAAGGTAAGGGCTTCAACCAACATCGCCCTCTGCCTTCCAAAGAGTCGAGGAGACCGCAGCAGGAAAATTGTGTGTGTGTTTATTTCTTCTTTTTTTAGAGGTGCTTTCTATTTTTGTAAGGAACCGACGCCTGGGTGAGTGCTAGTGTGGCGTGAGTTACATTTACAGGCATCTTCTTTGCAAAATTTTGCCAAACCAACTTGGACCAGCACTGGGGTAGAGAGTCAGCCTTCAGCTGATGGCTGCCTGGGCTGGGCTGGGCTGGTCTGGGGGCCTCAGCTGCTGTTACTGGGCATGCTTCTTTCCTGGACTTGTAGGCCACCAGCCGGAGAAGGTAAGGGCCTCAACCAACATCGCCCTCTGCCTTTCAAAGAGTCGAGGAGACCCCAGCAGGAAAATTGTGTGTGTGTTTATTTCTTCTTTTTTAGAGGTGCTTTCTATTTTTGTAAGGAACCGACGCCTGGGTGAGTGCTAGTGTGGCGTGAGTTAAATTTACAGGCATCTTCTTTGCAAACTTTTGCCAAACCAATTTGGGGCAGCAGTGGGGTAGAGAGTCAGCCTTAAGCTGATGCCTGCCTGGGCTGGGCTGGGGGCCTCAGCTGCTGTTACTGGGCCTGCTTCTTTCCTGGACTTGTAGGCCGCCAGCCCGAGAAGGTAAGGCCTCAACCAACATCGCCCTCTGCCTTCCAAAGAGTCGAGGAGACCCCAGCAGGAAAATTGTGTGTGTGTTTATTTCCATCTTTCTTTCCGAGTTTTTTTTTAAAGTTTTGTAAGGAACGGATGCTTGGGTGAGTGAGTGCAAGTGTGGCTTGGCCTGAATTTACAGACACTTTCTTTGCAAACATGAGTAGGCAAGTGGGTATTTCAAAAGTGGGTGCATGGAGCCGCTCGTTGCTTTTCCAAGCTGGCAGCTGTGGCTCCTGAGCTTGAGGCAAAAAGAAGGGCAGAAGCACACTGCAGAGGACAGCGTTCAGCCTTGCAAGAGGGCAGTGGACGTCGGAGGAGCCGACACAGCACAAGAGGCTCGGAATCGGCGCACTCTTCGCCTACGGCCATACCACCCTGAATGCGCCCGATCTCGTCCGATCTCGGAAGCTAAGCAGGGTCGGGCCTGGTTAGTACTTGGATGGGAGACCGCCTGGGAATACCAGGTGCTGTAGGCATTTTGCTACTCTGTGCCCGATAGGCGGCGTTCGTCTTCCCCGTCTTGAACTACATTTTTCCTCCATTCCGCTTTTAATTTTAACAAACACGGCGCGTGAAAAAGGCACAGGGGCAGACAGCAGCCCTCGCTCCAATGCAGAGCCCCGTCAGAGGCGGACACGTTGTCGCCAAACTAACTTGGAGCAGCAGGAGACTGAAGCCAGGGCAGCAGCTCGCCGCCTCGGGTGGGTGGATGCAGCCAGAAAGGGCCACTCGTGTCCCTGGCAAAGCACCTCCAGCGTCTCCCCGTTTTCTCTCCAGTGGACGCGCAAGGCCCCCTACAGCTAGGGGAGGCAAGTGGATGGGCCTCATCTGCATATGTGGGCTCTAGAGGAAGAGTGCACCCTGGGAGACAAGGGGACACTTGGAGCGGGAAGTGCTCACGGGGGAGAAGTGCCTACAAGAGGCAGGAAGGGAGGGAGGCCACATCATGCCTCTCCATAGCCAGGCCTCTGGATGATGGGGCAGAAGCGGCCGTCACCCTAAGCTTCCTAGAAGTCCCAGCTGGGCCCCATGCTACCTAATATCTCGCCTGATCGAGCCTGGTCGAGCACTGGTCGAGCCTTCAGCCAAGGGACACAGGAGCCAAGGGGTCTGGCCTCGAGCCTTCAACCGAGGGACCCAGGAGCCCAGGGTCTGGCCTCAGTGCTTCCCAAGTCGGCCTTCAGCTGAAGCCTGCCTGGGCTGGGAGCCTCAGCTGCTGTTCCTGGGTGTGCTTCTTTCCTGCATGTGAAGGCCACCAGCGGCGAAGGTTGCCCTCCGCCTTCCAAGGAGTCGAGGGGATAGAAGCAGGAAAATTGTGTGTGTGTTTATTTCTTCTTTTTTAGAGATTCTTTCTATTTTTGTAAGGAACTGACGCCTGGGTGAGTGCTAGTGTGGCTTGAGGTGAATTTACGGGCAGCTTCTTTGCAAACTTTTGCCAAACCAACTTGGAGCAGCACTGGGGTAGAGAGTCAGCCTTCCGCTGATGCCTGCCTAGGCGTGGCTGGGCTGGGGGCCTCAGCTGCTGTTACTGGGCCTGCTTCTTTCCTGGTCTTGTAGGCCGCCAGCCAGAGAAGGTAAGGGCTTCAACCAACATCGCCCTCTGCCTTCCAAAGAGTCGAGGAGACCGCAGCAGGAAAATTGTGTGTGTGTTTATTTCTTCTTTTTTTAGAGGTGCTTTCTATTTTTGTAAGGAACCGACGCCTGGGTGAGTGCTAGTGTGGCGTGAGTTACATTTACAGGCATCTTCTTTGCAAAATTTTGCCAAACCAACTTGGACCAGCACTGGGGTAGAGAGTCAGCCTTCAGCTGATGGCTGCCTGGGCTGGGCTGGGCTGGGGGCCTCAGCTGCTGTTACTGGGCCTGCTTCTTTCCTGGACTTGTAGGCCGCCAGCCCGAGAAGGTAAGGCCTCAACCAACATCGCCCTCTGCCTTCCAAAGAGTCGAGGGAATAGAAGCAGGAAAATTGTGTGTGTGTTTATTTCTTCTTTTTTAGAGATTCTTTCTATTTTTGTAAGGAACTGACGACTGGGTGAGTGCTAGTGTGGCTTGAGGTGAATTTACGGGCAGCTTCTTTGCAAACTTTTGCCAAACCAACTTGGAGCAGCACTGGGGTAGAGAGTCAGCCTTCCGCTGATGCCTGCCTAGGCGTGGCTGGGCTGGGGGCCTCAGCTGCTGTTACTGGGCCTGCTTCTTTCCTGGTCTTGTAGGCCGCCAGCCAGAGAAGGTAAGGGCTTCAACCAACATCGCCCTCTGCCTTCCAAAGAGTCGAGGAGACCGCAGCAGGAAAATTGTGTGTGTGTTTATTTCTTCTTTTTTTAGAGGTGCTTTCTATTTTTGTAAGGAACCGACGCCTGGGTGAGTGCTAGTGTGGCGTGAGTTACATTTACAGGCATCTTCTTTGCAAACTTTTGCCAAACCAACTTGGACCAGCACTGGGGTAGAGAGTCAGCCTTCAGCTGATGGCTGCCTGGGCTGGGCTGGGCTGGTCTGGGGGCCTCAGCTGCTGTTACTGGGCATGCTTCTTTCCTGGACTTGTAGGCCACCAGCCGGAGAAGGTAAGGGCCTCAACCAACATCGCCCTCTGCCTTTCAAAGAGTCGAGGAGACCCCAGCAGGAAAATTGTGTGTGTGTTTATTTCTTCTTTTTTAGAGGTGCTTTCTATTTTTGTAAGGAACCGACGCCTGGGTGAGTGCTAGTGTGGCGTGAGTTAAATTTACAGGCATCTTCTTTGCAAACTTTTGCCAAACCAATTTGGGGCAGCAGTGGGGTAGAGAGTCAGCCTTAAGCTGATGCCTGCCTGGGCTGGGCTGGGCTGGGGGCCTCAGCTGCTGTTACTGGGCCTGCTTCTTTCCTGGACTTGTAGGCCGCCAGCCCGAGAAGGTAAGGCCTCAACCAACATCGCCCTCTGCCTTCCAAAGAGTCGAGGAGACCCCAGCAGGAAAATTGTGTGTGTGTTTATTTCCATCTTTCTTTCCGAGTTTTTTTTTTAAAGTTTTGTAAGGAACGGATGCTTGGGTGAGTGAGTGCAAGTGTGGCTTGGCCTGAATTTACAGACACTTTCTTTGCAAACATGAGTAGGCAAGTGGGTATTTCAAAAGTGGGTGCATGGAGCCGCTCGTTGCTTTTCCAAGCTGGCAGCTGTGGCTCCTGAGCTTGAGGCAAAAAGAAGGGCAGAAGCACACTGCAGAGGACAGCGTTCAGCCTTGCAAGAGGGCAGTGGACGTCGGAGGAGCCGACACAGCACAAGAGGCTCGGAATCGGCCCACTCTTCGCCTACGGCCATACCACCCTGAATGCGCCCGATCTCGTCCGATCTCGGAAGCTAAGCAGGGTCGGGCCTGGTTAGTACTTGGATGGGAGACCGCCTGGGAATACCAGGTGCTGTAGGCATTTTGCTACTCTGTGCCCGATAGGCGGCGTTCGTCTTCCCCGTCTTGAACTACATTTTTCCTCCATTCCGCTTTTAATTTTAACAAACACGGCGCGTGAAAAAGGCACAGGGGCAGACAGCAGCCCTCGCTCCAATGCAGAGCCCCGTCAGAGGCGGACACGTTGTCGCCAAACTAACTTGGAGCAGCAGGAGACTGAAGCCAGGGCAGCAGCTCGCCGCCTCGGGTGGGTGGATGCAGCCAGAAAGGGCCACTCGTGTCCCTGGCAAAGCACCTCCAGCGTCTCCCCGTTTTCTCTCCAGTGGACGCGCAAGGCCCCCTACAGCTAGGGGAGGCAAGTGGATGGGCCTCATCTGCATATGTGGGCTCTAGAGGAAGAGTGCACCCTGGGAGACAAGGGGACACTTGGAGCGGGAAGTGCTCACGGGGGAGAAGTGCCTACAAGAGGCAGGAAGGGAGGGAGGCCACATCATGCCTCTCCATAGCCAGGCCTCTGGATGATGGGGCAGAAGCGGCCGTCACCCTAAGCTTCCTAGAAGTCCCAGCTGGGCCCCATGCTACCTAATATCTCGCCTGATCGAGCCTGGTCGAGCACTGGTCGAGCCTTCAGCCAAGGGACACAGGAGCCAAGGGGTCTGGCCTCGAGCCTTCAACCGAGGGACCCAGGAGCCCAGGGTCTGGCCTCAGTGCTTCCCAAGTCGGCCTTCAGCTGAAGCCTGCCTGGGCTGGGAGCCTCAGCTGCTGTTCCTGGGTGTGCTTCTTTCCTGCATGTGAAGGCCACCAGCGGCGAAGGTTGCCCTCCGCCTTCCAAGGAGTCGAGGGGATAGAAGCAGGAAAATTGTGTGTGTGTTTATTTCTTCTTTTTTAGAGATTCTTTCTATTTTTGTAAGGAACTGACGCCTGGGTGAGTGCTAGTGTGGCTTGAGGTGAATTTACGGGCAGCTTCTTTGCAAACTTTTGCCAAACCAACTTGGAGCAGCACTGGGGTAGAGAGTCAGCCTTCCGCTGATGCCTGCCTAGGCGTGGCTGGGCTGGGGGCCTCAGCTGCTGTTACTGGGCCTGCTTCTTTCCTGGTCTTGTAGGCCGCCAGCCAGAGAAGGTAAGGGCTTCAACCAACATCGCCCTCTGCCTTCCAAAGAGTCGAGGAGACCGCAGCAGGAAAATTGTGTGTGTGTTTATTTCTTCTTTTTTTAGAGGTGCTTTCTATTTTTGTAAGGAACCGACGCCTGGGTGAGTGCTAGTGTGGCGTGAGTTACATTTACAGGCATCTTCTTTGCAAAATTTTGCCAAACCAACTTGGACCAGCACTGGGGTAGAGAGTCAGCCTTCAGCTGATGGCTGCCTGGGCTGGGCTGGGCTGGGGGCCTCAGCTGCTGTTACTGGGCCTGCTTCTTTCCTGGACTTGTAGGCCGCCAGCCCGAGAAGGTAAGGCCTCAACCAACATCGCCCTCTGCCTTCCAAAGAGTCGAGGGAATAGAAGCAGGAAAATTGTGTGTGTGTTTATTTCTTCTTTTTTAGAGATTCTTTCTATTTTTGTAAGGAACTGACGACTGGGTGAGTGCTAGTGTGGCTTGAGGTGAATTTACGGGCAGCTTCTTTGCAAACTTTTGCCAAACCAACTTGGAGCAGCACTGGGGTAGAGAGTCAGCCTTCCGCTGATGCCTGCCTAGGCGTGGCTGGGCTGGGGGCCTCAGCTGCTGTTACTGGGCCTGCTTCTTTCCTGGTCTTGTAGGCCGCCAGCCAGAGAAGGTAAGGGCTTCAACCAACATCGCCCTCTGCCTTCCAAAGAGTCGAGGAGACCGCAGCAGGAAAATTGTGTGTGTGTTTATTTCTTCTTTTTTTAGAGGTGCTTTCTATTTTTGTAAGGAACCGACGCCTGGGTGAGTGCTAGTGTGGCGTGAGTTACATTTACAGGCATCTTCTTTGCAAACTTTTGCCAAACCAACTTGGACCAGCACTGGGGTAGAGAGTCAGCCTTCAGCTGATGGCTGCCTGGGCTGGGCTGGGCTGGTCTGGGGGCCTCAGCTGCTGTTACTGGGCATGCTTCTTTCCTGGACTTGTAGGCCACCAGCCGGAGAAGGTAAGGGCCTCAACCAACATCGCCCTCTGCCTTTCAAAGAGTCGAGGAGACCCCAGCAGGAAAATTGTGTGTGTGTTTATTTCTTCTTTTTTAGAGGTGCTTTCTATTTTTGTAAGGAACCGACGCCTGGGTGAGTGCTAGTGTGGCGTGAGTTAAATTTACAGGCATCTTCTTTGCAAACTTTTGCCAAACCAATTTGGGGCAGCAGTGGGGTAGAGAGTCAGCCTTAAGCTGATGCCTGCCTGGGCTGGGCTGGGCTGGGGGCCTCAGCTGCTGTTACTGGGCCTGCTTCTTTCCTGGACTTGTAGGCCGCCAGCCCGAGAAGGTAAGGCCTCAACCAACATCGCCCTCTGCCTTCCAAAGAGTCGAGGAGACCCCAGCAGGAAAATTGTGTGTGTGTTTATTTCCATCTTTCTTTCCGAGTTTTTTTTTTAAAGTTTTGTAAGGAACGGATGCTTGGGTGAGTGAGTGCAAGTGTGGCTTGGCCTGAATTTACAGACACTTTCTTTGCAAACATGAGTAGGCAAGTGGGTATTTCAAAAGTGGGTGCATGGAGCCGCTCGTTGCTTTTCCAAGCTGGCAGCTGTGGCTCCTGAGCTTGAGGCAAAAAGAAGGGCAGAAGCACACTGCAGAGGACAGCGTTCAGCCTTGCAAGAGGGCAGTGGACGTCGGAGGAGCCGACACAGCACAAGAGGCTCGGAATCGGCCCACTCTTCGCCTACGGCCATACCACCCTGAATGCGCCCGATCTCGTCCGATCTCGGAAGCTAAGCAGGGTCGGGCCTGGTTAGTACTTGGATGGGAGACCGCCTGGGAATACCAGGTGCTGTAGGCATTTTGCTACTCTGTGCCCGATAGGCGGCGTTCGTCTTCCCCGTCTTGAACTACATTTTTCCTCCATTCCGCTTTTAATTTTAACAAACACGGCGCGTGAAAAAGGCACAGGGGCAGACAGCAGCCCTCGCTCCAATGCAGAGCCCCGTCAGAGGCGGACACGTTGTCGCCAAACTAACTTGGAGCAGCAGGAGACTGAAGCCAGGGCAGCAGCTCGCCGCCTCGGGTGGGTGGATGCAGCCAGAAAGGGCCACTCGTGTCCCTGGCAAAGCACCTCCAGCGTCTCCCCGTTTTCTCTCCAGTGGACGCGCAAGGCCCCCTACAGCTAGGGGAGGCAAGTGGATGGGCCTCATCTGCATATGTGGGCTCTAGAGGAAGAGTGCACCCTGGGAGACAAGGGGACACTTGGAGCGGGAAGTGCTCACGGGGGAGAAGTGCCTACAAGAGGCAGGAAGGGAGGGAGGCCACATCATGCCTCTCCATAGCCAGGCCTCTGGATGATGGGGCAGAAGCGGCCGTCACCCTAAGCTTCCTAGAAGTCCCAGCTGGGCCCCATGCTACCTAATATCTCGCCTGATCGAGCCTGGTCGAGCACTGGTCGAGCCTTCAGCCAAGGGACACAGGAGCCAAGGGGTCTGGCCTCGAGCCTTCAACCGAGGGACCCAGGAGCCCAGGGTCTGGCCTCAGTGCTTCCCAAGTCGGCCTTCAGCTGAAGCCTGCCTGGGCTGGGAGCCTCAGCTGCTGTTCCTGGGTGTGCTTCTTTCCTGCATGTGAAGGCCACCAGCGGCGAAGGTTGCCCTCCGCCTTCCAAGGAGTCGAGGGGATAGAAGCAGGAAAATTGTGTGTGTGTTTATTTCTTCTTTTTTAGAGATTCTTTCTATTTTTGTAAGGAACTGACGCCTGGGTGAGTGCTAGTGTGGCTTGAGGTGAATTTACGGGCAGCTTCTTTGCAAACTTTTGCCAAACCAACTTGGAGCAGCACTGGGGTAGAGAGTCAGCCTTCCGCTGATGCCTGCCTAGGCGTGGCTGGGCTGGGGGCCTCAGCTGCTGTTACTGGGCCTGCTTCTTTCCTGGTCTTGTAGGCCGCCAGCCAGAGAAGGTAAGGGCTTCAACCAACATCGCCCTCTGCCTTCCAAAGAGTCGAGGAGACCGCAGCAGGAAAATTGTGTGTGTGTTTATTTCTTCTTTTTTTAGAGGTGCTTTCTATTTTTGTAAGGAACCGACGCCTGGGTGAGTGCTAGTGTGGCGTGAGTTACATTTACAGGCATCTTCTTTGCAAAATTTTGCCAAACCAACTTGGACCAGCACTGGGGTAGAGAGTCAGCCTTCAGCTGATGGCTGCCTGGGCTGGGCTGGGCTGGGGGCCTCAGCTGCTGTTACTGGGCCTGCTTCTTTCCTGGACTTGTAGGCCGCCAGCCCGAGAAGGTAAGGCCTCAACCAACATCGCCCTCTGCCTTCCAAAGAGTCGAGGGAATAGAAGCAGGAAAATTGTGTGTGTGTTTATTTCTTCTTTTTTAGAGATTCTTTCTATTTTTGTAAGGAACTGACGCCTGGGTGAGTGCTAGTGTGGCTTGAGGTGAATTTACGGGCAGCTTCTTTGCAAACTTTTGCCAAACCAACTTGGAGCAGCACTGGGGTAGAGAGTCAGCCTTCCGCTGATGCCTGCCTAGGCGTGGCTGGGCTGGGGGCCTCAGCTGCTGTTACTGGGCCTGCTTCTTTCCTGGTCTTGTAGGCCGCCAGCCAGAGAAGGTAAGGGCTTCAACCAACATCGCCCTCTGCCTTCCAAAGAGTCGAGGAGACCGCAGCAGGAAAATTGTGTGTGTGTTTATTTCTTCTTTTTTTAGAGGTGCTTTCTATTTTTGTAAGGAACCGACGCCTGGGTGAGTGCTAGTGTGGCGTGAGTTACATTTACAGGCATCTTCTTTGCAAAATTTTGCCAAACCAACTTGGACCAGCACTGGGGTAGAGAGTCAGCCTTCAGCTGATGGCTGCCTGGGCTGGGCTGGGCTGGGGGCCTCAGCTGCTGTTACTGGGCCTGCTTCTTTCCTGGACTTGTAGGCCGCCAGCCCGAGAAGGTAAGGGCTTCAACCAACATCGCCCTCTGCCTTCCAAAGAGTCGAGGAGACCGCAGCAGGAAAATTGTGTGTGTGTTTATTTCTTCTTTTTTTAGAGGTGCTTTCTATTTTTGTAAGGAACCGACGCCTGGGTGAGTGCTAGTGTGGCGTGAGTTAAATTTACAGGCATCTTCTTTGCAAACTTTTGCCAAACCAATTTGGGGCAGCAGTGGGGTAGAGAGTCAGCCTTAAGCTGATGCCTGCCTAGGCGTGGCTGGGCTGGGGGCCTCAGCTGCTGTTACTGGGCCTGCTTCTTTCCTGGTCTTGTAGGCCGCCAGCCAGAGAAGGTAAGGGCTTCAACCAACATCGCCCTCTGCCTTCCAAAGAGTCGAGGAGACCGCAGCAGGAAAATTGTGTGTGTGTTTATTTCTTCTTTTTTTAGAGGTGCTTTCTATTTTTGTAAGGAACCGACGCCTGGGTGAGTGCTAGTGTGGCGTGAGTTACATTTACAGGCATCTTCTTTGCAAAATTTTGCCAAACCAACTTGGACCAGCACTGGGGTAGAGAGTCAGCCTTCAGCTGATGGCTGCCTGGGCTGGGCTGGGCTGGTCTGGGGGCCTCAGCTGCTGTTACTGGGCATGCTTCTTTCCTGGACTTGTAGGCCACCAGCCGGAGAAGGTAAGGGCCTCAACCAACATCGCCCTCTGCCTTTCAAAGAGTCGAGGAGACCCCAGCAGGAAAATTGTGTGTGTGTTTATTTCTTCTTTTTTAGAGGTGCTTTCTATTTTTGTAAGGAACCGACGCCTGGGTGAGTGCTAGTGTGGCGTGAGTTAAATTTACAGGCATCTTCTTTGCAAACTTTTGCCAAACCAATTTGGGGCAGCAGTGGGGTAGAGAGTCAGCCTTAAGCTGATGCCTGCCTGGGCTGGGCTGGGCTGGGGGCCTCAGCTGCTGTTACTGGGCCTGCTTCTTTCCTGGACTTGTAGGCCGCCAGCCCGAGAAGGTAAGGCCTCAACCAACATCGCCCTCTGCCTTCCAAAGAGTCGAGGAGACCCCAGCAGGAAAATTGTGTGTGTGTTTATTTCTTCTTTTTTACAGGTGCTTTCTATTTTTGTAAGGAACCGACGCCTGGGTGAGTGCTAGTGTGGCGTGAGTTAAATTTACAGGCATCTTCTTTGCAAACTTTTGCCAAACCAATTTGGGGCAGCAGTGGGGTAGAGAGTCAGCCTTAAGCTGATGCCTGCCTGGGCTGGGCTGGGGGCCTCAGCTGCTGTTACTGGGCCTGCTTCTTTCCTGGACTTGTAGGCCGCCAGCCCGAGAAGGTAAGGCCTCAACCAACATCGCCCTCTGCCTTCCAAAGAGTCGAGGAGACCCCAGCAGGAAAATTGTGTGTGTGTTTATTTCCATCTTTCTTTCCGAGTTTTTTTTTAAAGTTTTGTAAGGAACGGATGCTTGGGTGAGTGAGTGCAAGTGTGGCTTGGCCTGAATTTACAGACACTTTCTTTGCAAACATGAGTAGGCAAGTGGGTATTTCAAAAGTGGGTGCATGGAGCCGCTCGTTGCTTTTCCAAGCTGGCAGCTGTGGCTCCTGAGCTTGAGGCAAAAAGAAGGGCAGAAGCACACTGCAGAGGACAGCGTTCAGCCTTGCAAGAGGGCAGTGGACGTCGGAGGAGCCGACACAGCACAAGAGGCTCGGAATCGGCGCACTCTTCGCCTACGGCCATACCACCCTGAATGCGCCCGATCTCGTCCGATCTCGGAAGCTAAGCAGGGTCGGGCCTGGTTAGTACTTGGATGGGAGACCGCCTGGGAATACCAGGTGCTGTAGGCATTTTGCTACTCTGTGCCCGATAGGCGGCGTTCGTCTTCCCCGTCTTGAACTACATTTTTCCTCCATTCCGCTTTTAATTTTAACAAACACGGCGCGTGAAAAAGGCACAGGGGCAGACAGCAGCCCTCGCTCCAATGCAGAGCCCCGTCAGAGGCGGACACGTTGTCGCCAAACTAACTTGGAGCAGCAGGAGACTGAAGCCAGGGCAGCAGCTCGCCGCCTCGGGTGGGTGGATGCAGCCAGAAAGGGCCACTCGTGTCCCTGGCAAAGCACCTCCAGCGTCTCCCCGTTTTCTCTCCAGTGGACGCGCAAGGCCCCCTACAGCTAGGGGAGGCAAGTGGATGGGCCTCATCTGCATATGTGGGCTCTAGAGGAAGAGTGCACCCTGGGAGACAAGGGGACACTTGGAGCGGGAAGTGCTCACGGGGGAGAAGTGCCTACAAGAGGCAGGAAGGGAGGGAGGCCACATCATGCCTCTCCATAGCCAGGCCTCTGGATGATGGGGCAGAAGCGGCCGTCACCCTAAGCTTCCTAGAAGTCCCAGCTGGGCCCCATGCTACCTAATATCTCGCCTGATCGAGCCTGGTCGAGCACTGGTCGAGCCTTCAGCCAAGGGACACAGGAGCCAAGGGGTCTGGCCTCGAGCCTTCAACCGAGGGACCCAGGAGCCCAGGGTCTGGCCTCAGTGCTTCCCAAGTCGGCCTTCAGCTGAAGCCTGCCTGGGCTGGGAGCCTCAGCTGCTGTTCCTGGGTGTGCTTCTTTCCTGCATGTGAAGGCCACCAGCGGCGAAGGTTGCCCTCCGCCTTCCAAGGAGTCGAGGGGATAGAAGCAGGAAAATTGTGTGTGTGTTTATTTCTTCTTTTTTAGAGATTCTTTCTATTTTTGTAAGGAACTGACGCCTGGGTGAGTGCTAGTGTGGCTTGAGGTGAATTTACGGGCAGCTTCTTTGCAAACTTTTGCCAAACCAACTTGGAGCAGCACTGGGGTAGAGAGTCAGCCTTCCGCTGATGCCTGCCTAGGCGTGGCTGGGCTGGGGGCCTCAGCTGCTGTTACTGGGCCTGCTTCTTTCCTGGTCTTGTAGGCCGCCAGCCAGAGAAGGTAAGGGCTTCAACCAACATCGCCCTCTGCCTTCCAAAGAGTCGAGGAGACCGCAGCAGGAAAATTGTGTGTGTGTTTATTTCTTCTTTTTTTAGAGGTGCTTTCTATTTTTGTAAGGAACCGACGCCTGGGTGAGTGCTAGTGTGGCGTGAGTTACATTTACAGGCATCTTCTTTGCAAAATTTTGCCAAACCAACTTGGACCAGCACTGGGGTAGAGAGTCAGCCTTCAGCTGATGGCTGCCTGGGCTGGGCTGGGCTGGGGGCCTCAGCTGCTGTTACTGGGCCTGCTTCTTTCCTGGACTTGTAGGCCGCCAGCCCGAGAAGGTAAGGCCTCAACCAACATCGCCCTCTGCCTTCCAAAGAGTCGAGGGAATAGAAGCAGGAAAATTGTGTGTGTGTTTATTTCTTCTTTTTTAGAGATTCTTTCTATTTTTGTAAGGAACTGACGACTGGGTGAGTGCTAGTGTGGCTTGAGGTGAATTTACGGGCAGCTTCTTTGCAAACTTTTGCCAAACCAACTTGGAGCAGCACTGGGGTAGAGAGTCAGCCTTCCGCTGATGCCTGCCTAGGCGTGGCTGGGCTGGGGGCCTCAGCTGCTGTTACTGGGCCTGCTTCTTTCCTGGTCTTGTAGGCCGCCAGCCAGAGAAGGTAAGGGCTTCAACCAACATCGCCCTCTGCCTTCCAAAGAGTCGAGGAGACCGCAGCAGGAAAATTGTGTGTGTGTTTATTTCTTCTTTTTTTAGAGGTGCTTTCTATTTTTGTAAGGAACCGACGCCTGGGTGAGTGCTAGTGTGGCGTGAGTTACATTTACAGGCATCTTCTTTGCAAACTTTTGCCAAACCAACTTGGACCAGCACTGGGGTAGAGAGTCAGCCTTCAGCTGATGGCTGCCTGG
The DNA here is from genome assembly GCF_040938575.1 of Ambystoma mexicanum. NCBI lineage: Eukaryota > Metazoa > Chordata > Amphibia > Caudata > Ambystomatidae > Ambystoma > Ambystoma mexicanum. The sequence continues at coordinate 278,466 of NW_027182371.1, forward strand.
GCTGGGCTGGGCTGGTCTGGGGGCCTCAGCTGCTGTTACTGGGCATGCTTCTTTCCTGGACTTGTAGGCCACCAGCCGGAGAAGGTAAGGGCCTCAACCAACATCGCCCTCTGCCTTTCAAAGAGTCGAGGAGACCCCAGCAGGAAAATTGTGTGTGTGTTTATTTCTTCTTTTTTAGAGGTGCTTTCTATTTTTGTAAGGAACCGACGCCTGGGTGAGTGCTAGTGTGGCGTGAGTTAAATTTACAGGCATCTTCTTTGCAAACTTTTGCCAAACCAATTTGGGGCAGCAGTGGGGTAGAGAGTCAGCCTTAAGCTGATGCCTGCCTGGGCTGGGCTGGGCTGGGGGCCTCAGCTGCTGTTACTGGGCCTGCTTCTTTCCTGGACTTGTAGGCCGCCAGCCCGAGAAGGTAAGGCCTCAACCAACATCGCCCTCTGCCTTCCAAAGAGTCGAGGAGACCCCAGCAGGAAAATTGTGTGTGTGTTTATTTCCATCTTTCTTTCCGAGTTTTTTTTTTAAAGTTTTGTAAGGAACGGATGCTTGGGTGAGTGAGTGCAAGTGTGGCTTGGCCTGAATTTACAGACACTTTCTTTGCAAACATGAGTAGGCAAGTGGGTATTTCAAAAGTGGGTGCATGGAGCCGCTCGTTGCTTTTCCAAGCTGGCAGCTGTGGCTCCTGAGCTTGAGGCAAAAAGAAGGGCAGAAGCACACTGCAGAGGACAGCGTTCAGCCTTGCAAGAGGGCAGTGGACGTCGGAGGAGCCGACACAGCACAAGAGGCTCGGAATCGGCCCACTCTTCGCCTACGGCCATACCACCCTGAATGCGCCCGATCTCGTCCGATCTCGGAAGCTAAGCAGGGTCGGGCCTGGTTAGTACTTGGATGGGAGACCGCCTGGGAATACCAGGTGCTGTAGGCATTTTGCTACTCTGTGCCCGATAGGCGGCGTTCGTCTTCCCCGTCTTGAACTACATTTTTCCTCCATTCCGCTTTTAATTTTAACAAACACGGCGCGTGAAAAAGGCACAGGGGCAGACAGCAGCCCTCGCTCCAATGCAGAGCCCCGTCAGAGGCGGACACGTTGTCGCCAAACTAACTTGGAGCAGCAGGAGACTGAAGCCAGGGCAGCAGCTCGCCGCCTCGGGTGGGTGGATGCAGCCAGAAAGGGCCACTCGTGTCCCTGGCAAAGCACCTCCAGCGTCTCCCCGTTTTCTCTCCAGTGGACGCGCAAGGCCCCCTACAGCTAGGGGAGGCAAGTGGATGGGCCTCATCTGCATATGTGGGCTCTAGAGGAAGAGTGCACCCTGGGAGACAAGGGGACACTTGGAGCGGGAAGTGCTCACGGGGGAGAAGTGCCTACAAGAGGCAGGAAGGGAGGGAGGCCACATCATGCCTCTCCATAGCCAGGCCTCTGGATGATGGGGCAGAAGCGGCCGTCACCCTAAGCTTCCTAGAAGTCCCAGCTGGGCCCCATGCTACCTAATATCTCGCCTGATCGAGCCTGGTCGAGCACTGGTCGAGCCTTCAGCCAAGGGACACAGGAGCCAAGGGGTCTGGCCTCGAGCCTTCAACCGAGGGACCCAGGAGCCCAGGGTCTGGCCTCAGTGCTTCCCAAGTCGGCCTTCAGCTGAAGCCTGCCTGGGCTGGGAGCCTCAGCTGCTGTTCCTGGGTGTGCTTCTTTCCTGCATGTGAAGGCCACCAGCGGCGAAGGTTGCCCTCCGCCTTCCAAGGAGTCGAGGGGATAGAAGCAGGAAAATTGTGTGTGTGTTTATTTCTTCTTTTTTAGAGATTCTTTCTATTTTTGTAAGGAACTGACGCCTGGGTGAGTGCTAGTGTGGCTTGAGGTGAATTTACGGGCAGCTTCTTTGCAAACTTTTGCCAAACCAACTTGGAGCAGCACTGGGGTAGAGAGTCAGCCTTCCGCTGATGCCTGCCTAGGCGTGGCTGGGCTGGGGGCCTCAGCTGCTGTTACTGGGCCTGCTTCTTTCCTGGTCTTGTAGGCCGCCAGCCAGAGAAGGTAAGGGCTTCAACCAACATCGCCCTCTGCCTTCCAAAGAGTCGAGGAGACCGCAGCAGGAAAATTGTGTGTGTGTTTATTTCTTCTTTTTTTAGAGGTGCTTTCTATTTTTGTAAGGAACCGACGCCTGGGTGAGTGCTAGTGTGGCGTGAGTTACATTTACAGGCATCTTCTTTGCAAAATTTTGCCAAACCAACTTGGACCAGCACTGGGGTAGAGAGTCAGCCTTCAGCTGATGGCTGCCTGGGCTGGGCTGGGCTGGGGGCCTCAGCTGCTGTTACTGGGCCTGCTTCTTTCCTGGACTTGTAGGCCGCCAGCCCGAGAAGGTAAGGCCTCAACCAACATCGCCCTCTGCCTTCCAAAGAGTCGAGGGAATAGAAGCAGGAAAATTGTGTGTGTGTTTATTTCTTCTTTTTTAGAGATTCTTTCTATTTTTGTAAGGAACTGACGCCTGGGTGAGTGCTAGTGTGGCTTGAGGTGAATTTACGGGCAGCTTCTTTGCAAACTTTTGCCAAACCAACTTGGAGCAGCACTGGGGTAGAGAGTCAGCCTTCCGCTGATGCCTGCCTAGGCGTGGCTGGGCTGGGGGCCTCAGCTGCTGTTACTGGGCCTGCTTCTTTCCTGGTCTTGTAGGCCGCCAGCCAGAGAAGGTAAGGGCTTCAACCAACATCGCCCTCTGCCTTCCAAAGAGTCGAGGAGACCGCAGCAGGAAAATTGTGTGTGTGTTTATTTCTTCTTTTTTTAGAGGTGCTTTCTATTTTTGTAAGGAACCGACGCCTGGGTGAGTGCTAGTGTGGCGTGAGTTACATTTACAGGCATCTTCTTTGCAAAATTTTGCCAAACCAACTTGGACCAGCACTGGGGTAGAGAGTCAGCCTTCAGCTGATGGCTGCCTGGGCTGGGCTGGGCTGGGGGCCTCAGCTGCTGTTACTGGGCCTGCTTCTTTCCTGGACTTGTAGGCCGCCAGCCCGAGAAGGTAAGGGCTTCAACCAACATCGCCCTCTGCCTTCCAAAGAGTCGAGGAGACCGCAGCAGGAAAATTGTGTGTGTGTTTATTTCTTCTTTTTTTAGAGGTGCTTTCTATTTTTGTAAGGAACCGACGCCTGGGTGAGTGCTAGTGTGGCGTGAGTTAAATTTACAGGCATCTTCTTTGCAAACTTTTGCCAAACCAATTTGGGGCAGCAGTGGGGTAGAGAGTCAGCCTTAAGCTGATGCCTGCCTAGGCGTGGCTGGGCTGGGGGCCTCAGCTGCTGTTACTGGGCCTGCTTCTTTCCTGGTCTTGTAGGCCGCCAGCCAGAGAAGGTAAGGGCTTCAACCAACATCGCCCTCTGCCTTCCAAAGAGTCGAGGAGACCGCAGCAGGAAAATTGTGTGTGTGTTTATTTCTTCTTTTTTTAGAGGTGCTTTCTATTTTTGTAAGGAACCGACGCCTGGGTGAGTGCTAGTGTGGCGTGAGTTACATTTACAGGCATCTTCTTTGCAAAATTTTGCCAAACCAACTTGGACCAGCACTGGGGTAGAGAGTCAGCCTTCAGCTGATGGCTGCCTGGGCTGGGCTGGGCTGGTCTGGGGGCCTCAGCTGCTGTTACTGGGCATGCTTCTTTCCTGGACTTGTAGGCCACCAGCCGGAGAAGGTAAGGGCCTCAACCAACATCGCCCTCTGCCTTTCAAAGAGTCGAGGAGACCCCAGCAGGAAAATTGTGTGTGTGTTTATTTCTTCTTTTTTAGAGGTGCTTTCTATTTTTGTAAGGAACCGACGCCTGGGTGAGTGCTAGTGTGGCGTGAGTTAAATTTACAGGCATCTTCTTTGCAAACTTTTGCCAAACCAATTTGGGGCAGCAGTGGGGTAGAGAGTCAGCCTTAAGCTGATGCCTGCCTGGGCTGGGCTGGGCTGGGGGCCTCAGCTGCTGTTACTGGGCCTGCTTCTTTCCTGGACTTGTAGGCCGCCAGCCCGAGAAGGTAAGGCCTCAACCAACATCGCCCTCTGCCTTCCAAAGAGTCGAGGGGATAGAAGCAGGAAAATTGTGTGTGTGTTTATTTCTTCTTTTTTAGAGATTCTTTCTATTTTTGTAAGGAACTGACGACTGGGTGAGTGCTAGTGTGGCTTGAGGTGAATTTACGGGCAGCTTCTTTGCAAACTTTTGCCAAACCAACTTGGAGCAGCACTGGGGTAGAGAGTCAGCCTTCCGCTGATGCCTGCCTAGGCGTGGCTGGGCTGGGGGCCTCAGCTGCTGTTACTGGGCCTGCTTCTTTCCTGGTCTTGTAGGCCGCCAGCCAGAGAAGGTAAGGGCTTCAACCAACATCGCCCTCTGCCTTCCAAAGAGTCGAGGAGACCGCAGCAGGAAAATTGTGTGTGTGTTTATTTCTTCTTTTTTAGAGGTGCTTTCTATTTTTGTAAGGAACCGACGCCTGGGTGAGTGCTAGTGTGGCTTGAGTTAAATTTACAGGCATCTTCTTTGCAAACTTTTGCCAAACCAATTTGGGGCAGCAGTGGGGTAGAGAGTCAGCCTTAAGCTGATGCCTGCCTGGGCTGGGCTGGGCTGGGGGCCTCAGCTGCTGTTACTGGGCCTGCTTCTTTCCTGGACTTGTAGGCCGCCAGCCCGAGAAGGTAAGGCCTCAACCAACATCGCCCTCTGCCTTCCAAAGAGTCGAGGGAATAGAAGCAGGAAAATTGTGTGTGTGTTTATTTCTTCTTTTTTAGAGATTCTTTCTATTTTTGTAAGGAACTGACGACTGGGTGAGTGCTAGTGTGGCTTGAGGTGAATTTACGGGCAGCTTCTTTGCAAACTTTTGCCAAACCAACTTGGAGCAGCACTGGGGTAGAGAGTCAGCCTTCCGCTGATGCCTGCCTAGGCGTGGCTGGGCTGGGGGCCTCAGCTGCTGTTACTGGGCCTGCTTCTTTCCTGGTCTTGTAGGCCGCCAGCCAGAGAAGGTAAGGGCTTCAACCAACATCGCCCTCTGCCTTCCAAAGAGTCGAGGAGACCGCAGCAGGAAAATTGTGTGTGTGTTTATTTCTTCTTTTTTTAGAGGTGCTTTCTATTTTTGTAAGGAACCGACGCCTGGGTGAGTGCTAGTGTGGCGTGAGTTACATTTACAGGCATCTTCTTTGCAAAATTTTGCCAAACCAACTTGGACCAGCACTGGGGTAGAGAGTCAGCCTTCAGCTGATGGCTGCCTGGGCTGGGCTGGGCTGGTCTGGGGGCCTCAGCTGCTGTTACTGGGCATGCTTCTTTCCTGGACTTGTAGGCCACCAGCCGGAGAAGGTAAGGGCCTCAACCAACATCGCCCTCTGCCTTTCAAAGAGTCGAGGAGACCCCAGCAGGAAAATTGTGTGTGTGTTTATTTCTTCTTTTTTAGAGGTGCTTTCTATTTTTGTAAGGAACCGACGCCTGGGTGAGTGCTAGTGTGGCGTGAGTTAAATTTACAGGCATCTTCTTTGCAAACTTTTGCCAAACCAATTTGGGGCAGCAGTGGGGTAGAGAGTCAGCCTTAAGCTGATGCCTGCCTGGGCTGGGCTGGGGGCCTCAGCTGCTGTTACTGGGCCTGCTTCTTTCCTGGACTTGTAGGCCGCCAGCCCGAGAAGGTAAGGCCTCAACCAACATCGCCCTCTGCCTTCCAAAGAGTCGAGGAGACCCCAGCAGGAAAATTGTGTGTGTGTTTATTTCCATCTTTCTTTCCGAGTTTTTTTTTAAAGTTTTGTAAGGAACGGATGCTTGGGTGAGTGAGTGCAAGTGTGGCTTGGCCTGAATTTACAGACACTTTCTTTGCAAACATGAGTAGGCAAGTGGGTATTTCAAAAGTGGGTGCATGGAGCCGCTCGTTGCTTTTCCAAGCTGGCAGCTGTGGCTCCTGAGCTTGAGGCAAAAAGAAGGGCAGAAGCACACTGCAGAGGACAGCGTTCAGCCTTGCAAGAGGGCAGTGGACGTCGGAGGAGCCGACACAGCACAAGAGGCTCGGAATCGGCGCACTCTTCGCCTACGGCCATACCACCCTGAATGCGCCCGATCTCGTCCGATCTCGGAAGCTAAGCAGGGTCGGGCCTGGTTAGTACTTGGATGGGAGACCGCCTGGGAATACCAGGTGCTGTAGGCATTTTGCTACTCTGTGCCCGATAGGCGGCGTTCGTCTTCCCCGTCTTGAACTACATTTTTCCTCCATTCCGCTTTTAATTTTAACAAACACGGCGCGTGAAAAAGGCACAGGGGCAGACAGCAGCCCTCGCTCCAATGCAGAGCCCCGTCAGAGGCGGACACGTTGTCGCCAAACTAACTTGGAGCAGCAGGAGACTGAAGCCAGGGCAGCAGCTCGCCGCCTCGGGTGGGTGGATGCAGCCAGAAAGGGCCACTCGTGTCCCTGGCAAAGCACCTCCAGCGTCTCCCCGTTTTCTCTCCAGTGGACGCGCAAGGCCCCCTACAGCTAGGGGAGGCAAGTGGATGGGCCTCATCTGCATATGTGGGCTCTAGAGGAAGAGTGCACCCTGGGAGACAAGGGGACACTTGGAGCGGGAAGTGCTCACGGGGGAGAAGTGCCTACAAGAGGCAGGAAGGGAGGGAGGCCACATCATGCCTCTCCATAGCCAGGCCTCTGGATGATGGGGCAGAAGCGGCCGTCACCCTAAGCTTCCTAGAAGTCCCAGCTGGGCCCCATGCTACCTAATATCTCGCCTGATCGAGCCTGGTCGAGCACTGGTCGAGCCTTCAGCCAAGGGACACAGGAGCCAAGGGGTCTGGCCTCGAGCCTTCAACCGAGGGACCCAGGAGCCCAGGGTCTGGCCTCAGTGCTTCCCAAGTCGGCCTTCAGCTGAAGCCTGCCTGGGCTGGGAGCCTCAGCTGCTGTTCCTGGGTGTGCTTCTTTCCTGCATGTGAAGGCCACCAGCGGCGAAGGTTGCCCTCCGCCTTCCAAGGAGTCGAGGGGATAGAAGCAGGAAAATTGTGTGTGTGTTTATTTCTTCTTTTTTAGAGATTCTTTCTATTTTTGTAAGGAACTGACGCCTGGGTGAGTGCTAGTGTGGCTTGAGGTGAATTTACGGGCAGCTTCTTTGCAAACTTTTGCCAAACCAACTTGGAGCAGCACTGGGGTAGAGAGTCAGCCTTCCGCTGATGCCTGCCTAGGCGTGGCTGGGCTGGGGGCCTCAGCTGCTGTTACTGGGCCTGCTTCTTTCCTGGTCTTGTAGGCCGCCAGCCAGAGAAGGTAAGGGCTTCAACCAACATCGCCCTCTGCCTTCCAAAGAGTCGAGGAGACCGCAGCAGGAAAATTGTGTGTGTGTTTATTTCTTCTTTTTTTAGAGGTGCTTTCTATTTTTGTAAGGAACCGACGCCTGGGTGAGTGCTAGTGTGGCGTGAGTTACATTTACAGGCATCTTCTTTGCAAAATTTTGCCAAACCAACTTGGACCAGCACTGGGGTAGAGAGTCAGCCTTCAGCTGATGGCTGCCTGGGCTGGGCTGGGCTGGGGGCCTCAGCTGCTGTTACTGGGCCTGCTTCTTTCCTGGACTTGTAGGCCGCCAGCCCGAGAAGGTAAGGCCTCAACCAACATCGCCCTCTGCCTTCCAAAGAGTCGAGGGAATAGAAGCAGGAAAATTGTGTGTGTGTTTATTTCTTCTTTTTTAGAGATTCTTTCTATTTTTGTAAGGAACTGACGCCTGGGTGAGTGCTAGTGTGGCTTGAGGTGAATTTACGGGCAGCTTCTTTGCAAACTTTTGCCAAACCAACTTGGAGCAGCACTGGGGTAGAGAGTCAGCCTTCCGCTGATGCCTGCCTAGGCGTGGCTGGGCTGGGGGCCTCAGCTGCTGTTACTGGGCCTGCTTCTTTCCTGGTCTTGTAGGCCGCCAGCCAGAGAAGGTAAGGGCTTCAACCAACATCGCCCTCTGCCTTCCAAAGAGTCGAGGAGACCGCAGCAGGAAAATTGTGTGTGTGTTTATTTCTTCTTTTTTTAGAGGTGCTTTCTATTTTTGTAAGGAACCGACGCCTGGGTGAGTGCTAGTGTGGCGTGAGTTACATTTACAGGCATCTTCTTTGCAAAATTTTGCCAAACCAACTTGGACCAGCACTGGGGTAGAGAGTCAGCCTTCAGCTGATGGCTGCCTGGGCTGGGCTGGGCTGGGGGCCTCAGCTGCTGTTACTGGGCCTGCTTCTTTCCTGGACTTGTAGGCCGCCAGCCCGAGAAGGTAAGGGCTTCAACCAACATCGCCCTCTGCCTTCCAAAGAGTCGAGGAGACCGCAGCAGGAAAATTGTGTGTGTGTTTATTTCTTCTTTTTTTAGAGGTGCTTTCTATTTTTGTAAGGAACCGACGCCTGGGTGAGTGCTAGTGTGGCGTGAGTTAAATTTACAGGCATCTTCTTTGCAAACTTTTGCCAAACCAATTTGGGGCAGCAGTGGGGTAGAGAGTCAGCCTTAAGCTGATGCCTGCCTAGGCGTGGCTGGGCTGGGGGCCTCAGCTGCTGTTACTGGGCCTGCTTCTTTCCTGGTCTTGTAGGCCGCCAGCCAGAGAAGGTAAGGGCTTCAACCAACATCGCCCTCTGCCTTCCAAAGAGTCGAGGAGACCGCAGCAGGAAAATTGTGTGTGTGTTTATTTCTTCTTTTTTTAGAGGTGCTTTCTATTTTTGTAAGGAACCGACGCCTGGGTGAGTGCTAGTGTGGCGTGAGTTACATTTACAGGCATCTTCTTTGCAAAATTTTGCCAAACCAACTTGGACCAGCACTGGGGTAGAGAGTCAGCCTTCAGCTGATGGCTGCCTGGGCTGGGCTGGGCTGGTCTGGGGGCCTCAGCTGCTGTTACTGGGCATGCTTCTTTCCTGGACTTGTAGGCCACCAGCCGGAGAAGGTAAGGGCCTCAACCAACATCGCCCTCTGCCTTTCAAAGAGTCGAGGAGACCCCAGCAGGAAAATTGTGTGTGTGTTTATTTCTTCTTTTTTAGAGGTGCTTTCTATTTTTGTAAGGAACCGACGCCTGGGTGAGTGCTAGTGTGGCGTGAGTTAAATTTACAGGCATCTTCTTTGCAAACTTTTGCCAAACCAATTTGGGGCAGCAGTGGGGTAGAGAGTCAGCCTTAAGCTGATGCCTGCCTGGGCTGGGCTGGGCTGGGGGCCTCAGCTGCTGTTACTGGGCCTGCTTCTTTCCTGGACTTGTAGGCCGCCAGCCCGAGAAGGTAAGGCCTCAACCAACATCGCCCTCTGCCTTCCAAAGAGTCGAGGAGACCCCAGCAGGAAAATTGTGTGTGTGTTTATTTCTTCTTTTTTACAGGTGCTTTCTATTTTTGTAAGGAACCGACGCCTGGGTGAGTGCTAGTGTGGCGTGAGTTAAATTTACAGGCATCTTCTTTGCAAACTTTTGCCAAACCAATTTGGGGCAGCAGTGGGGTAGAGAGTCAGCCTTAAGCTGATGCCTGCCTGGGCTGGGCTGGGGGCCTCAGCTGCTGTTACTGGGCCTGCTTCTTTCCTGGACTTGTAGGCCGCCAGCCCGAGAAGGTAAGGCCTCAACCAACATCGCCCTCTGCCTTCCAAAGAGTCGAGGAGACCCCAGCAGGAAAATTGTGTGTGTGTTTATTTCCATCTTTCTTTCCGAGTTTTTTTTTAAAGTTTTGTAAGGAACGGATGCTTGGGTGAGTGAGTGCAAGTGTGGCTTGGCCTGAATTTACAGACACTTTCTTTGCAAACATGAGTAGGCAAGTGGGTATTTCAAAAGTGGGTGCATGGAGCCGCTCGTTGCTTTTCCAAGCTGGCAGCTGTGGCTCCTGAGCTTGAGGCAAAAAGAAGGGCAGAAGCACACTGCAGAGGACAGCGTTCAGCCTTGCAAGAGGGCAGTGGACGTCGGAGGAGCCGACACAGCACAAGAGGCTCGGAATCGGCGCACTCTTCGCCTACGGCCATACCACCCTGAATGCGCCCGATCTCGTCCGATCTCGGAAGCTAAGCAGGGTCGGGCCTGGTTAGTACTTGGATGGGAGACCGCCTGGGAATACCAGGTGCTGTAGGCATTTTGCTACTCTGTGCCCGATAGGCGGCGTTCGTCTTCCCCGTCTTGAACTACATTTTTCCTCCATTCCGCTTTTAATTTTAACAAACACGGCGCGTGAAAAAGGCACAGGGGCAGACAGCAGCCCTCGCTCCAATGCAGAGCCCCGTCAGAGGCGGACACGTTGTCGCCAAACTAACTTGGAGCAGCAGGAGACTGAAGCCAGGGCAGCAGCTCGCCGCCTCGGGTGGGTGGATGCAGCCAGAAAGGGCCACTCGTGTCCCTGGCAAAGCACCTCCAGCGTCTCCCCGTTTTCTCTCCAGTGGACGCGCAAGGCCCCCTACAGCTAGGGGAGGCAAGTGGATGGGCCTCATCTGCATATGTGGGCTCTAGAGGAAGAGTGCACCCTGGGAGACAAGGGGACACTTGGAGCGGGAAGTGCTCACGGGGGAGAAGTGCCTACAAGAGGCAGGAAGGGAGGGAGGCCACATCATGCCTCTCCATAGCCAGGCCTCTGGATGATGGGGCAGAAGCGGCCGTCACCCTAAGCTTCCTAGAAGTCCCAGCTGGGCCCCATGCTACCTAATATCTCGCCTGATCGAGCCTGGTCGAGCACTGGTCGAGCCTTCAGCCAAGGGACACAGGAGCCAAGGGGTCTGGCCTCGAGCCTTCAACCGAGGGACCCAGGAGCCCAGGGTCTGGCCTCAGTGCTTCCCAAGTCGGCCTTCAGCTGAAGCCTGCCTGGGCTGGGAGCCTCAGCTGCTGTTCCTGGGTGTGCTTCTTTCCTGCATGTGAAGGCCACCAGCGGCGAAGGTTGCCCTCCGCCTTCCAAGGAGTCGAGGGGATAGAAGCAGGAAAATTGTGTGTGTGTTTATTTCTTCTTTTTTAGAGATTCTTTCTATTTTTGTAAGGAACTGACGCCTGGGTGAGTGCTAGTGTGGCTTGAGGTGAATTTACGGGCAGCTTCTTTGCAAACTTTTGCCAAACCAACTTGGAGCAGCACTGGGGTAGAGAGTCAGCCTTCCGCTGATGCCTGCCTAGGCGTGGCTGGGCTGGGGGCCTCAGCTGCTGTTACTGGGCCTGCTTCTTTCCTGGTCTTGTAGGCCGCCAGCCAGAGAAGGTAAGGGCTTCAACCAACATCGCCCTCTGCCTTCCAAAGAGTCGAGGAGACCGCAGCAGGAAAATTGTGTGTGTGTTTATTTCTTCTTTTTTTAGAGGTGCTTTCTATTTTTGTAAGGAACCGACGCCTGGGTGAGTGCTAGTGTGGCGTGAGTTACATTTACAGGCATCTTCTTTGCAAAATTTTGCCAAACCAACTTGGACCAGCACTGGGGTAGAGAGTCAGCCTTCAGCTGATGGCTGCCTGGGCTGGGCTGGGCTGGGGGCCTCAGCTGCTGTTACTGGGCCTGCTTCTTTCCTGGACTTGTAGGCCGCCAGCCCGAGAAGGTAAGGCCTCAACCAACATCGCCCTCTGCCTTCCAAAGAGTCGAGGGAATAGAAGCAGGAAAATTGTGTGTGTGTTTATTTCTTCTTTTTTAGAGATTCTTTCTATTTTTGTAAGGAACTGACGACTGGGTGAGTGCTAGTGTGGCTTGAGGTGAATTTACGGGCAGCTTCTTTGCAAACTTTTGCCAAACCAACTTGGAGCAGCACTGGGGTAGAGAGTCAGCCTTCCGCTGATGCCTGCCTAGGCGTGGCTGGGCTGGGGGCCTCAGCTGCTGTTACTGGGCCTGCTTCTTTCCTGGTCTTGTAGGCCGCCAGCCAGAGAAGGTAAGGGCTTCAACCAACATCGCCCTCTGCCTTCCAAAGAGTCGAGGAGACCGCAGCAGGAAAATTGTGTGTGTGTTTATTTCTTCTTTTTTTAGAGGTGCTTTCTATTTTTGTAAGGAACCGACGCCTGGGTGAGTGCTAGTGTGGCGTGAGTTACATTTACAGGCATCTTCTTTGCAAACTTTTGCCAAACCAACTTGGACCAGCACTGGGGTAGAGAGTCAGCCTTCAGCTGATGGCTGCCTGGGCTGGGCTGGGCTGGTCTGGGGGCCTCAGCTGCTGTTACTGGGCATGCTTCTTTCCTGGACTTGTAGGCCACCAGCCGGAGAAGGTAAGGGCCTCAACCAACATCGCCCTCTGCCTTTCAAAGAGTCGAGGAGACCCCAGCAGGAAAATTGTGTGTGTGTTTATTTCTTCTTTTTTAGAGGTGCTTTCTATTTTTGTAAGGAACCGACGCCTGGGTGAGTGCTAGTGTGGCGTGAGTTAAATTTACAGGCATCTTCTTTGCAAACTTTTGCCAAACCAATTTGGGGCAGCAGTGGGGTAGAGAGTCAGCCTTAAGCTGATGCCTGCCTGGGCTGGGCTGGGCTGGGGGCCTCAGCTGCTGTTACTGGGCCTGCTTCTTTCCTGGACTTGTAGGCCGCCAGCCCGAGAAGGTAAGGCCTCAACCAACATCGCCCTCTGCCTTCCAAAGAGTCGAGGAGACCCCAGCAGGAAAATTGTGTGTGTGTTTATTTCCATCTTTCTTTCCGAGTTTTTTTTTTAAAGTTTTGTAAGGAACGGATGCTTGGGTGAGTGAGTGCAAGTGTGGCTTGGCCTGAATTTACAGACACTTTCTTTGCAAACATGAGTAGGCAAGTGGGTATTTCAAAAGTGGGTGCATGGAGCCGCTCGTTGCTTTTCCAAGCTGGCAGCTGTGGCTCCTGAGCTTGAGGCAAAAAGAAGGGCAGAAGCACACTGCAGAGGACAGCGTTCAGCCTTGCAAGAGGGCAGTGGACGTCGGAGGAGCCGACACAGCACAAGAGGCTCGGAATCGGCCCACTCTTCGCCTACGGCCATACCACCCTGAATGCGCCCGATCTCGTCCGATCTCGGAAGCTAAGCAGGGTCGGGCCTGGTTAGTACTTGGATGGGAGACCGCCTGGGAATACCAGGTGCTGTAGGCATTTTGCTACTCTGTGCCCGATAGGCGGCGTTCGTCTTCCCCGTCTTGAACTACATTTTTCCTCCATTCCGCTTTTAATTTTAACAAACACGGCGCGTGAAAAAGGCACAGGGGCAGACAGCAGCCCTCGCTCCAATGCAGAGCCCCGTCAGAGGCGGACACGTTGTCGCCAAACTAACTTGGAGCAGCAGGAGACTGAAGCCAGGGCAGCAGCTCGCCGCCTCGGGTGGGTGGATGCAGCCAGAAAGGGCCACTCGTGTCCCTGGCAAAGCACCTCCAGCGTCTCCCCGTTTTCTCTCCAGTGGACGCGCAAGGCCCCCTACAGCTAGGGGAGGCAAGTGGATGGGCCTCATCTGCATATGTGGGCTCTAGAGGAAGAGTGCACCCTGGGAGACAAGGGGACACTTGGAGCGGGAAGTGCTCACGGGGGAGAAGTGCCTACAAGAGGCAGGAAGGGAGGGAGGCCACATCATGCCTCTCCATAGCCAGGCCTCTGGATGATGGGGCAGAAGCGGCCGTCACCCTAAGCTTCCTAGAAGTCCCAGCTGGGCCCCATGCTACCTAATATCTCGCCTGATCGAGCCTGGTCGAGCACTGGTCGAGCCTTCAGCCAAGGGACACAGGAGCCAAGGGGTCTGGCCTCGAGCCTTCAACCGAGGGACCCAGGAGCCCAGGGTCTGGCCTCAGTGCTTCCCAAGTCGGCCTTCAGCTGAAGCCTGCCTGGGCTGGGAGCCTCAGCTGCTGTTCCTGGGTGTGCTTCTTTCCTGCATGTGAAGGCCACCAGCGGCGAAGGTTGCCCTCCGCCTTCCAAGGAGTCGAGGGGATAGAAGCAGGAAAATTGTGTGTGTGTTTATTTCTTCTTTTTTAGAGATTCTTTCTATTTTTGTAAGGAACTGACGCCTGGGTGAGTGCTAGTGTGGCTTGAGGTGAATTTACGGGCAGCTTCTTTGCAAACTTTTGCCAAACCAACTTGGAGCAGCACTGGGGTAGAGAGTCAGCCTTCCGCTGATGCCTGCCTAGGCGTGGCTGGGCTGGGGGCCTCAGCTGCTGTTACTGGGCCTGCTTCTTTCCTGGTCTTGTAGGCCGCCAGCCAGAGAAGGTAAGGGCTTCAACCAACATCGCCCTCTGCCTTCCAAAGAGTCGAGGAGACCGCAGCAGGAAAATTGTGTGTGTGTTTATTTCTTCTTTTTTTAGAGGTGCTTTCTATTTTTGTAAGGAACCGACGCCTGGGTGAGTGCTAGTGTGGCGTGAGTTACATTTACAGGCATCTTCTTTGCAAAATTTTGCCAAACCAACTTGGACCAGCACTGGGGTAGAGAGTCAGCCTTCAGCTGATGGCTGCCTGGGCTGGGCTGGGCTGGGGGCCTCAGCTGCTGTTACTGGGCCTGCTTCTTTCCTGGACTTGTAGGCCGCCAGCCCGAGAAGGTAAGGCCTCAACCAACATCGCCCTCTGCCTTCCAAAGAGTCGAGGGAATAGAAGCAGGAAAATTGTGTGTGTGTTTATTTCTTCTTTTTTAGAGATTCTTTCTATTTTTGTAAGGAACTGACGCCTGGGTGAGTGCTAGTGTGGCTTGAGGTGAATTTACGGGCAGCTTCTTTGCAAACTTTTGCCAAACCAACTTGGAGCAGCACTGGGGTAGAGAGTCAGCCTTCCGCTGATGCCTGCCTAGGCGTGGCTGGGCTGGGGGCCTCAGCTGCTGTTACTGGGCCTGCTTCTTTCCTGGTCTTGTAGGCCGCCAGCCAGAGAAGGTAAGGGCTTCAACCAACATCGCCCTCTGCCTTCCAAAGAGTCGAGGAGACCGCAGCAGGAAAATTGTGTGTGTGTTTATTTCTTCTTTTTTTAGAGGTGCTTTCTATTTTTGTAAGGAACCGACGCCTGGGTGAGTGCTAGTGTGGCGTGAGTTACATTTACAGGCATCTTCTTTGCAAAATTTTGCCAAACCAACTTGGACCAGCACTGGGGTAGAGAGTCAGCCTTCAGCTGATGGCTGCCTGGGCTGGGCTGGGCTGGGGGCCTCAGCTGCTGTTACTGGGCCTGCTTCTTTCCTGGACTTGTAGGCCGCCAGCCCGAGAAGGTAAGGGCTTCAACCAACATCGCCCTCTGCCTTCCAAAGAGTCGAGGAGACCGCAGCAGGAAAATTGTGTGTGTGTTTATTTCTTCTTTTTTTAGAGGTGCTTTCTATTTTTGTAAGGAACCGACGCCTGGGTGAGTGCTAGTGTGGCGTGAGTTAAATTTACAGGCATCTTCTTTGCAAACTTTTGCCAAACCAATTTGGGGCAGCAGTGGGGTAGAGAGTCAGCCTTAAGCTGATGCCTGCCTAGGCGTGGCTGGGCTGGGGGCCTCAGCTGCTGTTACTGGGCCTGCTTCTTTCCTGGTCTTGTAGGCCGCCAGCCAGAGAAGGTAAGGGCTTCAACCAACATCGCCCTCTGCCTTCCAAAGAGTCGAGGAGACCGCAGCAGGAAAATTGTGTGTGTGTTTATTTCTTCTTTTTTTAGAGGTGCTTTCTATTTTTGTAAGGAACCGACGCCTGGGTGAGTGCTAGTGTGGCGTGAGTTACATTTACAGGCATCTTCTTTGCAAAATTTTGCCAAACCAACTTGGACCAGCACTGGGGTAGAGAGTCAGCCTTCAGCTGATGGCTGCCTGGGCTGGGCTGGGCTGGTCTGGGGGCCTCAGCTGCTGTTACTGGGCATGCTTCTTTCCTGGACTTGTAGGCCACCAGCCGGAGAAGGTAAGGGCCTCAACCAACATCGCCCTCTGCCTTTCAAAGAGTCGAGGAGACCCCAGCAGGAAAATTGTGTGTGTGTTTATTTCTTCTTTTTTAGAGGTGCTTTCTATTTTTGTAAGGAACCGACGCCTGGGTGAGTGCTAGTGTGGCGTGAGTTAAATTTACAGGCATCTTCTTTGCAAACTTTTGCCAAACCAATTTGGGGCAGCAGTGGGGTAGAGAGTCAGCCTTAAGCTGATGCCTGCCTGGGCTGGGCTGGGCTGGGGGCCTCAGCTGCTGTTACTGGGCCTGCTTCTTTCCTGGACTTGTAGGCCGCCAGCCCGAGAAGGTAAGGCCTCAACCAACATCGCCCTCTGCCTTCCAAAGAGTCGAGGGGATAGAAGCAGGAAAATTGTGTGTGTGTTTATTTCTTCTTTTTTAGAGATTCTTTCTATTTTTGTAAGGAACTGACGACTGGGTGAGTGCTAGTGTGGCTTGAGGTGAATTTACGGGCAGCTTCTTTGCAAACTTTTGCCAAACCAACTTGGAGCAGCACTGGGGTAGAGAGTCAGCCTTCCGCTGATGCCTGCCTAGGCGTGGCTGGGCTGGGGGCCTCAGCTGCTGTTACTGGGCCTGCTTCTTTCCTGGTCTTGTAGGCCGCCAGCCAGAGAAGGTAAGGGCTTCAACCAACATCGCCCTCTGCCTTCCAAAGAGTCGAGGAGACCGCAGCAGGAAAATTGTGTGTGTGTTTATTTCTTCTTTTTTAGAGGTGCTTTCTATTTTTGTAAGGAACCGACGCCTGGGTGAGTGCTAGTGTGGCGTGAGTTAAATTTACAGGCATCTTCTTTGCAAACTTTTGCCAAACCAATTTGGGGCAGCAGTGGGGTAGAGAGTCAGCCTTAAGCTGATGCCTGCCTGGGCTGGGCTGGGCTGGGGGCCTCAGCTGCTGTTACTGGGCCTGCTTCTTTCCTGGACTTGTAGGCCGCCAGCCCGAGAAGGTAAGGCCTCAACCAACATCGCCCTCTGCCTTCCAAAGAGTCGAGGGAATAGAAGCAGGAAAATTGTGTGTGTGTTTATTTCTTCTTTTTTAGAGATTCTTTCTATTTTTGTAAGGAACTGACGACTGGGTGAGTGCTAGTGTGGCTTGAGGTGAATTTACGGGCAGCTTCTTTGCAAACTTTTGCCAAACCAACTTGGAGCAGCACTGGGGTAGAGAGTCAGCCTTCCGCTGATGCCTGCCTAGGCGTGGCTGGGCTGGGGGCCTCAGCTGCTGTTACTGGGCCTGCTTCTTTCCTGGTCTTGTAGGCCGCCAGCCAGAGAAGGTAAGGGCTTCAACCAACATCGCCCTCTGCCTTCCAAAGAGTCGAGGAGACCGCAGCAGGAAAATTGTGTGTGTGTTTATTTCTTCTTTTTTTAGAGGTGCTTTCTATTTTTGTAAGGAACCGACGCCTGGGTGAGTGCTAGTGTGGCGTGAGTTACATTTACAGGCATCTTCTTTGCAAAATTTTGCCAAACCAACTTGGACCAGCACTGGGGTAGAGAGTCAGCCTTCAGCTGATGGCTGCCTGGGCTGGGCTGGGCTGGTCTGGGGGCCTCAGCTGCTGTTACTGGGCATGCTTCTTTCCTGGACTTGTAGGCCACCAGCCGGAGAAGGTAAGGGCCTCAACCAACATCGCCCTCTGCCTTTCAAAGAGTCGAGGAGACCCCAGCAGGAAAATTGTGTGTGTGTTTATTTCTTCTTTTTTAGAGGTGCTTTCTATTTTTGTAAGGAACCGACGCCTGGGTGAGTGCTAGTGTGGCGTGAGTTAAATTTACAGGCATCTTCTTTGCAAACTTTTGCCAAACCAATTTGGGGCAGCAGTGGGGTAGAGAGTCAGCCTTAAGCTGATGCCTGCCTGGGCTGGGCTGGGGGCCTCAGCTGCTGTTACTGGGCCTGCTTCTTTCCTGGACTTGTAGGCCGCCAGCCCGAGAAGGTAAGGCCTCAACCAACATCGCCCTCTGCCTTCCAAAGAGGTCGAGGAGACCCCAGCAGGAAAATTGTGTGTGTGTTTATTTCCATCTTTCTTTCCGAGTTTTTTTTTAAAGTTTTGTAAGGAACGGATGCTTGGGTGAGTGAGTGCAAGTGTGGCTTGGCCTGAATTTACAGACACTTTCTTTGCAAACATGAGTAGGCAAGTGGGTATTTCAAAAGTGGGTGCATGGAGCCGCTCGTTGCTTTTCCAAGCTGGCAGCTGTGGCTCCTGAGCTTGAGGCAAAAAGAAGGGCAGAAGCACACTGCAGAGGACAGCGTTCAGCCTTGCAAGAGGGCAGTGGACGTCGGAGGAGCCGACACAGCACAAGAGGCTCGGAATCGGCGCACTCTTCGCCTACGGCCATACCACCCTGAATGCGCCCGATCTCGTCCGATCTCGGAAGCTAAGCAGGGTCGGGCCTGGTTAGTACTTGGATGGGAGACCGCCTGGGAATACCAGGTGCTGTAGGCATTTTGCTACTCTGTGCCCGATAGGCGGCGTTCGTCTTCCCCGTCTTGAACTACATTTTTCCTCCATTCCGCTTTTAATTTTAACAAACACGGCGCGTGAAAAAGGCACAGGGGCAGACAGCAGCCCTCGCTCCAATGCAGAGCCCCGTCAGAGGCGGACACGTTGTCGCCAAACTAACTTGGAGCAGCAGGAGACTGAAGCCAGGGCAGCAGCTCGCCGCCTCGGGTGGGTGGATGCAGCCAGAAAGGGCCACTCGTGTCCCTGGCAAAGCACCTCCAGCGTCTCCCCGTTTTCTCTCCAGTGGACGCGCAAGGCCCCCTACAGCTAGGGGAGGCAAGTGGATGGGCCTCATCTGCATATGTGGGCTCTAGAGGAAGAGTGCACCCTGGGAGACAAGGGGACACTTGGAGCGGGAAGTGCTCACGGGGGAGAAGTGCCTACAAGAGGCAGGAAGGGAGGGAGGCCACATCATGCCTCTCCATAGCCAGGCCTCTGGATGATGGGGCAGAAGCGGCCGTCACCCTAAGCTTCCTAGAAGTCCCAGCTGGGCCCCATGCTACCTAATATCTCGCCTGATCGAGCCTGGTCGAGCACTGGTCGAGCCTTCAGCCAAGGGACACAGGAGCCAAGGGGTCTGGCCTCGAGCCTTCAACCGAGGGACCCAGGAGCCCAGGGTCTGGCCTCAGTGCTTCCCAAGTCGGCCTTCAGCTGAAGCCTGCCTGGGCTGGGAGCCTCAGCTGCTGTTCCTGGGTGTGCTTCTTTCCTGCATGTGAAGGCCACCAGCGGCGAAGGTTGCCCTCCGCCTTCCAAGGAGTCGAGGGGATAGAAGCAGGAAAATTGTGTGTGTGTTTATTTCTTCTTTTTTAGAGATTCTTTCTATTTTTGTAAGGAACTGACGCCTGGGTGAGTGCTAGTGTGGCTTGAGGTGAATTTACGGGCAGCTTCTTTGCAAACTTTTGCCAAACCAACTTGGAGCAGCACTGGGGTAGAGAGTCAGCCTTCCGCTGATGCCTGCCTAGGCGTGGCTGGGCTGGGGGCCTCAGCTGCTGTTACTGGGCCTGCTTCTTTCCTGGTCTTGTAGGCCGCCAGCCAGAGAAGGTAAGGGCTTCAACCAACATCGCCCTCTGCCTTCCAAAGAGTCGAGGAGACCGCAGCAGGAAAATTGTGTGTGTGTTTATTTCTTCTTTTTTAGAGGTGCTTTCTATTTTTGTAAGGAACCGACGCCTGGGTGAGTGCTAGTGTGGCGTGAGTTAAATTTACAGGCATCTTCTTTGCAAACTTTTGCCAAACCAATTTGGGGCAGCAGTGGGGTAGAGAGTCAGCCTTAAGCTGATGCCTGCCTAGGCGTGGCTGGGCTGGGGGCCTCAGCTGCTGTTACTGGGCCTGCTTCTTTCCTGGTCTTGTAGGCCGCCAGCCAGAGAAGGTAAGGGCTTCAACCAACATCGCCCTCTGCCTTCCAAAGAGTCGAGGAGACCGCAGCAGGAAAATTGTGTGTGTGTTTATTTCTTCTTTTTTTAGAGGTGCTTTCTATTTTTGTAAGGAACCGACGCCTGGGTGAGTGCTAGTGTGGCGTGAGTTACATTTACAGGCATCTTCTTTGCAAAATTTTGCCAAACCAACTTGGACCAGCACTGGGGTAGAGAGTCAGCCTTCAGCTGATGGCTGCCTGGGCTGGGCTGGGCTGGTCTGGGGGCCTCAGCTGCTGTTACTGGGCATGCTTCTTTCCTGGACTTGTAGGCCACCAGCCGGAGAAGGTAAGGGCCTCAACCAACATCGCCCTCTGCCTTTCAAAGAGTCGAGGAGACCCCAGCAGGAAAATTGTGTGTGTGTTTATTTCTTCTTTTTTAGAGGTGCTTTCTATTTTTGTAAGGAACCGACGCCTGGGTGAGTGCTAGTGTGGCGTGAGTTAAATTTACAGGCATCTTCTTTGCAAACTTTTGCCAAACCAATTTGGGGCAGCAGTGGGGTAGAGAGTCAGCCTTAAGCTGATGCCTGCCTGGGCTGGGCTGGGGGCCTCAGCTGCTGTTACTGGGCCTGCTTCTTTCCTGGACTTGTAGGCCGCCAGCCCGAGAAGGTAAGGCCTCAACCAACATCGCCCTCTGCCTTCCAAAGAGTCGAGGAGACCCCAGCAGGAAAATTGTGTGTGTGTTTATTTCCATCTTTCTTTCCGAGTTTTTTTTTAAAGTTTTGTAAGGAACGGATGCTTGGGTGAGTGAGTGCAAGTGTGGCTTGGCCTGAATTTACAGACACTTTCTTTGCAAACATGAGTAGGCAAGTGGGTATTTCAAAAGTGGGTGCATGGAGCCGCTCGTTGCTTTTCCAAGCTGGCAGCTGTGGCTCCTGAGCTTGAGGCAAAAAGAAGGGCAGAAGCACACTGCAGAGGACAGCGTTCAGCCTTGCAAGAGGGCAGTGGACGTCGGAGGAGCCGACACAGCACAAGAGGCTCGGAATCGGCGCACTCTTCGCCTACGGCCATACCACCCTGAATGCGCCCGATCTCGTCCGATCTCGGAAGCTAAGCAGGGTCGGGCCTGGTTAGTACTTGGATGGGAGACCGCCTGGGAATACCAGGTGCTGTAGGCATTTTGCTACTCTGTGCCCGATAGGCGGCGTTCGTCTTCCCCGTCTTGAACTACATTTTTCCTCCATTCCGCTTTTAATTTTAACAAACACGGCGCGTGAAAAAGGCACAGGGGCAGACAGCAGCCCTCGCTCCAATGCAGAGCCCCGTCAGAGGCGGACACGTTGTCGCCAAACTAACTTGGAGCAGCAGGAGACTGAAGCCAGGGCAGCAGCTCGCCGCCTCGGGTGGGTGGATGCAGCCAGAAAGGGCCACTCGTGTCCCTGGCAAAGCACCTCCAGCGTCTCCCCGTTTTCTCTCCAGTGGACGCGCAAGGCCCCCTACAGCTAGGGGAGGCAAGTGGATGGGCCTCATCTGCATATGTGGGCTCTAGAGGAAGAGTGCACCCTGGGAGACAAGGGGACACTTGGAGCGGGAAGTGCTCACGGGGGAGAAGTGCCTACAAGAGGCAGGAAGGGAGGGAGGCCACATCATGCCTCTCCATAGCCAGGCCTCTGGATGATGGGGCAGAAGCGGCCGTCACCCTAAGCTTCCTAGAAGTCCCAGCTGGGCCCCATGCTACCTAATATCTCGCCTGATCGAGCCTGGTCGAGCACTGGTCGAGCCTTCAGCCAAGGGACACAGGAGCCAAGGGGTCTGGCCTCGAGCCTTCAACCGAGGGACCCAGGAGCCCAGGGTCTGGCCTCAGTGCTTCCCAAGTCGGCCTTCAGCTGAAGCCTGCCTGGGCTGGGAGCCTCAGCTGCTGTTCCTGGGTGTGCTTCTTTCCTGCATGTGAAGGCCACCAGCGGCGAAGGTTGCCCTCCGCCTTCCAAGGAGTCGAGGGGATAGAAGCAGGAAAATTGTGTGTGTGTTTATTTCTTCTTTTTTAGAGATTCTTTCTATTTTTGTAAGGAACTGACGCCTGGGTGAGTGCTAGTGTGGCTTGAGGTGAATTTACGGGCAGCTTCTTTGCAAACTTTTGCCAAACCAACTTGGAGCAGCACTGGGGTAGAGAGTCAGCCTTCCGCTGATGCCTGCCTAGGCGTGGCTGGGCTGGGGGCCTCAGCTGCTGTTACTGGGCCTGCTTCTTTCCTGGTCTTGTAGGCCGCCAGCCAGAGAAGGTAAGGGCTTCAACCAACATCGCCCTCTGCCTTCCAAAGAGTCGAGGAGACCGCAGCAGGAAAATTGTGTGTGTGTTTATTTCTTCTTTTTTTAGAGGTGCTTTCTATTTTTGTAAGGAACCGACGCCTGGGTGAGTGCTAGTGTGGCGTGAGTTACATTTACAGGCATCTTCTTTGCAAAATTTTGCCAAACCAACTTGGACCAGCACTGGGGTAGAGAGTCAGCCTTCAGCTGATGGCTGCCTGGGCTGGGCTGGGCTGGGGGCCTCAGCTGCTGTTACTGGGCCTGCTTCTTTCCTGGACTTGTAGGCCGCCAGCCCGAGAAGGTAAGGCCTCAACCAACATCGCCCTCTGCCTTCCAAAGAGTCGAGGGAATAGAAGCAGGAAAATTGTGTGTGTGTTTATTTCTTCTTTTTTAGAGATTCTTTCTATTTTTGTAAGGAACTGACGACTGGGTGAGTGCTAGTGTGGCTTGAGGTGAATTTACGGGCAGCTTCTTTGCAAACTTTTGCCAAACCAACTTGGAGCAGCACTGGGGTAGAGAGTCAGCCTTCCGCTGATGCCTGCCTAGGCGTGGCTGGGCTGGGGGCCTCAGCTGCTGTTACTGGGCCTGCTTCTTTCCTGGTCTTGTAGGCCGCCAGCCAGAGAAGGTAAGGGCTTCAACCAACATCGCCCTCTGCCTTCCAAAGAGTCGAGGAGACCGCAGCAGGAAAATTGTGTGTGTGTTTATTTCTTCTTTTTTTAGAGGTGCTTTCTATTTTTGTAAGGAACCGACGCCTGGGTGAGTGCTAGTGTGGCGTGAGTTACATTTACAGGCATCTTCTTTGCAAACTTTTGCCAAACCAACTTGGACCAGCACTGGGGTAGAGAGTCAGCCTTCAGCTGATGGCTGCCTGGGCTGGGCTGGGCTGGTCTGGGGGCCTCAGCTGCTGTTACTGGGCATGCTTCTTTCCTGGACTTGTAGGCCACCAGCCGGAGAAGGTAAGGGCCTCAACCAACATCGCCCTCTGCCTTTCAAAGAGTCGAGGAGACCCCAGCAGGAAAATTGTGTGTGTGTTTATTTCTTCTTTTTTAGAGGTGCTTTCTATTTTTGTAAGGAACCGACGCCTGGGTGAGTGCTAGTGTGGCGTGAGTTAAATTTACAGGCATCTTCTTTGCAAACTTTTGCCAAACCAATTTGGGGCAGCAGTGGGGTAGAGAGTCAGCCTTAAGCTGATGCCTGCCTGGGCTGGGCTGGGCTGGGGGCCTCAGCTGCTGTTACTGGGCCTGCTTCTTTCCTGGACTTGTAGGCCGCCAGCCCGAGAAGGTAAGGCCTCAACCAACATCGCCCTCTGCCTTCCAAAGAGTCGAGGAGACCCCAGCAGGAAAATTGTGTGTGTGTTTATTTCCATCTTTCTTTCCGAGTTTTTTTTTTAAAGTTTTGTAAGGAACGGATGCTTGGGTGAGTGAGTGCAAGTGTGGCTTGGCCTGAATTTACAGACACTTTCTTTGCAAACATGAGTAGGCAAGTGGGTATTTCAAAAGTGGGTGCATGGAGCCGCTCGTTGCTTTTCCAAGCTGGCAGCTGTGGCTCCTGAGCTTGAGGCAAAAAGAAGGGCAGAAGCACACTGCAGAGGACAGCGTTCAGCCTTGCAAGAGGGCAGTGGACGTCGGAGGAGCCGACACAGCACAAGAGGCTCGGAATCGGCCCACTCTTCGCCTACGGCCATACCACCCTGAATGCGCCCGATCTCGTCCGATCTCGGAAGCTAAGCAGGGTCGGGCCTGGTTAGTACTTGGATGGGAGACCGCCTGGGAATACCAGGTGCTGTAGGCATTTTGCTACTCTGTGCCCGATAGGCGGCGTTCGTCTTCCCCGTCTTGAACTACATTTTTCCTCCATTCCGCTTTTAATTTTAACAAACACGGCGCGTGAAAAAGGCACAGGGGCAGACAGCAGCCCTCGCTCCAATGCAGAGCCCCGTCAGAGGCGGACACGTTGTCGCCAAACTAACTTGGAGCAGCAGGAGACTGAAGCCAGGGCAGCAGCTTGCCGCCTCGGGTGGGTGGATGCAGCCAGAAAGGGCCACTCGTGTCCCTGGCAAAGCACCTCCAGCGTCTCCCCGTTTTCTCTCCAGTGGACGCGCAAGGCCCCCTACAGCTAGGGGAGGCAAGTGGATGGGCCTCATCTGCATATGTGGGCTCTAGAGGAAGAGTGCACCCTGGGAGACAAGGGGACACTTGGAGCGGGAAGTGCTCACGGGGGAGAAGTGCCTACAAGAGGCAGGAAGGGAGGGAGGCCACATCATGCCTCTCCATAGCCAGGCCTCTGGATGATGGGGCAGAAGCGGCCGTCACCCTAAGCTTCCTAGAAGTCCCAGCTGGGCCCCATGCTACCTAATATCTCGCCTGATCGAGCCTGGTCGAGCACTGGTCGAGCCTTCAGCCAAGGGACACAGGAGCCAAGGGGTCTGGCCTCGAGCCTTCAACCGAGGGACCCAGGAGCCCAGGGTCTGGCCTCAGTGCTTCCCAAGTCGGCCTTCAGCTGAAGCCTGCCTGGGCTGGGAGCCTCAGCTGCTGTTCCTGGGTGTGCTTCTTTCCTGCATGTGAAGGCCACCAGCGGCGAAGGTTGCCCTCCGCCTTCCAAGGAGTCGAGGGGATAGAAGCAGGAAAATTGTGTGTGTGTTTATTTCTTCTTTTTTAGAGATTCTTTCTATTTTTGTAAGGAACTGACGCCTGGGTGAGTGCTAGTGTGGCTTGAGGTGAATTTACGGGCAGCTTCTTTGCAAACTTTTGCCAAACCAACTTGGAGCAGCACTGGGGTAGAGAGTCAGCCTTCCGCTGATGCCTGCCTAGGCGTGGCTGGGCTGGGGGCCTCAGCTGCTGTTACTGGGCCTGCTTCTTTCCTGGTCTTGTAGGCCGCCAGCCAGAGAAGGTAAGGGCTTCAACCAACATCGCCCTCTGCCTTCCAAAGAGTCGAGGAGACCGCAGCAGGAAAATTGTGTGTGTGTTTATTTCTTCTTTTTTAGAGGTGCTTTCTATTTTTGTAAGGAACCGACGCCTGGGTGAGTGCTAGTGTGGCGTGAGTTAAATTTACAGGCATCTTCTTTGCAAACTTTTGCCAAACCAATTTGGGGCAGCAGTGGGGTAGAGAGTCAGCCTTAAGCTGATGCCTGCCTAGGCGTGGCTGGGCTGGGGGCCTCAGCTGCTGTTACTGGGCCTGCTTCTTTCCTGGTCTTGTAGGCCGCCAGCCAGAGAAGGTAAGGGCTTCAACCAACATCGCCCTCTGCCTTCCAAAGAGTCGAGGAGACCGCAGCAGGAAAATTGTGTGTGTGTTTATTTCTTCTTTTTTTAGAGGTGCTTTCTATTTTTGTAAGGAACCGACGCCTGGGTGAGTGCTAGTGTGGCGTGAGTTACATTTACAGGCATCTTCTTTGCAAAATTTTGCCAAACCAACTTGGACCAGCACTGGGGTAGAGAGTCAGCCTTCAGCTGATGGCTGCCTGGGCTGGGCTGGGCTGGTCTGGGGGCCTCAGCTGCTGTTACTGGGCATGCTTCTTTCCTGGACTTGTAGGCCACCAGCCGGAGAAGGTAAGGGCCTCAACCAACATCGCCCTCTGCCTTTCAAAGAGTCGAGGAGACCCCAGCAGGAAAATTGTGTGTGTGTTTATTTCTTCTTTTTTACAGGTGCTTTCTATTTTTGTAAGGAACCGACGCCTGGGTGAGTGCTAGTGTGGCGTGAGTTAAATTTACAGGCATCTTCTTTGCAAACTTTTGCCAAACCAATTTGGGGCAGCAGTGGGGTAGAGAGTCAGCCTTAAGCTGATGCCTGCCTGGGCTGGGCTGGGGGCCTCAGCTGCTGTTACTGGGCCTGCTTCTTTCCTGGACTTGTAGGCCGCCAGCCCGAGAAGGTAAGGCCTCAACCAACATCGCCCTCTGCCTTCCAAAGAGTCGAGGAGACCCCAGCAGGAAAATTGTGTGTGTGTTTATTTCCATCTTTCTTTCCGAGTTTTTTTTTAAAGTTTTGTAAGGAACGGATGCTTGGGTGAGTGAGTGCAAGTGTGGCTTGGCCTGAATTTACAGACACTTTCTTTGCAAACATGAGTAGGCAAGTGGGTATTTCAAAAGTGGGTGCATGGAGCCGCTCGTTGCTTTTCCAAGCTGGCAGCTGTGGCTCCTGAGCTTGAGGCAAAAAGAAGGGCAGAAGCACACTGCAGAGGACAGCGTTCAGCCTTGCAAGAGGGCAGTGGACGTCGGAGGAGCCGACACAGCACAAGAGGCTCGGAATCGGCGCACTCTTCGCCTACGGCCATACCACCCTGAATGCGCCCGATCTCGTCCGATCTCGGAAGCTAAGCAGGGTCGGGCCTGGTTAGTACTTGGATGGGAGACCGCCTGGGAATACCAGGTGCTGTAGGCATTTTGCTACTCTGTGCCCGATAGGCGGCGTTCGTCTTCCCCGTCTTGAACTACATTTTTCCTCCATTCCGCTTTTAATTTTAACAAACACGGCGCGTGAAAAAGGCACAGGGGCAGACAGCAGCCCTCGCTCCAATGCAGAGCCCCGTCAGAGGCGGACACGTTGTCGCCAAACTAACTTGGAGCAGCAGGAGACTGAAGCCAGGGCAGCAGCTCGCCGCCTCGGGTGGGTGGATGCAGCCAGAAAGGGCCACTCGTGTCCCTGGCAAAGCACCTCCAGCGTCTCCCCGTTTTCTCTCCAGTGGACGCGCAAGGCCCCCTACAGCTAGGGGAGGCAAGTGGATGGGCCTCATCTGCATATGTGGGCTCTAGAGGAAGAGTGCACCCTGGGAGACAAGGGGACACTTGGAGCGGGAAGTGCTCACGGGGGAGAAGTGCCTACAAGAGGCAGGAAGGGAGGGAGGCCACATCATGCCTCTCCATAGCCAGGCCTCTGGATGATGGGGCAGAAGCGGCCGTCACCCTAAGCTTCCTAGAAGTCCCAGCTGGGCCCCATGCTACCTAATATCTCGCCTGATCGAGCCTGGTCGAGCACTGGTCGAGCCTTCAGCCAAGGGACACAGGAGCCAAGGGGTCTGGCCTCGAGCCTTCAACCGAGGGACCCAGGAGCCCAGGGTCTGGCCTCAGTGCTTCCCAAGTCGGCCTTCAGCTGAAGCCTGCCTGGGCTGGGAGCCTCAGCTGCTGTTCCTGGGTGTGCTTCTTTCCTGCATGTGAAGGCCACCAGCGGCGAAGGTTGCCCTCCGCCTTCCAAGGAGTCGAGGGGATAGAAGCAGGAAAATTGTGTGTGTGTTTATTTCTTCTTTTTTAGAGATTCTTTCTATTTTTGTAAGGAACTGACGCCTGGGTGAGTGCTAGTGTGGCTTGAGGTGAATTTACGGGCAGCTTCTTTGCAAACTTTTGCCAAACCAACTTGGAGCAGCACTGGGGTAGAGAGTCAGCCTTCCGCTGATGCCTGCCTAGGCGTGGCTGGGCTGGGGGCCTCAGCTGCTGTTACTGGGCCTGCTTCTTTCCTGGTCTTGTAGGCCGCCAGCCAGAGAAGGTAAGGGCTTCAACCAACATCGCCCTCTGCCTTCCAAAGAGTCGAGGAGACCGCAGCAGGAAAATTGTGTGTGTGTTTATTTCTTCTTTTTTAGAGGTGCTTTCTATTTTTGTAAGGAACCGACGCCTGGGTGAGTGCTAGTGTGGCGTGAGTTAAATTTACAGGCATCTTCTTTGCAAACTTTTGCCAAACCAATTTGGGGCAGCAGTGGGGTAGAGAGTCAGCCTTAAGCTGATGCCTGCCTGGGCTGGGCTGGGCTGGGGGCCTCAGCTGCTGTTACTGGGCCTGCTTCTTTCCTGGACTTGTAGGCCGCCAGCCCGAGAAGGTAAGGCCTCAACCAACATCGCCCTCTGCCTTCCAAAGAGTCGAGGGAATAGAAGCAGGAAAATTGTGTGTGTGTTTATTTCTTCTTTTTTAGAGATTCTTTCTATTTTTGTAAGGAACTGACGACTGGGTGAGTGCTAGTGTGGCTTGAGGTGAATTTACGGGCAGCTTCTTTGCAAACTTTTGCCAAACCAACTTGGAGCAGCACTGGGGTAGAGAGTCAGCCTTCCGCTGATGCCTGCCTAGGCGTGGCTGGGCTGGGGGCCTCAGCTGCTGTTACTGGGCCTGCTTCTTTCCTGGTCTTGTAGGCCGCCAGCCAGAGAAGGTAAGGGCTTCAACCAACATCGCCCTCTGCCTTCCAAAGAGTCGAGGAGACCGCAGCAGGAAAATTGTGTGTGTGTTTATTTCTTCTTTTTTTAGAGGTGCTTTCTATTTTTGTAAGGAACCGACGCCTGGGTGAGTGCTAGTGTGGCGTGAGTTACATTTACAGGCATCTTCTTTGCAAAATTTTGCCAAACCAACTTGGACCAGCACTGGGGTAGAGAGTCAGCCTTCAGCTGATGGCTGCCTGGGCTGGGCTGGGCTGGTCTGGGGGCCTCAGCTGCTGTTACTGGGCATGCTTCTTTCCTGGACTTGTAGGCCACCAGCCGGAGAAGGTAAGGGCCTCAACCAACATCGCCCTCTGCCTTTCAAAGAGTCGAGGAGACCCCAGCAGGAAAATTGTGTGTGTGTTTATTTCTTCTTTTTTAGAGGTGCTTTCTATTTTTGTAAGGAACCGACGCCTGGGTGAGTGCTAGTGTGGCGTGAGTTAAATTTACAGGCATCTTCTTTGCAAACTTTTGCCAAACCAATTTGGGGCAGCAGTGGGGTAGAGAGTCAGCCTTAAGCTGATGCCTGCCTGGGCTGGGCTGGGCTGGGGGCCTCAGCTGCTGTTACTGGGCCTGCTTCTTTCCTGGACTTGTAGGCCGCCAGCCCGAGAAGGTAAGGCCTCAACCAACATCGCCCTCTGCCTTCCAAAGAGTCGAGGGGATAGAAGCAGGAAAATTGTGTGTGTGTTTATTTCTTCTTTTTTAGAGATTCTTTCTATTTTTGTAAGGAACTGACGACTGGGTGAGTGCTAGTGTGGCTTGAGGTGAATTTACGGGCAGCTTCTTTGCAAACTTTTGCCAAACCAACTTGGAGCAGCACTGGGGTAGAGAGTCAGCCTTCCGCTGATGCCTGCCTAGGCGTGGCTGGGCTGGGGGCCTCAGCTGCTGTTACTGGGCCTGCTTCTTTCCTGGTCTTGTAGGCCGCCAGCCAGAGAAGGTAAGGGCTTCAACCAACATCGCCCTCTGCCTTCCAAAGAGTCGAGGAGACCGCAGCAGGAAAATTGTGTGTGTGTTTATTTCTTCTTTTTTAGAGGTGCTTTCTATTTTTGTAAGGAACCGACGCCTGGGTGAGTGCTAGTGTGGCGTGAGTTAAATTTACAGGCATCTTCTTTGCAAACTTTTGCCAAACCAATTTGGGGCAGCAGTGGGGTAGAGAGTCAGCCTTAAGCTGATGCCTGCCTGGGCTGGGCTGGGGGCCTCAGCTGCTGTTACTGGGCCTGCTTCTTTCCTGGACTTGTAGGCCGCCAGCCCGAGAAGGTAAGGCCTCAACCAACATCGCCCTCTGCCTTCCAAAGAGTCGAGGGAATAGAAGCAGGAAAATTGTGTGTGTGTTTATTTCTTCTTTTTTTAGAGGTGCTTTCTATTTTTGTAAGGAACCGACGCCTGGGTGAGTGCTAGTGTGGCGTGAGTTACATTTACAGGCATCTTCTTTGCAAAATTTTGCCAAACCAACTTGGACCAGCACTGGGGTAGAGAGTCAGCCTTCAGCTGATGGCTGCCTGGGCTGGGCTGGGCTGGTCTGGGGGCCTCAGCTGCTGTTACTGGGCATGCTTCTTTCCTGGACTTGTAGGCCACCAGCCGGAGAAGGTAAGGGCCTCAACCAACATCGCCCTCTGCCTTTCAAAGAGTCGAGGAGACCCCAGCAGGAAAATTGTGTGTGTGTTTATTGAGGTATGCCAGTCCACACAAGTTAAAATAAACAAAGTATGTTTATTTATAGATCACAGCCGGCGCCCTGCATGCCGCTCACAGTCTTCTCCTTATGTCTCTCTCTGGCCTCCGTTTCGTTTCCTGCTTTGAACATCAACATTCCCTAGCCTAACCTCGCGGCATGCAGGACGTCATAAAGGAACACATGGCATACTACACCACCTCCCCCTTTTCAGAGAAAAACACATTTTTAGGAATATGCCGTGAACAATCCATAAACATTACATTTTAAATAGTGTGAAAGAACCTAGAAACTTGGGAACCATGTGTGGCTGTGGATGGTGGTAAAAACTAACACCTATCCTTTCCCCCTTAAATTATTATTATTATAATTTTTTTTTTTTTTTTTTTTTTTTTTTTAACCAGAAGTGTGAAAGAAAACAACAAACATAAAAACACATGTTGACAATGTAGGTTAACCCAACTGCTATGTATAAAACAAAATTGGTAGTGTGCAATATAATTAATTATTTTCCCATGACATAGTCTTTTGTCCAGAATGGCAATTTTCTATCTCTGTGGTTGTACATACTTCCACTAGCCACACAACCTTCTTGACTTCCCTCCATGTTTCTATCATCATTAGTAGCAGTGCCATTACTTTCTTGGACAGATTCAAACTCTAAATGAGTATCTTCTTGACCATTGCTTCTCAATATTTGACTATCCGCTCTGGCAACTTGGTCCTCTCTTACATGCATGTGTCTCTCCCTAACTTGAGGTCTGACGTTAGTATCTGAATTCAATATGTCTCTTATGTTATATTGAAAACCTATATCATTTCCAAACCAATTACTTTGATCCTGCCTGTGATTTTGCCTGGGATAAAATCTTTTATTATCCTTAAAATCCCAATTCCATTTGCTTACTCTATTCATATTCCATACTGATCCACCCGTTACTCTTATGGCTTTGCCTAGGACTTGTATAACTTTAACTGGTCTGCTGTATTTGGACTCACCCTTTCTAACAGCACGCCCTAGTTTTATCCTTACCATGTCTCCTGGTACAATTCCAACTTTACATTTATAACTATTATTCCAATTAATTTTGCTTTCAGAGTATTTACAATGCTTTCCTTTATCTCTATGCTCTGATGTCCTTTTGTAATTCACCCACTCTGGAGTAAGTAATGTGTTAGGGGCTCTGCCTCTCATCAATTCAAACGGAGATACTCCTAGATCTCTTTTGACTGACATTCTTGTGCTCCATAACCTATCTTTAAGTGCCTCTTCCACAGACATGTTATTCCTCAATGCCAACTCTACTGTCTCTACAACCATTCTGTTACATCTCTCGACTAGACCATTTGTTTGGGGATGATACAAAGCAGAATATTTCCATAAAATCCCAGATGTGACGGCAAACTCTCTTATTTCTTTGCTTTTGAATTGAACACCATTATCACTGATAATGGATTTGGGAAAACCCTCTCTCCCGAAGATTTCACTAAGGAATTTAATAATTTCTCTTGAATCAATATTTTTAACAGCTTTCAATCCTACCCAACTTGAATAGTAATCAATCAATACAATTAAAAACCTTTTATCCCCAATTAGTCTCTGATATGGTCCGACAATATCAATTCCAAGTTTCATCCAGGGAGCTTCTCCTTTATCTATAACAAGCGGCTCTGACTTAAAACTTTTACAACTTTTGTCGCTGTTTTGACAAGGCCAGCAGTTTCTAACAAATCTTTCAATCAAAATATCCATTCCTGGCCACCAATATACAGATCGCACATTGCATTTGGTACCAGTAATCCCCGGATGACCCTGATGCGCTTTTTCTATGAGCTCATTATATAATGCTTTTGGAGGTATCAATTTATTCCCCCTCATCAAAAATCCTTCCTCCATGGACAATTCATCTTTCACTTCCCAAAACTTCATGCATTCTCCATCAATTGATCTCTTATCAGACCAACCTAACATTGTAAAATTTGCAATCTTATTTAACGTCTCATCTTTAGAGATCTCATCTAACCATTTTTCCTTCGAGGTTACTTCAAGAATGGCTGCCACCATCTCCTCAATACTTTCAGATTCTACACTCACACTCTTTAATGGCAGCCGTGACAAATAATCTGCAACAACATTCCTCTTACCTGGAACATACTTTGTCACAAAATGATAATCTTGTAATTTAATGCTTAATCTGGCTAACCTAGGTGAAGCCCTACACATGCCTTTAACTGTCAAAACTTCTACAAGTGGTTTATGATCTGTTTGTATAACAAACTTGCAACCCCACAAATACTTTCTAAAATAGTTTACTGCCCATGAGCATGCCAAAAGTTCTTTTTCAATTACGGAATACCTGCTTTCTGTATCTGAAATTGCCCTGGAGGCGTAACATATTGTCTTTTCCTTACCACCTTCTTCAATCTGAGAAAGTACCGCTCCCAAACCATTTCCACTCGCATCCACTGTAACCTTGGTTGACCTCCCAAACACATAACCGCCCAATTCTGTGGAGTCACATATTTCTCTCTTTATGCAATTCACTGCTTCATCACACTTGTCATTCCATTCAAATTTGGCATCTTTCTTTAACAATTTCCTTAAAGGTTCTGTTATGTTAGCAAACTTCTTGACAAATTTGTTATAGTATTCACACAGGCCCAAAAACGACCTAAGTTCATCCTTATTAGAGGGATTAGGCGATTCTCTGATTGCTTTCATTGCATCACTTTTGGGTTTGTAACCATTGCCATTTACCGTGTGTCCCAAATAATCAACTTCATACATGCCAAATTTACATTTACTCTTTTCAATTTCCAAACCAACACTCTCCAACTTTAGTAAAACATCTTTCAATCTCATGTCATGTTCATCTCGACCTTTACCAAATACTATGATGTCATCTTGATACACAAAAATGCCTTTCAACCCTTTCAAAACGTGTTCCATGACCCTTTGAAAAACAGCCGCAGCCGATGCCAAGCCAAATGGCATGCGTTTGTACCTATATAAACCATGTGGAGTTATAAATGCAGTGATGTCTCTGCAGTCTTCCGTTAAAGCTATCTGATGATATGCACTGGAAAGATCTAAAGTTGAAAATACATTTGCATCACCTATGCGATTCAGCATTTCTGATATGACTGGAAGTGGAAAGATGTCAACAATAATGTTTTTGTTAACATCTCTAAGATCTACGCAAATCCTGACTTTCCCACATTTTTTCATTACAACTACAATGGGGCTTGACCACTCCGAGGACTCAATCTTTTCGATCACTCCTTCAGACTCCAATTTAGTTAATTCTTGTTCCACTTTGTCTGCTATGGCGAAAGGTATAGGTCTTGACTTGACATGTCTGACAGGTATTGCTCCATCTTTCAATCGAATTCTGTGTGAAAAGTCTTTCAACAGTCCTAATTTCTTGTTTCCTTTATCTTCTAGGGCTTTTGATTCTCCTTTCTGTTTATGACTGGAGTTTACTATCAGAACCTGTTCAGATTCACAAGGATCCAATCTGATTCGTAAACCAGCTTGATCTCTCCAACCAATGACGTTAACTCCTTTTTCTGCAACATATATCTTCACTTCCGCTCGCCTGTCTTTGAATTCTATGATGCTTGAAAACCAACCAATTAACTTAATTGTCGAGCCTTCAAATCCACCCGGGTTTTTAATATCAGGTTCAAATAATTTACTTTTTAGACCACATGCCAATAAGTTGTTCCATGTTTTCTTCGTTATGATCGTCCATGGTGAACAGCTGTCTACTTTTACTTTGAGTTTCCAGTTGTCAATTATTATGACACAACTTGGGCATTTGAAATCTCCCTCAGGTGGTTCACGAATGGCAAAAACCCTGTCTTCGTCCGAATCTTCCTCTTCCTCCTGTATGGCCGAGATTCTCTTTTTCCGTCTACAAACGACAGCAAAATGTCCCTTGCCTCCACAATTGCCACATTTTTGTCCAATTGCAGGACAATGCTTGGCATAAGCAAAATGTCCTAATCTTCCACAGTTGAAGCATCTATCAGCTTCTCTAGATTGTGCTGGAGCTGATTTATTTTCGGGTCTCACCCATCCTCTTCCTCTCATTGACTGGCCTCTATTATCAAATCCTCTTGTCCTATTGGTCTTGACCAGGTGATTTTCCGTACGTTCTTTTGTTCTTATTGCATTGACTATATTTTGATCTCCAGATTCCAATGAGAATTTATCATTCTGTAATTGCATGTTTATGACAGTTTCTTGTTTCTTATTTTTTATCTCTTTAGAGCACAATTGACTGTGTTCTATTCGCTTGGCAATGGCCATTGTTTCTGGCAGAGATGGGTTTCCTACCATCCAAAGTCTGTCTTGAAGCAGACTATCTTTGGCATGTATGATAATTTGATCTCGTATGAGTTCATCTAGTGTGATCCCAATGCCAAATCTGCATGTGCGTGATAGTACCCTTAGAGCTGATACATAGTCTTCAATAGATTCATGTTCTTTTTGAGTTCTGGTATAGAAATTATACCTGTTTATGGCTACATTGGTCTCAGGAGTATAATATTTGTCTAGTTGCCTTATGGCCTTTTCGTGTTCATCAATATCTCCAGCTTCATCCACAGGCAAATCCGGTAATTCCCTGTATTTTCTCTGTCCTTCTAGGCCCAAAGCATGAAGCAGTAGTGATTTCTTTTTATGAGCAGACAAACCTTCTTGATCAATGGTCTGAACATAGTTTAGCCAAAACTCTTTCCATTCTAGCCAGTTTACAACAGGCTGTCCAGGTGTTGGAAGAAAACATGCCGGGGGTTGTATGCTAATACCTTGCATACTTCTTCTGTATTATGTCAGTATGAGAGGAAACCAGAATACTATTTATCCTGAATTGCGTTTTGATCTGCTTCTTAATATGTACTGTGAAGAGGATGAGGAGTCTATTCTTTACTCCTCATTCTGCCTAAGTTCAAAGGGTGAGTCATGCAGTCGGCGGTCCTTTACTCTGAAGCGGAGTGGTGTGGCCAATGGGATCGTGTCTAACAAACTCGAGTTAGACAGACAAGAAGAAAAAAAAAAAAATCATCACAATGATGAAATATCAGCACAAACCAACGTTTGATTAACGTCAGTTCGGAGCATCTGCTCTTCCTCCCTCTTCTTATCATGCAGCACAAGCCAGGCACAGTGTTGCACAGCGGCTCGGAGCTCCGCTCTGGATTAAATCCTTCCTGGTTTCTGTGGGTTCTGGGACGCCGGCTGTCCTCGTCGCCAAAATGAGGTATGCCAGTCCACACAAGTTAAAATAAACAAAGTATGTTTATTTATAGATCACAGCCGGCGCCCTGCATGCCGCTCACAGTCTTCTCCTTATGTCTCTCTCTGGCCTCCGTTTCGTTTCCTGCTTTGAACATCAACATTCCCTAGCCTAACCTCGCGGCATGCAGGACGTCATAAAGGAACACATGGCATACTACATTTATTTCTTCTTTTTTAGAGGTGCTTTCTATTTTTGTAAGGAACCGACGCCTGGGTGAGTGCTAGTGTGGCGTGAGTTAAATTTACAGGCATCTTCTTTGCAAACTTTTGCCAAACCAATTTGGGGCAGCAGTGGGGTAGAGAGTCAGCCTTAAGCTGATGCCTGCCTGGGCTGGGCTGGGCTGGGGGCCTCAGCTGCTGTTACTGGGCCTGCTTCTTTCCTGGACTTGTAGGCCGCCAGCCCGAGAAGGTAAGGCCTCAACCAACATCGCCCTCTGCCTTCCAAAGAGTCGAGGGGATAGAAGCAGGAAAATTGTGTGTGTGTTTATTTCTTCTTTTTTAGAGATTCTTTCTATTTTTGTAAGGAACTGACGACTGGGTGAGTGCTAGTGTGGCTTGAGGTGAATTTACGGGCAGCTTCTTTGCAAACTTTTGCCAAACCAACTTGGAGCAGCACTGGGGTAGAGAGTCAGCCTTCCGCTGATGCCTGCCTAGGCGTGGCTGGGCTGGGGGCCTCAGCTGCTGTTACTGGGCCTGCTTCTTTCCTGGTCTTGTAGGCCGCCAGCCAGAGAAGGTAAGGGCTTCAACCAACATCGCCCTCTGCCTTCCAAAGAGTCGAGGAGACCGCAGCAGGAAAATTGTGTGTGTGTTTATTTCTTCTTTTTTAGAGGTGCTTTCTATTTTTGTAAGGAACCGACGCCTGGGTGAGTGCTAGTGTGGCGTGAGTTAAATTTACAGGCATCTTCTTTGCAAACTTTTGCCAAACCAATTTGGGGCAGCAGTGGGGTAGAGAGTCAGCCTTAAGCTGATGCCTGCCTGGGCTGGGCTGGGCTGGGGGCCTCAGCTGCTGTTACTGGGCCTGCTTCTTTCCTGGACTTGTAGGCCGCCAGCCCGAGAAGGTAAGGCCTCAACCAACATCGCCCTCTGCCTTCCAAAGAGTCGAGGGAATAGAAGCAGGAAAATTGTGTGTGTGTTTATTTCTTCTTTTTTAGAGATTCTTTCTATTTTTGTAAGGAACTGACGACTGGGTGAGTGCTAGTGTGGCTTGAGGTGAATTTACGGGCAGCTTCTTTGCAAACTTTTGCCAAACCAACTTGGAGCAGCACTGGGGTAGAGAGTCAGCCTTCCGCTGATGCCTGCCTAGGCGTGGCTGGGCTGGGGGCCTCAGCTGCTGTTACTGGGCCTGCTTCTTTCCTGGTCTTGTAGGCCGCCAGCCAGAGAAGGTAAGGGCTTCAACCAACATCGCCCTCTGCCTTCCAAAGAGTCGAGGAGACCGCAGCAGGAAAATTGTGTGTGTGTTTATTTCTTCTTTTTTTAGAGGTGCTTTCTATTTTTGTAAGGAACCGACGCCTGGGTGAGTGCTAGTGTGGCGTGAGTTACATTTACAGGCATCTTCTTTGCAAAATTTTGCCAAACCAACTTGGACCAGCACTGGGGTAGAGAGTCAGCCTTCAGCTGATGGCTGCCTGGGCTGGGCTGGGCTGGTCTGGGGGCCTCAGCTGCTGTTACTGGGCATGCTTCTTTCCTGGACTTGTAGGCCACCAGCCGGAGAAGGTAAGGGCCTCAACCAACATCGCCCTCTGCCTTTCAAAGAGTCGAGGAGACCCCAGCAGGAAAATTGTGTGTGTGTTTATTTCTTCTTTTTTAGAGGTGCTTTCTATTTTTGTAAGGAACGGATGCTTGGGTGAGTGAGTGCAAGTGTGGCTTGGCCTGAATTTACAGACACTTTCTTTGCAAACATGAGTAGGCAAGTGGGTATTTCAAAAGTGGGTGCATGGAGCCGCTCGTTGCTTTTCCAAGCTGGCAGCTGTGGCTCCTGAGCTTGAGGCAAAAAGAAGGGCAGAAGCACACTGCAGAGGACAGCGTTCAGCCTTGCAAGAGGGCAGTGGACGTCGGAGGAGCCGACACAGCACAAGAGGCTCGGAATCGGCGCACTCTTCGCCTACGGCCATACCACCCTGAATGCGCCCGATCTCGTCCGATCTCGGAAGCTAAGCAGGGTCGGGCCTGGTTAGTACTTGGATGGGAGACCGCCTGGGAATACCAGGTGCTGTAGGCATTTTGCTACTCTGTGCCCGATAGGCGGCGTTCGTCTTCCCCGTCTTGAACTACATTTTTCCTCCATTCCGCTTTTAATTTTAACAAACACGGCGCGTGAAAAAGGCACAGGGGCAGACAGCAGCCCTCGCTCCAATGCAGAGCCCCGTCAGAGGCGGACACGTTGTCGCCAAACTAACTTGGAGCAGCAGGAGACTGAAGCCAGGGCAGCAGCTCGCCGCCTCGGGTGGGTGGATGCAGCCAGAAAGGGCCACTCGTGTCCCTGGCAAAGCACCTCCAGCGTCTCCCCGTTTTCTCTCCAGTGGACGCGCAAGGCCCCCTACAGCTAGGGGAGGCAAGTGGATGGGCCTCATCTGCATATGTGGGCTCTAGAGGAAGAGTGCACCCTGGGAGACAAGGGGACACTTGGAGCGGGAAGTGCTCACGGGGGAGAAGTGCCTACAAGAGGCAGGAAGGGAGGGAGGCCACATCATGCCTCTCCATAGCCAGGCCTCTGGATGATGGGGCAGAAGCGGCCGTCACCCTAAGCTTCCTAGAAGTCCCAGCTGGGCCCCATGCTACCTAATATCTCGCCTGATCGAGCCTGGTCGAGCACTGGTCGAGCCTTCAGCCAAGGGACACAGGAGCCAAGGGGTCTGGCCTCGAGCCTTCAACCGAGGGACCCAGGAGCCCAGGGTCTGGCCTCAGTGCTTCCCAAGTCGGCCTTCAGCTGAAGCCTGCCTGGGCTGGGAGCCTCAGCTGCTGTTCCTGGGTGTGCTTCTTTCCTGCATGTGAAGGCCACCAGCGGCGAAGGTTGCCCTCCGCCTTCCAAGGAGTCGAGGGGATAGAAGCAGGAAAATTGTGTGTGTGTTTATTTCTTCTTTTTTAGAGATTCTTTCTATTTTTGTAAGGAACTGACGCCTGGGTGAGTGCTAGTGTGGCTTGAGGTGAATTTACGGGCAGCTTCTTTGCAAACTTTTGCCAAACCAACTTGGAGCAGCACTGGGGTAGAGAGTCAGCCTTCCGCTGATGCCTGCCTAGGCGTGGCTGGGCTGGGGGCCTCAGCTGCTGTTACTGGGCCTGCTTCTTTCCTGGTCTTGTAGGCCGCCAGCCAGAGAAGGTAAGGGCTTCAACCAACATCGCCCTCTGCCTTCCAAAGAGTCGAGGAGACCGCAGCAGGAAAATTGTGTGTGTGTTTATTTCTTCTTTTTTAGAGGTGCTTTCTATTTTTGTAAGGAACCGACGCCTGGGTGAGTGCTAGTGTGGCGTGAGTTAAATTTACAGGCATCTTCTTTGCAAACTTTTGCCAAACCAATTTGGGGCAGCAGTGGGGTAGAGAGTCAGCCTTAAGCTGATGCCTGCCTAGGCGTGGCTGGGCTGGGGGCCTCAGCTGCTGTTACTGGGCCTGCTTCTTTCCTGGTCTTGTAGGCCGCCAGCCAGAGAAGGTAAGGGCTTCAACCAACATCGCCCTCTGCCTTCCAAAGAGTCGAGGAGACCGCAGCAGGAAAATTGTGTGTGTGTTTATTTCTTCTTTTTTTAGAGGTGCTTTCTATTTTTGTAAGGAACCGACGCCTGGGTGAGTGCTAGTGTGGCGTGAGTTACATTTACAGGCATCTTCTTTGCAAAATTTTGCCAAACCAACTTGGACCAGCACTGGGGTAGAGAGTCAGCCTTCAGCTGATGGCTGCCTGGGCTGGGCTGGGCTGGTCTGGGGGCCTCAGCTGCTGTTACTGGGCATGCTTCTTTCCTGGACTTGTAGGCCACCAGCCGGAGAAGGTAAGGGCCTCAACCAACATCGCCCTCTGCCTTTCAAAGAGTCGAGGAGACCCCAGCAGGAAAATTGTGTGTGTGTTTATTTCTTCTTTTTTAGAGGTGCTTTCTATTTTTGTAAGGAACCGACGCCTGGGTGAGTGCTAGTGTGGCGTGAGTTAAATTTACAGGCATCTTCTTTGCAAACTTTTGCCAAACCAATTTGGGGCAGCAGTGGGGTAGAGAGTCAGCCTTAAGCTGATGCCTGCCTGGGCTGGGCTGGGGGCCTCAGCTGCTGTTACTGGGCCTGCTTCTTTCCTGGACTTGTAGGCCGCCAGCCCGAGAAGGTAAGGCCTCAACCAACATCGCCCTCTGCCTTCCAAAGAGTCGAGGAGACCCCAGCAGGAAAATTGTGTGTGTGTTTATTTCCATCTTTCTTTCCGAGTTTTTTTTTAAAGTTTTGTAAGGAACGGATGCTTGGGTGAGTGAGTGCAAGTGTGGCTTGGCCTGAATTTACAGACACTTTCTTTGCAAACATGAGTAGGCAAGTGGGTATTTCAAAAGTGGGTGCATGGAGCCGCTCGTTGCTTTTCCAAGCTGGCAGCTGTGGCTCCTGAGCTTGAGGCAAAAAGAAGGGCAGAAGCACACTGCAGAGGACAGCGTTCAGCCTTGCAAGAGGGCAGTGGACGTCGGAGGAGCCGACACAGCACAAGAGGCTCGGAATCGGCGCACTCTTCGCCTACGGCCATACCACCCTGAATGCGCCCGATCTCGTCCGATCTCGGAAGCTAAGCAGGGTCGGGCCTGGTTAGTACTTGGATGGGAGACCGCCTGGGAATACCAGGTGCTGTAGGCATTTTGCTACTCTGTGCCCGATAGGCGGCGTTCGTCTTCCCCGTCTTGAACTACATTTTTCCTCCATTCCGCTTTTAATTTTAACAAACACGGCGCGTGAAAAAGGCACAGGGGCAGACAGCAGCCCTCGCTCCAATGCAGAGCCCCGTCAGAGGCGGACACGTTGTCGCCAAACTAACTTGGAGCAGCAGGAGACTGAAGCCAGGGCAGCAGCTCGCCGCCTCGGGTGGGTGGATGCAGCCAGAAAGGGCCACTCGTGTCCCTGGCAAAGCACCTCCAGCGTCTCCCCGTTTTCTCTCCAGTGGACGCGCAAGGCCCCCTACAGCTAGGGGAGGCAAGTGGATGGGCCTCATCTGCATATGTGGGCTCTAGAGGAAGAGTGCACCCTGGGAGACAAGGGGACACTTGGAGCGGGAAGTGCTCACGGGGGAGAAGTGCCTACAAGAGGCAGGAAGGGAGGGAGGCCACATCATGCCTCTCCATAGCCAGGCCTCTGGATGATGGGGCAGAAGCGGCCGTCACCCTAAGCTTCCTAGAAGTCCCAGCTGGGCCCCATGCTACCTAATATCTCGCCTGATCGAGCCTGGTCGAGCACTGGTCGAGCCTTCAGCCAAGGGACACAGGAGCCAAGGGGTCTGGCCTCGAGCCTTCAACCGAGGGACCCAGGAGCCCAGGGTCTGGCCT
Organism: Ambystoma mexicanum; assembly: GCF_040938575.1. Taxonomy (NCBI): domain Eukaryota; kingdom Metazoa; phylum Chordata; class Amphibia; order Caudata; family Ambystomatidae; genus Ambystoma; species Ambystoma mexicanum. Next base: position 318,893 of record NW_027182371.1, read on the forward strand.
CAGTGCTTCCCAAGTCGGCCTTCAGCTGAAGCCTGCCTGGGCTGGGAGCCTCAGCTGCTGTTCCTGGGTGTGCTTCTTTCCTGCATGTGAAGGCCACCAGCGGCGAAGGTTGCCCTCCGCCTTCCAAGGAGTCGAGGGGATAGAAGCAGGAAAATTGTGTGTGTGTTTATTTCTTCTTTTTTAGAGATTCTTTCTATTTTTGTAAGGAACTGACGCCTGGGTGAGTGCTAGTGTGGCTTGAGGTGAATTTACGGGCAGCTTCTTTGCAAACTTTTGCCAAACCAACTTGGAGCAGCACTGGGGTAGAGAGTCAGCCTTCCGCTGATGCCTGCCTAGGCGTGGCTGGGCTGGGGGCCTCAGCTGCTGTTACTGGGCCTGCTTCTTTCCTGGTCTTGTAGGCCGCCAGCCAGAGAAGGTAAGGGCTTCAACCAACATCGCCCTCTGCCTTCCAAAGAGTCGAGGAGACCGCAGCAGGAAAATTGTGTGTGTGTTTATTTCTTCTTTTTTAGAGGTGCTTTCTATTTTTGTAAGGAACCGACGCCTGGGTGAGTGCTAGTGTGGCGTGAGTTAAATTTACAGGCATCTTCTTTGCAAACTTTTGCCAAACCAATTTGGGGCAGCAGTGGGGTAGAGAGTCAGCCTTAAGCTGATGCCTGCCTAGGCGTGGCTGGGCTGGGGGCCTCAGCTGCTGTTACTGGGCCTGCTTCTTTCCTGGTCTTGTAGGCCGCCAGCCAGAGAAGGTAAGGGCTTCAACCAACATCGCCCTCTGCCTTCCAAAGAGTCGAGGAGACCGCAGCAGGAAAATTGTGTGTGTGTTTATTTCTTCTTTTTTTAGAGGTGCTTTCTATTTTTGTAAGGAACCGACGCCTGGGTGAGTGCTAGTGTGGCGTGAGTTACATTTACAGGCATCTTCTTTGCAAAATTTTGCCAAACCAACTTGGACCAGCACTGGGGTAGAGAGTCAGCCTTCAGCTGATGGCTGCCTGGGCTGGGCTGGGCTGGTCTGGGGGCCTCAGCTGCTGTTACTGGGCATGCTTCTTTCCTGGACTTGTAGGCCACCAGCCGGAGAAGGTAAGGGCCTCAACCAACATCGCCCTCTGCCTTTCAAAGAGTCGAGGAGACCCCAGCAGGAAAATTGTGTGTGTGTTTATTTCTTCTTTTTTAGAGGTGCTTTCTATTTTTGTAAGGAACCGACGCCTGGGTGAGTGCTAGTGTGGCGTGAGTTAAATTTACAGGCATCTTCTTTGCAAACTTTTGCCAAACCAATTTGGGGCAGCAGTGGGGTAGAGAGTCAGCCTTAAGCTGATGCCTGCCTGGGCTGGGCTGGGGGCCTCAGCTGCTGTTACTGGGCCTGCTTCTTTCCTGGACTTGTAGGCCGCCAGCCCGAGAAGGTAAGGCCTCAACCAACATCGCCCTCTGCCTTCCAAAGAGTCGAGGAGACCCCAGCAGGAAAATTGTGTGTGTGTTTATTTCCATCTTTCTTTCCGAGTTTTTTTTTAAAGTTTTGTAAGGAACGGATGCTTGGGTGAGTGAGTGCAAGTGTGGCTTGGCCTGAATTTACAGACACTTTCTTTGCAAACATGAGTAGGCAAGTGGGTATTTCAAAAGTGGGTGCATGGAGCCGCTCGTTGCTTTTCCAAGCTGGCAGCTGTGGCTCCTGAGCTTGAGGCAAAAAGAAGGGCAGAAGCACACTGCAGAGGACAGCGTTCAGCCTTGCAAGAGGGCAGTGGACGTCGGAGGAGCCGACACAGCACAAGAGGCTCGGAATCGGCGCACTCTTCGCCTACGGCCATACCACCCTGAATGCGCCCGATCTCGTCCGATCTCGGAAGCTAAGCAGGGTCGGGCCTGGTTAGTACTTGGATGGGAGACCGCCTGGGAATACCAGGTGCTGTAGGCATTTTGCTACTCTGTGCCCGATAGGCGGCGTTCGTCTTCCCCGTCTTGAACTACATTTTTCCTCCATTCCGCTTTTAATTTTAACAAACACGGCGCGTGAAAAAGGCACAGGGGCAGACAGCAGCCCTCGCTCCAATGCAGAGCCCCGTCAGAGGCGGACACGTTGTCGCCAAACTAACTTGGAGCAGCAGGAGACTGAAGCCAGGGCAGCAGCTCGCCGCCTCGGGTGGGTGGATGCAGCCAGAAAGGGCCACTCGTGTCCCTGGCAAAGCACCTCCAGCGTCTCCCCGTTTTCTCTCCAGTGGACGCGCAAGGCCCCCTACAGCTAGGGGAGGCAAGTGGATGGGCCTCATCTGCATATGTGGGCTCTAGAGGAAGAGTGCACCCTGGGAGACAAGGGGACACTTGGAGCGGGAAGTGCTCACGGGGGAGAAGTGCCTACAAGAGGCAGGAAGGGAGGGAGGCCACATCATGCCTCTCCATAGCCAGGCCTCTGGATGATGGGGCAGAAGCGGCCGTCACCCTAAGCTTCCTAGAAGTCCCAGCTGGGCCCCATGCTACCTAATATCTCGCCTGATCGAGCCTGGTCGAGCACTGGTCGAGCCTTCAGCCAAGGGACACAGGAGCCAAGGGGTCTGGCCTCGAGCCTTCAACCGAGGGACCCAGGAGCCCAGGGTCTGGCCTCAGTGCTTCCCAAGTCGGCCTTCAGCTGAAGCCTGCCTGGGCTGGGAGCCTCAGCTGCTGTTCCTGGGTGTGCTTCTTTCCTGCATGTGAAGGCCACCAGCGGCGAAGGTTGCCCTCCGCCTTCCAAGGAGTCGAGGGGATAGAAGCAGGAAAATTGTGTGTGTGTTTATTTCTTCTTTTTTAGAGATTCTTTCTATTTTTGTAAGGAACTGACGCCTGGGTGAGTGCTAGTGTGGCTTGAGGTGAATTTACGGGCAGCTTCTTTGCAAACTTTTGCCAAACCAACTTGGAGCAGCACTGGGGTAGAGAGTCAGCCTTCCGCTGATGCCTGCCTAGGCGTGGCTGGGCTGGGGGCCTCAGCTGCTGTTACTGGGCCTGCTTCTTTCCTGGTCTTGTAGGCCGCCAGCCAGAGAAGGTAAGGGCTTCAACCAACATCGCCCTCTGCCTTCCAAAGAGTCGAGGAGACCGCAGCAGGAAAATTGTGTGTGTGTTTATTTCTTCTTTTTTAGAGGTGCTTTCTATTTTTGTAAGGAACCGACGCCTGGGTGAGTGCTAGTGTGGCGTGAGTTAAATTTACAGGCATCTTCTTTGCAAACTTTTGCCAAACCAATTTGGGGCAGCAGTGGGGTAGAGAGTCAGCCTTAAGCTGATGCCTGCCTAGGCGTGGCTGGGCTGGGGGCCTCAGCTGCTGTTACTGGGCCTGCTTCTTTCCTGGTCTTGTAGGCCGCCAGCCAGAGAAGGTAAGGGCTTCAACCAACATCGCCCTCTGCCTTCCAAAGAGTCGAGGAGACCGCAGCAGGAAAATTGTGTGTGTGTTTATTTCTTCTTTTTTTAGAGGTGCTTTCTATTTTTGTAAGGAACCGACGCCTGGGTGAGTGCTAGTGTGGCGTGAGTTACATTTACAGGCATCTTCTTTGCAAAATTTTGCCAAACCAACTTGGACCAGCACTGGGGTAGAGAGTCAGCCTTCAGCTGATGGCTGCCTGGGCTGGGCTGGGCTGGTCTGGGGGCCTCAGCTGCTGTTACTGGGCATGCTTCTTTCCTGGACTTGTAGGCCACCAGCCGGAGAAGGTAAGGGCCTCAACCAACATCGCCCTCTGCCTTTCAAAGAGTCGAGGAGACCCCAGCAGGAAAATTGTGTGTGTGTTTATTTCTTCTTTTTTAGAGGTGCTTTCTATTTTTGTAAGGAACCGACGCCTGGGTGAGTGCTAGTGTGGCGTGAGTTAAATTTACAGGCATCTTCTTTGCAAACTTTTGCCAAACCAATTTGGGGCAGCAGTGGGGTAGAGAGTCAGCCTTAAGCTGATGCCTGCCTGGGCTGGGCTGGGGGCCTCAGCTGCTGTTACTGGGCCTGCTTCTTTCCTGGACTTGTAGGCCGCCAGCCCGAGAAGGTAAGGCCTCAACCAACATCGCCCTCTGCCTTCCAAAGAGTCGAGGAGACCCCAGCAGGAAAATTGTGTGTGTGTTTATTTCCATCTTTCTTTCCGAGTTTTTTTTTAAAGTTTTGTAAGGAACGGATGCTTGGGTGAGTGAGTGCAAGTGTGGCTTGGCCTGAATTTACAGACACTTTCTTTGCAAACATGAGTAGGCAAGTGGGTATTTCAAAAGTGGGTGCATGGAGCCGCTCGTTGCTTTTCCAAGCTGGCAGCTGTGGCTCCTGAGCTTGAGGCAAAAAGAAGGGCAGAAGCACACTGCAGAGGACAGCGTTCAGCCTTGCAAGAGGGCAGTGGACGTCGGAGGAGCCGACACAGCACAAGAGGCTCGGAATCGGCGCACTCTTCGCCTACGGCCATACCACCCTGAATGCGCCCGATCTCGTCCGATCTCGGAAGCTAAGCAGGGTCGGGCCTGGTTAGTACTTGGATGGGAGACCGCCTGGGAATACCAGGTGCTGTAGGCATTTTGCTACTCTGTGCCCGATAGGCGGCGTTCGTCTTCCCCGTCTTGAACTACATTTTTCCTCCATTCCGCTTTTAATTTTAACAAACACGGCGCGTGAAAAAGGCACAGGGGCAGACAGCAGCCCTCGCTCCAATGCAGAGCCCCGTCAGAGGCGGACACGTTGTCGCCAAACTAACTTGGAGCAGCAGGAGACTGAAGCCAGGGCAGCAGCTCGCCGCCTCGGGTGGGTGGATGCAGCCAGAAAGGGCCACTCGTGTCCCTGGCAAAGCACCTCCAGCGTCTCCCCGTTTTCTCTCCAGTGGACGCGCAAGGCCCCCTACAGCTAGGGGAGGCAAGTGGATGGGCCTCATCTGCATATGTGGGCTCTAGAGGAAGAGTGCACCCTGGGAGACAAGGGGACACTTGGAGCGGGAAGTGCTCACGGGGGAGAAGTGCCTACAAGAGGCAGGAAGGGAGGGAGGCCACATCATGCCTCTCCATAGCCAGGCCTCTGGATGATGGGGCAGAAGCGGCCGTCACCCTAAGCTTCCTAGAAGTCCCAGCTGGGCCCCATGCTACCTAATATCTCGCCTGATCGAGCCTGGTCGAGCACTGGTCGAGCCTTCAGCCAAGGGACACAGGAGCCAAGGGGTCTGGCCTCGAGCCTTCAACCGAGGGACCCAGGAGCCCAGGGTCTGGCCTCAGTGCTTCCCAAGTCGGCCTTCAGCTGAAGCCTGCCTGGGCTGGGAGCCTCAGCTGCTGTTCCTGGGTGTGCTTCTTTCCTGCATGTGAAGGCCACCAGCGGCGAAGGTTGCCCTCCGCCTTCCAAGGAGTCGAGGGGATAGAAGCAGGAAAATTGTGTGTGTGTTTATTTCTTCTTTTTTAGAGATTCTTTCTATTTTTGTAAGGAACTGACGCCTGGGTGAGTGCTAGTGTGGCTTGAGGTGAATTTACGGGCAGCTTCTTTGCAAACTTTTGCCAAACCAACTTGGAGCAGCACTGGGGTAGAGAGTCAGCCTTCCGCTGATGCCTGCCTAGGCGTGGCTGGGCTGGGGGCCTCAGCTGCTGTTACTGGGCCTGCTTCTTTCCTGGTCTTGTAGGCCGCCAGCCAGAGAAGGTAAGGGCTTCAACCAACATCGCCCTCTGCCTTCCAAAGAGTCGAGGAGACCGCAGCAGGAAAATTGTGTGTGTGTTTATTTCTTCTTTTTTAGAGGTGCTTTCTATTTTTGTAAGGAACCGACGCCTGGGTGAGTGCTAGTGTGGCGTGAGTTAAATTTACAGGCATCTTCTTTGCAAACTTTTGCCAAACCAATTTGGGGCAGCAGTGGGGTAGAGAGTCAGCCTTAAGCTGATGCCTGCCTAGGCGTGGCTGGGCTGGGGGCCTCAGCTGCTGTTACTGGGCCTGCTTCTTTCCTGGTCTTGTAGGCCGCCAGCCAGAGAAGGTAAGGGCTTCAACCAACATCGCCCTCTGCCTTCCAAAGAGTCGAGGAGACCGCAGCAGGAAAATTGTGTGTGTGTTTATTTCTTCTTTTTTTAGAGGTGCTTTCTATTTTTGTAAGGAACCGACGCCTGGGTGAGTGCTAGTGTGGCGTGAGTTACATTTACAGGCATCTTCTTTGCAAAATTTTGCCAAACCAACTTGGACCAGCACTGGGGTAGAGAGTCAGCCTTCAGCTGATGGCTGCCTGGGCTGGGCTGGGCTGGTCTGGGGGCCTCAGCTGCTGTTACTGGGCATGCTTCTTTCCTGGACTTGTAGGCCACCAGCCGGAGAAGGTAAGGGCCTCAACCAACATCGCCCTCTGCCTTTCAAAGAGTCGAGGAGACCCCAGCAGGAAAATTGTGTGTGTGTTTATTTCTTCTTTTTTAGAGGTGCTTTCTATTTTTGTAAGGAACCGACGCCTGGGTGAGTGCTAGTGTGGCGTGAGTTAAATTTACAGGCATCTTCTTTGCAAACTTTTGCCAAACCAATTTGGGGCAGCAGTGGGGTAGAGAGTCAGCCTTAAGCTGATGCCTGCCTGGGCTGGGCTGGGGGCCTCAGCTGCTGTTACTGGGCCTGCTTCTTTCCTGGACTTGTAGGCCGCCAGCCCGAGAAGGTAAGGCCTCAACCAACATCGCCCTCTGCCTTCCAAAGAGTCGAGGAGACCCCAGCAGGAAAATTGTGTGTGTGTTTATTTCCATCTTTCTTTCCGAGTTTTTTTTTAAAGTTTTGTAAGGAACGGATGCTTGGGTGAGTGAGTGCAAGTGTGGCTTGGCCTGAATTTACAGACACTTTCTTTGCAAACATGAGTAGGCAAGTGGGTATTTCAAAAGTGGGTGCATGGAGCCGCTCGTTGCTTTTCCAAGCTGGCAGCTGTGGCTCCTGAGCTTGAGGCAAAAAGAAGGGCAGAAGCACACTGCAGAGGACAGCGTTCAGCCTTGCAAGAGGGCAGTGGACGTCGGAGGAGCCGACACAGCACAAGAGGCTCGGAATCGGCGCACTCTTCGCCTACGGCCATACCACCCTGAATGCGCCCGATCTCGTCCGATCTCGGAAGCTAAGCAGGGTCGGGCCTGGTTAGTACTTGGATGGGAGACCGCCTGGGAATACCAGGTGCTGTAGGCATTTTGCTACTCTGTGCCCGATAGGCGGCGTTCGTCTTCCCCGTCTTGAACTACATTTTTCCTCCATTCCGCTTTTAATTTTAACAAACACGGCGCGTGAAAAAGGCACAGGGGCAGACAGCAGCCCTCGCTCCAATGCAGAGCCCCGTCAGAGGCGGACACGTTGTCGCCAAACTAACTTGGAGCAGCAGGAGACTGAAGCCAGGGCAGCAGCTCGCCGCCTCGGGTGGGTGGATGCAGCCAGAAAGGGCCACTCGTGTCCCTGGCAAAGCACCTCCAGCGTCTCCCCGTTTTCTCTCCAGTGGACGCGCAAGGCCCCCTACAGCTAGGGGAGGCAAGTGGATGGGCCTCATCTGCATATGTGGGCTCTAGAGGAAGAGTGCACCCTGGGAGACAAGGGGACACTTGGAGCGGGAAGTGCTCACGGGGGAGAAGTGCCTACAAGAGGCAGGAAGGGAGGGAGGCCACATCATGCCTCTCCATAGCCAGGCCTCTGGATGATGGGGCAGAAGCGGCCGTCACCCTAAGCTTCCTAGAAGTCCCAGCTGGGCCCCATGCTACCTAATATCTCGCCTGATCGAGCCTGGTCGAGCACTGGTCGAGCCTTCAGCCAAGGGACACAGGAGCCAAGGGGTCTGGCCTCGAGCCTTCAACCGAGGGACCCAGGAGCCCAGGGTCTGGCCTCAGTGCTTCCCAAGTCGGCCTTCAGCTGAAGCCTGCCTGGGCTGGGAGCCTCAGCTGCTGTTCCTGGGTGTGCTTCTTTCCTGCATGTGAAGGCCACCAGCGGCGAAGGTTGCCCTCCGCCTTCCAAGGAGTCGAGGGGATAGAAGCAGGAAAATTGTGTGTGTGTTTATTTCTTCTTTTTTAGAGATTCTTTCTATTTTTGTAAGGAACTGACGCCTGGGTGAGTGCTAGTGTGGCTTGAGGTGAATTTACGGGCAGCTTCTTTGCAAACTTTTGCCAAACCAACTTGGAGCAGCACTGGGGTAGAGAGTCAGCCTTCCGCTGATGCCTGCCTAGGCGTGGCTGGGCTGGGGGCCTCAGCTGCTGTTACTGGGCCTGCTTCTTTCCTGGTCTTGTAGGCCGCCAGCCAGAGAAGGTAAGGGCTTCAACCAACATCGCCCTCTGCCTTCCAAAGAGTCGAGGAGACCGCAGCAGGAAAATTGTGTGTGTGTTTATTTCTTCTTTTTTAGAGGTGCTTTCTATTTTTGTAAGGAACCGACGCCTGGGTGAGTGCTAGTGTGGCGTGAGTTAAATTTACAGGCATCTTCTTTGCAAACTTTTGCCAAACCAATTTGGGGCAGCAGTGGGGTAGAGAGTCAGCCTTAAGCTGATGCCTGCCTGGGCTGGGCTGGGCTGGGGGCCTCAGCTGCTGTTACTGGGCCTGCTTCTTTCCTGGACTTGTAGGCCGCCAGCCCGAGAAGGTAAGGCCTCAACCAACATCGCCCTCTGCCTTCCAAAGAGTCGAGGGAATAGAAGCAGGAAAATTGTGTGTGTGTTTATTTCTTCTTTTTTAGAGATTCTTTCTATTTTTGTAAGGAACTGACGACTGGGTGAGTGCTAGTGTGGCTTGAGGTGAATTTACGGGCAGCTTCTTTGCAAACTTTTGCCAAACCAACTTGGAGCAGCACTGGGGTAGAGAGTCAGCCTTCCGCTGATGCCTGCCTAGGCGTGGCTGGGCTGGGGGCCTCAGCTGCTGTTACTGGGCCTGCTTCTTTCCTGGTCTTGTAGGCCGCCAGCCAGAGAAGGTAAGGGCTTCAACCAACATCGCCCTCTGCCTTCCAAAGAGTCGAGGAGACCGCAGCAGGAAAATTGTGTGTGTGTTTATTTCTTCTTTTTTTAGAGGTGCTTTCTATTTTTGTAAGGAACCGACGCCTGGGTGAGTGCTAGTGTGGCGTGAGTTACATTTACAGGCATCTTCTTTGCAAAATTTTGCCAAACCAACTTGGACCAGCACTGGGGTAGAGAGTCAGCCTTCAGCTGATGGCTGCCTGGGCTGGGCTGGGCTGGTCTGGGGGCCTCAGCTGCTGTTACTGGGCATGCTTCTTTCCTGGACTTGTAGGCCACCAGCCGGAGAAGGTAAGGGCCTCAACCAACATCGCCCTCTGCCTTTCAAAGAGTCGAGGAGACCCCAGCAGGAAAATTGTGTGTGTGTTTATTTCTTCTTTTTTAGAGGTGCTTTCTATTTTTGTAAGGAACCGACGCCTGGGTGAGTGCTAGTGTGGCGTGAGTTAAATTTACAGGCATCTTCTTTGCAAACTTTTGCCAAACCAATTTGGGGCAGCAGTGGGGTAGAGAGTCAGCCTTAAGCTGATGCCTGCCTGGGCTGGGCTGGGCTGGGGGCCTCAGCTGCTGTTACTGGGCCTGCTTCTTTCCTGGACTTGTAGGCCGCCAGCCCGAGAAGGTAAGGCCTCAACCAACATCGCCCTCTGCCTTCCAAAGAGTCGAGGGGATAGAAGCAGGAAAATTGTGTGTGTGTTTATTTCTTCTTTTTTAGAGATTCTTTCTATTTTTGTAAGGAACTGACGACTGGGTGAGTGCTAGTGTGGCTTGAGGTGAATTTACGGGCAGCTTCTTTGCAAACTTTTGCCAAACCAACTTGGAGCAGCACTGGGGTAGAGAGTCAGCCTTCCGCTGATGCCTGCCTAGGCGTGGCTGGGCTGGGGGCCTCAGCTGCTGTTACTGGGCCTGCTTCTTTCCTGGTCTTGTAGGCCGCCAGCCAGAGAAGGTAAGGGCTTCAACCAACATCGCCCTCTGCCTTCCAAAGAGTCGAGGAGACCGCAGCAGGAAAATTGTGTGTGTGTTTATTTCTTCTTTTTTAGAGGTGCTTTCTATTTTTGTAAGGAACCGACGCCTGGGTGAGTGCTAGTGTGGCGTGAGTTAAATTTACAGGCATCTTCTTTGCAAACTTTTGCCAAACCAATTTGGGGCAGCAGTGGGGTAGAGAGTCAGCCTTAAGCTGATGCCTGCCTGGGCTGGGCTGGGGGCCTCAGCTGCTGTTACTGGGCCTGCTTCTTTCCTGGACTTGTAGGCCGCCAGCCCGAGAAGGTAAGGCCTCAACCAACATCGCCCTCTGCCTTCCAAAGAGTCGAGGGAATAGAAGCAGGAAAATTGTGTGTGTGTTTATTTCTTCTTTTTTTAGAGGTGCTTTCTATTTTTGTAAGGAACCGACGCCTGGGTGAGTGCTAGTGTGGCGTGAGTTACATTTACAGGCATCTTCTTTGCAAAATTTTGCCAAACCAACTTGGACCAGCACTGGGGTAGAGAGTCAGCCTTCAGCTGATGGCTGCCTGGGCTGGGCTGGGCTGGTCTGGGGGCCTCAGCTGCTGTTACTGGGCATGCTTCTTTCCTGGACTTGTAGGCCACCAGCCGGAGAAGGTAAGGGCCTCAACCAACATCGCCCTCTGCCTTTCAAAGAGTCGAGGAGACCCCAGCAGGAAAATTGTGTGTGTGTTTATTTCTTCTTTTTTAGAGGTGCTTTCTATTTTTGTAAGGAACCGACGCCTGGGTGAGTGCTAGTGTGGCGTGAGTTAAATTTACAGGCATCTTCTTTGCAAACTTTTGCCAAACCAATTTGGGGCAGCAGTGGGGTAGAGAGTCAGCCTTAAGCTGATGCCTGCCTGGGCTGGGCTGGGCTGGGGGCCTCAGCTGCTGTTACTGGGCCTGCTTCTTTCCTGGACTTGTAGGCCGCCAGCCCGAGAAGGTAAGGCCTCAACCAACATCGCCCTCTGCCTTCCAAAGAGTCGAGGGGATAGAAGCAGGAAAATTGTGTGTGTGTTTATTTCTTCTTTTTTAGAGATTCTTTCTATTTTTGTAAGGAACTGACGACTGGGTGAGTGCTAGTGTGGCTTGAGGTGAATTTACGGGCAGCTTCTTTGCAAACTTTTGCCAAACCAACTTGGAGCAGCACTGGGGTAGAGAGTCAGCCTTCCGCTGATGCCTGCCTAGGCGTGGCTGGGCTGGGGGCCTCAGCTGCTGTTACTGGGCCTGCTTCTTTCCTGGTCTTGTAGGCCGCCAGCCAGAGAAGGTAAGGGCTTCAACCAACATCGCCCTCTGCCTTCCAAAGAGTCGAGGAGACCGCAGCAGGAAAATTGTGTGTGTGTTTATTTCTTCTTTTTTAGAGGTGCTTTCTATTTTTGTAAGGAACCGACGCCTGGGTGAGTGCTAGTGTGGCGTGAGTTAAATTTACAGGCATCTTCTTTGCAAACTTTTGCCAAACCAATTTGGGGCAGCAGTGGGGTAGAGAGTCAGCCTTAAGCTGATGCCTGCCTGGGCTGGGCTGGGCTGGGGGCCTCAGCTGCTGTTACTGGGCCTGCTTCTTTCCTGGACTTGTAGGCCGCCAGCCCGAGAAGGTAAGGCCTCAACCAACATCGCCCTCTGCCTTCCAAAGAGTCGAGGGAATAGAAGCAGGAAAATTGTGTGTGTGTTTATTTCTTCTTTTTTAGAGATTCTTTCTATTTTTGTAAGGAACTGACGACTGGGTGAGTGCTAGTGTGGCTTGAGGTGAATTTACGGGCAGCTTCTTTGCAAACTTTTGCCAAACCAACTTGGAGCAGCACTGGGGTAGAGAGTCAGCCTTCCGCTGATGCCTGCCTAGGCGTGGCTGGGCTGGGGGCCTCAGCTGCTGTTACTGGGCCTGCTTCTTTCCTGGTCTTGTAGGCCGCCAGCCAGAGAAGGTAAGGGCTTCAACCAACATCGCCCTCTGCCTTCCAAAGAGTCGAGGAGACCGCAGCAGGAAAATTGTGTGTGTGTTTATTTCTTCTTTTTTTAGAGGTGCTTTCTATTTTTGTAAGGAACCGACGCCTGGGTGAGTGCTAGTGTGGCGTGAGTTACATTTACAGGCATCTTCTTTGCAAAATTTTGCCAAACCAACTTGGACCAGCACTGGGGTAGAGAGTCAGCCTTCAGCTGATGGCTGCCTGGGCTGGGCTGGGCTGGTCTGGGGGCCTCAGCTGCTGTTACTGGGCATGCTTCTTTCCTGGACTTGTAGGCCACCAGCCGGAGAAGGTAAGGGCCTCAACCAACATCGCCCTCTGCCTTTCAAAGAGTCGAGGAGACCCCAGCAGGAAAATTGTGTGTGTGTTTATTTCTTCTTTTTTAGAGGTGCTTTCTATTTTTGTAAGGAACCGACGCCTGGGTGAGTGCTAGTGTGGCGTGAGTTAAATTTACAGGCATCTTCTTTGCAAACTTTTGCCAAACCAATTTGGGGCAGCAGTGGGGTAGAGAGTCAGCCTTAAGCTGATGCCTGCCTGGGCTGGGCTGGGGGCCTCAGCTGCTGTTACTGGGCCTGCTTCTTTCCTGGACTTGTAGGCCGCCAGCCCGAGAAGGTAAGGCCTCAACCAACATCGCCCTCTGCCTTCCAAAGAGTCGAGGAGACCCCAGCAGGAAAATTGTGTGTGTGTTTATTTCCATCTTTCTTTCCGAGTTTTTTTTTAAAGTTTTGTAAGGAACGGATGCTTGGGTGAGTGAGTGCAAGTGTGGCTTGGCCTGAATTTACAGACACTTTCTTTGCAAACATGAGTAGGCAAGTGGGTATTTCAAAAGTGGGTGCATGGAGCCGCTCGTTGCTTTTCCAAGCTGGCAGCTGTGGCTCCTGAGCTTGAGGCAAAAAGAAGGGCAGAAGCACACTGCAGAGGACAGCGTTCAGCCTTGCAAGAGGGCAGTGGACGTCGGAGGAGCCGACACAGCACAAGAGGCTCGGAATCGGCGCACTCTTCGCCTACGGCCATACCACCCTGAATGCGCCCGATCTCGTCCGATCTCGGAAGCTAAGCAGGGTCGGGCCTGGTTAGTACTTGGATGGGAGACCGCCTGGGAATACCAGGTGCTGTAGGCATTTTGCTACTCTGTGCCCGATAGGCGGCGTTCGTCTTCCCCGTCTTGAACTACATTTTTCCTCCATTCCGCTTTTAATTTTAACAAACACGGCGCGTGAAAAAGGCACAGGGGCAGACAGCAGCCCTCGCTCCAATGCAGAGCCCCGTCAGAGGCGGACACGTTGTCGCCAAACTAACTTGGAGCAGCAGGAGACTGAAGCCAGGGCAGCAGCTCGCCGCCTCGGGTGGGTGGATGCAGCCAGAAAGGGCCACTCGTGTCCCTGGCAAAGCACCTCCAGCGTCTCCCCGTTTTCTCTCCAGTGGACGCGCAAGGCCCCCTACAGCTAGGGGAGGCAAGTGGATGGGCCTCATCTGCATATGTGGGCTCTAGAGGAAGAGTGCACCCTGGGAGACAAGGGGACACTTGGAGCGGGAAGTGCTCACGGGGGAGAAGTGCCTACAAGAGGCAGGAAGGGAGGGAGGCCACATCATGCCTCTCCATAGCCAGGCCTCTGGATGATGGGGCAGAAGCGGCCGTCACCCTAAGCTTCCTAGAAGTCCCAGCTGGGCCCCATGCTACCTAATATCTCGCCTGATCGAGCCTGGTCGAGCACTGGTCGAGCCTTCAGCCAAGGGACACAGGAGCCAAGGGGTCTGGCCTCGAGCCTTCAACCGAGGGACCCAGGAGCCCAGGGTCTGGCCTCAGTGCTTCCCAAGTCGGCCTTCAGCTGAAGCCTGCCTGGGCTGGGAGCCTCAGCTGCTGTTCCTGGGTGTGCTTCTTTCCTGCATGTGAAGGCCACCAGCGGCGAAGGTTGCCCTCCGCCTTCCAAGGAGTCGAGGGGATAGAAGCAGGAAAATTGTGTGTGTGTTTATTTCTTCTTTTTTAGAGATTCTTTCTATTTTTGTAAGGAACTGACGCCTGGGTGAGTGCTAGTGTGGCTTGAGGTGAATTTACGGGCAGCTTCTTTGCAAACTTTTGCCAAACCAACTTGGAGCAGCACTGGGGTAGAGAGTCAGCCTTCCGCTGATGCCTGCCTAGGCGTGGCTGGGCTGGGGGCCTCAGCTGCTGTTACTGGGCCTGCTTCTTTCCTGGTCTTGTAGGCCGCCAGCCAGAGAAGGTAAGGGCTTCAACCAACATCGCCCTCTGCCTTCCAAAGAGTCGAGGAGACCGCAGCAGGAAAATTGTGTGTGTGTTTATTTCTTCTTTTTTTAGAGGTGCTTTCTATTTTTGTAAGGAACCGACGCCTGGGTGAGTGCTAGTGTGGCGTGAGTTACATTTACAGGCATCTTCTTTGCAAAATTTTGCCAAACCAACTTGGACCAGCACTGGGGTAGAGAGTCAGCCTTCAGCTGATGGCTGCCTGGGCTGGGCTGGGCTGGGGGCCTCAGCTGCTGTTACTGGGCCTGCTTCTTTCCTGGACTTGTAGGCCGCCAGCCCGAGAAGGTAAGGCCTCAACCAACATCGCCCTCTGCCTTCCAAAGAGTCGAGGGAATAGAAGCAGGAAAATTGTGTGTGTGTTTATTTCTTCTTTTTTAGAGATTCTTTCTATTTTTGTAAGGAACTGACGCCTGGGTGAGTGCTAGTGTGGCTTGAGGTGAATTTACGGGCAGCTTCTTTGCAAACTTTTGCCAAACCAACTTGGAGCAGCACTGGGGTAGAGAGTCAGCCTTCCGCTGATGCCTGCCTAGGCGTGGCTGGGCTGGGGCCTCAGCTGCTGTTACTGGGCCTGCTTCTTTCCTGGTCTTGTAGGCCGCCAGCCAGAGAAGGTAAGGGCTTCAACCAACATCGCCCTCTGCCTTCCAAAGAGTCGAGGAGACCGCAGCAGGAAAATTGTGTGTGTGTTTATTTCTTCTTTTTTTAGAGGTGCTTTCTATTTTTGTAAGGAACCGACGCCTGGGTGAGTGCTAGTGTGGCGTGAGTTACATTTACAGGCATCTTCTTTGCAAAATTTTGCCAAACCAACTTGGACCAGCACTGGGGTAGAGAGTCAGCCTTCAGCTGATGGCTGCCTGGGCTGGGCTGGGCTGGTCTGGGGGCCTCAGCTGCTGTTACTGGGCATGCTTCTTTCCTGGACTTGTAGGCCACCAGCCGGAGAAGGTAAGGGCCTCAACCAACATCGCCCTCTGCCTTTCAAAGAGTCGAGGAGACCCCAGCAGGAAAATTGTGTGTGTGTTTATTTCTTCTTTTTTAGAGGTGCTTTCTATTTTTGTAAGGAACCGACGCCTGGGTGAGTGCTAGTGTGGGCGTGAGTTAAATTTACAGGCATCTTCTTTGCAAACTTTTGCCAAACCAATTTGGGGCAGCAGTGGGGTAGAGAGTCAGCCTTAAGCTGATGCCTGCCTGGGCTGGGCTGGGGGCCTCAGCTGCTGTTACTGGGCCTGCTTCTTTCCTGGACTTGTAGGCCGCCAGCCCGAGAAGGTAAGGCCTCAACCAACATCGGCCCTCTGCCTTCCAAAGAGTCGAGGAGACCCCAGCAGGAAAATTGTGTGTGTGTTTATTTCCATCTTTCTTTCCGAGTTTTTTTTTAAAGTTTTGTAAGGAACGGATGCTTGGGTGAGTGAGTGCCAAGTGTGGCTTGGCCTGAATTTACAGACACTTTCTTTTCCAAACATGAGTAGGCAAGTGGGTATTTCAAAAGTGGGTGCATGGAGCCGCTCGTTGCTTTTCCAAGCTGGCAGCTGTGGCTCCTGAGCTTGAGGCAAAAAGAAGGGCAGAAGCACACTGCAGAGGACAGCGTTCAGCCTTGCAAGAGGGCAGTGGACGTCGGAGGAGCCGACACAGCACAAGAGGCTCGGAATCGGCGCACTCTTCGCCTACGGCCATACCACCCTGAATGCGCCCGATCTCGTCCGATCTCGGAAGCTAAGCAGGGTCGGGCCTGGTTAGTACTTGGATGGGAGACCGCCTGGGAATACCAGGTGCTGTAGGCATTTTGCTACTCTGTGCCCGATAGGCGGCGTTCGTCTTCCCCGTCT
Source organism: Ambystoma mexicanum (assembly GCF_040938575.1). Lineage (NCBI taxonomy): Eukaryota > Metazoa > Chordata > Amphibia > Caudata > Ambystomatidae > Ambystoma > Ambystoma mexicanum. Next base: position 334,750 of record NW_027182371.1, read on the forward strand.
TGAACTACATTTTTCCTCCATTCCGCTTTTAATTTTAACAAACACGGCGCGTGAAAAAGGCACAGGGGCAGACAGCAGCCCTCGCTCCAATGCAGAGCCCCGTCAGAGGCGGACACGTTGTCGCCAAACTAACTTGGAGCAGCAGGAGACTGAAGCCAGGGCAGCAGCTCGCCGCCTCGGGTGGGTGGATGCAGCCAGAAAGGGCCACTCGTGTCCCTGGCAAAGCACCTCCAGCGTCTCCCCGTTTTCTCTCCAGTGGACGCGCAAGGCCCCCTACAGCTAGGGAGGCAAGTGGAGGGCCTCATCTGCATATGTGGGCTCTAGAGGAAGAGTGCACCCTGGGAGACAAGGGGACACTTGGAGCGGGAAGTGCTCACGGGGGAGAAGTGCCTACAAGAGGCAGGAAGGGAGGGAGGCCACATCATGCCTCTCCATAGCCAGGCCTCTGGATGATGGGGCAGAAGCGGCCGTCACCCTAAGCTTCCTAGAAGTCCCAGCTGGGCCCCATGCTACCTAATATCTCGCCTGATCGAGCCTGGTCGAGCACTGGTCGAGCCTTCAGCCAAGGGACACAGGAGCCAAGGGGTCTGGCCTCGAGCCTTCAACCGAGGGACCCAGGAGCCCAGGGTCTGGCCTCAGTGCTTCCCAAGTCGGCCTTCAGCTGAAGCCTGCCTGGGCTGGGAGCCTCAGCTGCTGTTCCTGGGTGTGCTTCTTTCCTGCATGTGAAAGGCCACCAGCGGCCGAAGGTTGCCCTCCGCCTTCCAAGGAGTCGAGGGGATAGAAGCAGGAAAATTGTGTGTGTGTTTATTTCTTCTTTTTTAGAGATTCTTTCTATTTTTGTAAGGAACTGACGCCTGGGTGAGTGCTAGTGTGGCTTGAGGTGAATTTACGGGCAGCTTCTTTGCAAACTTTTGCCAAACAACTTGGAGCAGCACTGGGGTAGAGAGTCAGCCTTCCGCTGATGCCTGCCTAGGCGTGGCTGGGCTGGGGGCCTCAGCTGCTGTTACTGGGCCTGCTTCTTTCCTGGTCTTGTAGGCCGCCAGCCAGAGAAGGTAAGGGCTTCAACCAACATCGCCCTCTGCCTTCCAAAGAGTCGAGGAGACCGCAGCAGGAAAATTGTGTGTGTGTTTATTTCTTCTTTTTTAGAGGTGCTTTCTATTTTGTAAGGAACCGACGCCTGGGTGAGTGCTAGTGTGCGTGAGTTAAATTTACAGGCATCTTCTTTGCAAACTTTTGCCAAACCAATTTGGGGCAGCAGTGGGGTAGAGAGTCAGCCTTAAGCTGATGCCTGCCTGCTGGGCTGGGCTGGGCTGGGGGCCTCAGCTGCTGTTACTGGGCCTGCTTCTTTCCTGGACTTGTAGGCCGCCAGCCCGAGAAGGTAAGGCCTCAACCAACATCGCCCTCTGCCTTCCAAAGAGTCGAGGGAATAGAAGCAGGAAAATTGTGTGTGTGTTTATTTCTTCTTTTTTAGAGATTCTTTCTATTTTTGTAAGGAACTGACGACTGGGTGAGTGCTAGTGTGGCTTGAGGTGAATTTACGGGCAGCTTCTTTGCAAACTTTTGCCAAACCAACTTGGAGCAGCACTGGGGTAGAGAGTCAGCCTTCCGCTGATGCCTGCCTAGGCGTGGCTGGGCTGGGGGCCTCAGCTGCTGTTACTGGGCCTGCTTCTTTCCTGGTCTTGTAGGCCGCCAGCCAGAGAAGGTAAGGGCTTCAACCAACATCGCCCTCTGCCTTCCAAAGAGTCGAGGAGACCGCAGCAGGAAAATTGTGTGTGTGTTTATTTCTTCTTTTTTTAGAGGTGCTTTCTATTTTTTGTAAGGAACCGACGCCTGGGTGAGTGCTAGTGTGGCGTGAGTTACATTTACAGGCATCTTCTTTGCAAAATTTTGCCAAACCAACTTGGACCAGCACTGGGGTAGAGAGTCAGCCTTCAGCTGATGGCTGCCTGGGCTGGGCTGGGCTGGTCTGGGGGCCTCAGCTGCTGTTACTGGGCATGCTTCTTTCCTGGACTTGTAGGCCACCAGCCGGAGAAGGTAAGGGCCTCAACCATCATCGCCCTCTGCCTTTCAAAGAGTCGAGGAGACCCCAGCAGGAAAATTGTGTGTGTGTTTATTTCTTCTTTTTTAGAGGTGCTTTCTATTTTTGTAAGGAACCGACGCCTGGGTGAGTGCTAGTGTGGCGTGAGTTAAATTTACAGGCATCTTCTTTGCAAACTTTTGCCAAACCAATTTGGGGCAGCAGTGGGGTAGAGAGTCAGCCTTAAGCTGATGCCTGCCTGGGCTGGGCTGGGCTGGGGCCTCAGCTGCTGTTACTGGGCTGCTTCTTTCCTGGACTTGTAGGCCGCCAGCCCGAGAAGGTAAGGCCTCAACCAACATCGCCCTCTGCCTTCCAAAGAGTCGAGGGGATAGAAGCAGGAAAAATTGTGTGTGTGTTTATTTCTTCTTTTTTAGAGATTCTTTCTATTTTTGTAAGGAACTGACGACTGGGTGAGTGCTAGTGTGGCTTGAGGTGAATTTACGGGCAGCTTCTTTGCAAACTTTTGCCAAACCAACTTGGAGCAGCACTGGGGTAGAGAGTCAGCCTTCCGCTGATGCCAGCCTAGGCTGGCTGGGCTGGGGCCTCAGCTGCTGTTACTGGGCCTGCTTCTTTCCTGGTCTTGTAAGGCCGCCAGCCAGAGAAGGTAAGGGCTTCAACCAACATCGCCCTCTGCCTTCCAAAGAGTCGAGGAGACAGCAGCAGGAAAATTGTGTGTGTGTTTATTTCTTCTTTTTTAGAGGTGCTTTCTATTTTTGTAAGGAACCGACGCCTGGGTGAGTGCTAGTGTGGCGTGAGTTAAATTTACAGGCATCTTCTTTGCAAACTTTTGCCAAACCAATTTGGGGCAGCAGTGGGTAGAGAGTCAGCCTTAAGCTGATGCCTGCCTGGGCTGGGCTGGGGGCCTCAGCTGCTGTTACTGGGCCTGCTTCTTTCCTGGACTTGTAGGCCGCCAGCCCGAGAATGTAAGGCCTCAACCAACATCGCCCTCTGCCTTCCCAAAGAGTCGAGGGAATAGAAGCAGGAAAATTGTGTGTGTGTTTATTTCTTCTTTTTTTAGAGGTGCTTTCTATTTTTGTAAGGAACCGACGCCTGGGTGAGTGCTAGTGTGGCGTGAGTTACATTTACAGGCATCTTCTTTGCAAAATTTTGCCAAACCAACTTGGACCAGCACTGGGGTAGAGAGTCAGCCTTCAGCTGATGGCTGCCTGGGCTGGGCTGGGCTGGTCTGGGGGCCTCAGCTGCTGTTACTGGGCATGCTTCTTTCCTGGACTTGTAGGCCACCAGCCGGAGAAGGTAAGGGCCTCAACCAACATCGCCCTCTGCCTTTCAAAGAGTCGAGGAGACCCCAGCAGGAAAATTGTGTGTGTGTTTATTTCTTCTTTTTTAGAGGTGCTTTCTATTTTTGTAAGGAACCGACGCCTGGGTGAGTGCTAGTGTGGCGTGAGTTAAATTTACAGGCATCTTCTTTGCAAACTTTTGCCAAACCAATTTGGGGCAGCAGTGGGGTAGAGAGTCAGCCTTAAGCTGATGCCTGCCTGGGCTGGGCTGGGCTGGGGGCCTCAGCTGCTGTTACTGGGCCTGCTTCTTTCCTGGACTTGTAGGCCGCCAGCCCGAGAAGGTAAGGCCTCAACCAACATCGCCCTCTGCATCCAAAGAGTCGAGGGGATAGAAGCAGGAAAAATTGTGTGTGTGTTTATTTCTTCTTTTTTAGAGATTCTTTCTATTTTTTGTAAGGAACTGACGACTGGGTGAGTGCTAGTGTGGCTTGAGGTGAATTTACGGGCAGCTTCTTTGCAAACTTTGCCAAACCAACTTGGAGCAGCACTGGGGTAGAGAGTCAGCCTTCCGCTGATGCCTGCCTAGGCGTGGCTGGGCTGGGGGCCTCAGCTGCTGTTACTGGGCCTGCTTCTTTCCTGGTCTTGTAGGCCGCAGCCAGAGAAGGTAAGGGCTTCAACCAACATCGCCCTCTGCCTTCCAAAGAGTCGAGGAGACCGCAGCAGGAAAATTGTGTGTGTGTTTATTTCTTCTTTTTTAGAGGTGCTTTCTATTTTTGTAAGGAACCGACGCCTGGGTGAGTGCTAGTGTGGCGTGAGTTAAATTTACAGGCATCTTCTTTGCAAACTTTTGCCAAACCAATTTGGGGCAGCAGTGGGGTAGAGAGTCAGCCTTAAGCTGATGCCTGCCTGGGCTGGGCTGGGCTGGGGGCCTCAGCTGCTGTTACTGGGCCTGCTTCTTTCCTGGACTTGTAGGCCGCCAGCCCGAGAAGGTAAGGCCTCAACCAACATCGCCCTCTGCCTTCCAAAGAGTCGAGGGAATAGAAGCAGGGAAAATTGTGTGTGTGTTTATTTCTTCTTTTTTAGAGATTCTTTCTATTTTTGTAAGGAACTGACGACTGGGTGAGTGCTAGTGTGCTTGAGGTGAAT